>NC_138433.1:6958026-7494223 GCF_016097725.1 Ips typographus
GAAAAGCCATTAGAAATTACCTAGCGGAAAAAGAAACAGGCAAAATAAGGTTAGGCAGTACGACCAGCTTTCAGAAAGGAAACAGGCACGTCCTACAGATGGCAATAATAGGAAATAATGGTGAATGGCACGCCCGCCCAGACACTCAAAAACTGCTGCACTAAATTAAAAGAATGGACAGTACGGTACGGTATCTCTAACATAGCCATCCCGAGATCGACTGCCGCAAATAACAGAACCGACTGGACAGAAATTAAAAATGCACTCTACGAAGAGTTCAGAGACACAAACCTAACGTTATGGGTCTCTAAAGATAAGAACCCGCGGCCAAAACCCCATAAACTGAGCAAAGGCAGCTCATGGGACGCCCTGCCGTACTTCGTAAAAGACGAAGAAAACATGGCTGAAAAAATAAGAATGTCTGAAGATTGCGTCCTTAATCCAGGGGAAAAGAAAGCAGTAAAAGTTGAACCTCAGCCCCCAGGAAACGACAAAAAACTCATGGTGCCAAACAAAGGGTGGTTGGTCCGCAATAACCTCTTGTGCGGCTTAGATCAGTCCGGAGAAAAAATCACGGTAAATCTGACAAACATAGGACCCACAAATAGAGTAATTTTCAAAGGCACAACGATAGCACGGTTAGAAGCTACAAATGAAGACATAAGCCACCTCTGTACAACGTACAAAACTAAAGAGGCCGTAGTAACACTAGACGACCATAAATTAGATCACATCACAGAAAAAGAATTCAAAAAGAAGCTGGAAAATTTACTAACCGAATATGAGGACTTTTTTTGTAAATCGCCTAAGTACATGAAAAAAACACAACTCATAGAGCATAAAATAGAAGTCACGGAAAATAAACCAGTCAAATGTCGCCCTTACAGAGTATCTCAAACTGAGCGAGAAATCATTGACGCACAGATACAAGAAATGTTAGAGTGTGGCGTAATAAGACCGTGCCATTCACCCTGGGCAAGCCCAGTTGTACTGGTGAAGAAAAAAGATGGCTCCACCAGATTCTGCGTAGACTACAAAAGAACAATAAACCCAGTGACTAAAAAATTTTGCTACCCAATACCGCAGATCGACGACATTCTTACATATCTGGGAAATGCCAAGTACTTTACCACCTTGGATATGTTTTCAGGGTATTGGCAAATACCAATCGAAGAGTCATCAAAACAATACACGGCATTTACGGCACAAGGACACGGGTCATACGAATTCAATGTGTTGAGTTTCGGACTGTGCAACGCACCGGCAACTCTCCAACAATTAGCAGATAAGATATTCAAAGACATGAAATGGAAAGACATCCTAATCTACCTAGATGACATTATAATCTACTCAGAAAACCTAGATGACCACATCACAAAATTAAGAAAAGTGTTTCAAAAAATGAGAGAAGCACATTTAACCCTTAAGCCAAGCAAGTGCGAATATTTACAGCAAAAGATAAGAATTCTAGGATTCTCTGTAAGCAGTGAAGGAATAAGCCCCGAAGAGGATAAGTTAGCTGGAATTAAGCAATTTCCCACCCCTAAGAAAACAAAGGAATTACAAAGCTTTTTGGGATTATGTAACTTTTATAGAGTTTATTAAAAATTACGCAGTATTAGCTCGGCCCTTGCATAAGGCAACAAGAAAGAACAAATTCTGCTGGGGTAGGGAACAAGAAGAAGCATTTCAAGTACTAAAAGAAAAACTCACTTCAGCACCAGTCCTGAAACATTACAACCCCAACATTGGCTGCACAATGAGGGGTTCCCACAGAAGGAATAGGGGCAATTCTACTACAGGAGAGCGACGACGGACAAGAACACCCTATAGCCTATATAAGCAGGACGCTGTCGAAAGCGGAAAAAAATTATTCAATCAGCGAATTAGAGTTACTAGCAGCAGTTTGGGGAATGACCTACTTAAGGCATTTAATTTATGGACACCCGGTAAAAATAGTGACCGATCACCACGCTTTATGCTGGATTCATAATATTAAGGATCACTCAAGGAGGTTGGCGCGCTGGGCTCTCAAACTAGCAGAATTCGACTACACTGTAGTGTACAAGAAAGGGAGTAAATATCAGGATGCAGACTGCCTGTCGCGGAACCCAGTGGGTAGTGCAGATGAGTACATCATAGAAGACTTAGACGAGGTACCAACGTTCACCATCTCAACAGTTAATATGGGGTACTTGCAAGATCAAGACAAGAATTTACAGGACTTAAAACTTGCAATACGCAATCCTGAAGAATGCAGTATTAACGCACTGACACGCAGAAAAGCAAAAAATTATAGACTAGAAAACGACATTTTATTCAAAACTACCCCTACGAAAGATGGATTGGAATACGCACTCGTAATTCCAAGGGCATTAAGAGAAGAAATCCTATGGGAAGCTCATAATGCACACACCAGTGGACACATGGGCGTAACGAAGACACTAAGCAGATTAGTCCCTAAATATTACTGGGACTCTATGATTAAAGATGTCCGCGGATACATTAGAGGATGCAGGGATTGTCACGCAAGGAAGGGGCCCACAAACAGAAAACCACTAGGGTTCCTTCAACCCATAAAAGTTAGTCGGGTTTTTGATCAAATAGGCATAGACTTACTGGGGCCATTCAGGAAAAGCAGCCAGGGAAAAACCACCATTATAGTAGTAACGGATTATGCAAGCAGATATGCCATTACAGCTGCCCTACCCAATGGAAAAGCAGGTCCCGTGGCAAAATTTCTGCTAGAAAAAGTAATACTGATTCACGGGGTCCCACGGAGCATCCTCAGCGATAGGGGAAAAGTTTTTCAGTCGGAAGTAGTACAGGAGTTGCAGCAAATCATGGGGATGAGGAGTACCTTTACAACTGCCTACCATCCATCCTGCAACGGCCTTACAGAACGGCTGAACAAAACACTGGCTGACATGTTGTCACTCTACTGCAGCTCTGATCAAACAGACTGGTGCTCATACTTGCCTTTCGTCAACTTTGCTTACAACACAGCAAAACAAGAAACAACGCAGTTCAGTCCATTTCAACTGGTGTTTGCTAGAGATCCCACACTGCCGCTGGACGCATCTTTACTGGACAGTAATGATGACTTGAACTCCCATAAATTGAGAGAAAAGGCACTACTTCTAAGGGCAACAGCAGTAGATAATATCCACAAGAAACAGGACAAAGACAAGGGCATTTATGACGGAAAACACAGAGAAGGGGAATTTGAAGTAGGTGACAGGGTCAAAATTTTCATCCCAATTAGAAAAGTGGGTAAAAGTGAGAAATTGCTACTACGGTGGTTTGGGCCCTATAAGATCACGAAAAAACTTAGTGAGGTGAATTACGAGGTGAAACAAGAGAAAGGGAAGAAAACAGACGTGGTACATATAGGGAGAATCTTGCCGTTTTACGATGAATGGACGCTCGGGGACGCGTCAGAAGATAGCTCAGATGAGGAAAACATGGTGGGGGAACAATAACTGGCGCAGGTCGGCCAGGGCCCCTATTGACATAAAAGCTAAAATCAAAAAAAACTATTACAGGGCCAGATCAGAAAAGAAAACCAAGAAAGAACCAGAAAACCTTACCCGATCGATCATTTACGAAAATACTATTCCTATGACATACGTAATCCCGTGGTCAGAACCTAAATTAGACCCAGAACCAAGAGCACTCCACTCAGGGATTTGCACAAAAGACAGTCAGAACATGTACTGCAGGGCAAGAAAACACTTGGAGGAGCTGGAAAAAGCAATAGACAGGGAAATGGACACGTATAAAGCGGCATGGAACCCAGACTGGACCACGGCCAAAAGGGCAAGTCGTCAAAAAAGAACACTGTCACTGGGCTTTATCGCAGACGGGCTAAATTACTGTTGTGGGGTAGCCAGACTCAATGACTATGGACGAAAGCAGGCTAGAGGCACAAATAAACACGCTACACGACGCCATGAGCGACACTTTAAGACTAATTAGCACGCAGTCAACGGAACAGAAACGTTGTCAGGAAAAAACAAACTTGGCTATTAGAACCACAGAAGATAGAATTCACATGGTAGAACAATTTATCAAACGGGAACAGGAAAGGGAGCAAATGAACAAGGAATTGTCAACAGAGCTTTTACAGGCTAATATGCAGGCCAACTTAAGGACGGCTACAAGAATCATCCTGGTAGTCAGGAGAATGCGTAGCCAAATGGCCATACAAGAATGTAGACAGAAACAGATACCTCTGTCTTTAATTCAGCCAGAGACATTAAAAAGCGATCTAATAAATATCAGGAATGAAATAAGGAAAAGTGAATATGAATTAGCCATACCGGTATCCGAACTGGCCTCTTACTTCCGCATACCTATAAGCGAGTGTACTTTTTCCGAGGGTCAGCTGATAGTACACATCAAAGTACCAACTGTAACCAGGAATAGAGATTGGCAGCTGTTCCAGCTCTTCACAAACCCATTTGCATGGCAGGGTCAGACCTGCACAATAAAACACGCGCCGCTTATCATGGCAGTAGCAACAAATCAGGGTAGTACAACCCTAAAAGAAATAACAGGTTTAACACTGCACGAATGCAAGCCATATCAAGATCGACTGTGTTACTTACCTAGATTCTGAGGAGACCAAACACAGGGGCCTTCATGTGCACGAAAGCTATTCCATGGAGCAACGGTGGAGGACATAGCAGAACACTGCCCCATGCATTGTCATCAGTCAAACTTGATGATCATTTCCGAGACAGGCTCAGAGGAATTCCTGATCACTCACCCTAGACCCAATACATCAGTCTCATGCCCAAGAGATACAACTACCCTTGGAGAACAACTGTTAAATCTGCCTGGGGCATTAAAAATAAACCTACCCTGCCAATGCCAATTGATAGTAGAAAAAGATGTAGTGATACAGAAGAGGTTTCCATGCAAAAACGAAGACACCTCAGTCTCTATACGTCACATACTGTCAGGAGCCTGGACGAACCTAAAACATTTGTGTTAAAACCATCTAATGAGCAAGCCTTTTTACCCACCTTTCACAACCTATCGGAATGCCTCAACACCAATTGGACCACCAATTTGCCACATTTTAACCGTACCTCCGAAAGAGACATTGTGCAAAATTTAGACGAAGCGTGGAGAAAAATGCAACACCTCCTGCACGTGGCTATCCAACAGGGTTTCATGTTCACATGGAACGTAATGCTGTCAATAGCTGTAATATACCTACTACTGAGGAGACCAGCCATGATGGCTGTTGTACAAGCCGCCCACGTAGGGGCAGTCTCCCCTCAGGCACCAAACGGAGATTCAGGGGAAAATTGGCTATGGTACGCGTCATGGCTAATCGGTGGAATAGTGATAGGAATAATATTATACAGTCTGATAAAGCATTACTTTACCTCCAGAGCACTCAAAGCGGTCCACCGAGACACCGAAACTGAGGGGTTAAGGCAAAACAACCCCCAAACCGAAGGCATGGCATCGGAAAATACCTCCACGGTGAAAAGAAGAAAAAGGAGTTGAACACATAAGAGTGGGAAATTTGAAAACTTACTGGTAGACTGCATTTTTCGCACGTAGTACTCCTCGACGAACCAAATAATTATGGACATAGCTTAAAGGATAAAATAGGTAGAAAGTAGGGTGCAAGCTAAGGGAAATTATATTTTAGTGGCATTTATTATTATTGTTTAAACATTACGAAATATGACAAACATTCATTTCTGAAGGCAGGCAAAAAACCACACTAAACCACAAGCGCCTCTAGCAGCATAAACAAGGACTCTCCGAAGAACGACACAGCAAACTACCCGAGCTTAGCTGGTAACTTCATGCAAATGTGCCAGCGAACCGTAAGATGGCAGGGTACCACCACCTGCGAACTGAGTAACAGGTGCTCGGGTACCAGTCAAACAAAGTCCAACGCGGGCCTACCTCAACACCCAGCCGCTTGTCCAGGAACGATGCTACGTCATAAATAAGAATCAGTAAGCGTAGAATTTAGGTTATATTATTTTACAAATAAAGGCAGTGGCCACACCTCCTGATAGAATAAGGCATTACAACATAAACTAGGATAAGTAGTGTTCGGGGCGAACACTTTTTGGGGGAGGGAGATGTCGCAGATTCCAACAGTTACATACCTATCGTACTATACACCGAATAATCGTGTATGTCAGCAAGTCTGGTAGGAATCTGGGTCAATCGACGAGTATTTATTCAGCAAGGCTGGCCGTCTAAAATCACTGGTCTCCGGGATCCCAGGCTGATAAGAGAAGGGTTCTCTCGCAACTTGAAGTGACCGTTAGAACCCTTAACCCTGTCAGTTGTTCACTTGGTCTTTTGGTCACATCGCACAAGAACACCTTTGCGTGCCCCTTTACGGTGTAGCTGAAGGACTAAAACCCAACACACCCTCCCCGAACTCTCATGCGCTCTACGACGTTTACGGCCGTGTTGGCCCTTCTTTTCTGGGGGTAAGAATAACCCCTCTTAAGTGTTTGTTTTACATCGTTTATAATAAATAAGGCTTACCTGTAAGCAGAGTTGTTTCTCTACCATCCCTCACTACGCACCCCTAAACGTGACAATATCAGTTAATATCAGTACAAAATATATCAGTGATTGGTTTTATTTTGCACTCAACCTTAAATTTTTTCTACTTTGATTTTACAACAAAATATTGTAAATACATACAGGGTGATTCACGCTGATGGTATATTAGAAGTATCTAGAGAACGACTCAATATTTTTCATTGAAATTTGGAGCCTAGGTTGAGTCCAAACTCTCTATCTAAAATATTTTGAACTTTGCGGTGTTGTAAGATCAGTCGGAAAGACCACCAACTTTTGATATTCAAATGGCCTGTTTCTAATCTCATTTTTTAATTCCTCGCAAGAAGGTAGTAATTAATGTTGATACTTTTCTATATCTATCTTGCACCGTTTCTTACATATATCATAAAAATGGTAAATTTGTCAGCATAACGGTAGTCTAAACATAATTAAATTCTCAAGTTCTGAAAGGTTTGCTTATGTGACCTTTTGTTCCCAGTTAGACAATACCACATAGTTGAAAGATTCAATGACTGAAAATGAAAAAAAAACTAAAGGGTGGTCAATATTTACCTTTAAGGATAGAAATACTGCCAGAAGTTACCTTTAATAGATAGAAAACTGCCAGAAGTTCGTTTTTTTCAAATGCAACCACCAATGTATTATGATTTGTAATAAAAGAACATTAAATTTAGAGCAATTCTATGTACACTCTTCCTATACCTAACTTCAACCGTTTCTGACTTATCAACAGTTTTTTCCTTAAAGTGCGTATAAAGTCGTACTCCATACTAATCTGAATACGGACACCTGCTTGTGCTAAGTTTGAACCAGTGTTGAATTTAACAAATATCTGTAACAACATGTTGTAGTTAAGGAATCGGCAACTAGTCATTACCACCAAGCAGGTGTCCGTATTCAGATTCGTATGGATTACGATTGAATGCGCCTTTTAAGGAAAAACTGTTAATAAGTCAGAAACGGTTGAAGTTAAGTATAGGAAATGGATACATGGATTTATTCTTAATTTAATGTTCTTTTACTACAAACCATAAAACACCGATGGATCCATTTAAAAAAACGGACTTTTTACAGTTTTTTTATCTGTCCGACTAAAAGGTCCACTCTGTAGGACAGTCTAAACTTTCTTTGTTTTATAATGGAACACCCTGTATATTATTGAATTTTTGAATTTACTTAATGGTTGATCAGAAAGGTTTGTTACATGAACTACATATCTAGCGTGCACCGTTTCGCGCTTTGTTTTTTATAAACTATGTGATAATATCAGTTTTAATTTAAGCTAGGCAACTTTTTTTAAAACAAAAATTAAAAATGTTTTTTTTTTTTTTTTGACTATTCATTGAGGTGCATAAATTTGTAGCAGATAACGAATTTGTTTTTTTTTTAATAGAACCACCTATATTTTTTTAATACATTTTTAGATTCTACGGGGGATTCTAAAACTGTTATTTTAAAAATGTTCTATACCTAAATCTAATAGTTTTTACTATGATGAAAAATTGACTGCAGGGCCATTCTTTCTAAAGGTAGAATACTATTACTAGAATATTTGGTACAAAGGTTCTACAGAGACGACAAAATAGTTATTTATGCACAAGTGCAAAAAAGTACATCTTTTTGCACGCAAATGAAAGTTGTTATACGAGACCGAAGGGTAGGACACATAAGTGCCAAACATATTATATTTCCTTAGGAGTACAAAAATAAAGGTTTTTTCAGCCTGCATGCAAGCACGGAAAACCTATTTTTGGGCGAATTATGAACGACATTTTTCATTACATATACTTCTTTGAAAACGAAGGCATAAAAGCCAGACTTAAGAAAAAAAGACATGACTGACACCTAACTGCAATTCCAGCATTTACATATTAACTGACAATGCAGGTTTGTGCTAAATATTTGCCGGCTTATAAATTGTCTTCAATTTAATATGTTGTGCT
Source organism: Ips typographus (assembly GCF_016097725.1). Classification (NCBI taxonomy): domain Eukaryota; kingdom Metazoa; phylum Arthropoda; class Insecta; order Coleoptera; family Curculionidae; genus Ips; species Ips typographus. Next base: position 6,966,546 of record NC_138433.1, read on the forward strand.
ATACGTTTCTATATTAAAGCCATTTTACTCAGCATTTTAATTCAGCGCACGGAAAAAAAATTACGTGCGGACGCACAGAAAAACGCGTTTTTTATTACTCCTAATAGAGATGGAAATACAGGGTTTTCAAAGAAGTATAAAGAAAAAAAATTAGACAAATAAATTTTTGTTGGATGCTACAGGGTGTTACAAATTTCATGCATTAGCATTGCTAACGCAGTAACTATAGTTGATAGAGCTTTAGTTAAATGAAAGCAAAGTTGAGCATTTTATTGCTAAATAATTTGTAAAAAAAATTAAAAAAGGATCTGACAAAAACCGAAAAACCCAACAATTTTTTTTACCACTTTTTATCGAATATGCTGGAAAATCAAGGGCTCTTTCTGAAGGCTATTTTTAATGCTATTTAAGAAAATAATTATAGTTTTTCGCTCCAACGTTTCGTTTTTTAAATGAGTATGTTTTTTCATAAAATAAAAATGCAATTTGCTTGACTATATCCTTCATTCATTGAAACTACGGTGCAATTTTCACTTGATTACAGCGACAGTTGCACTCCTAAGTGAAAATTGGATCCTTCTGGTGACCATATTGTTCAAATCATATAGCACTTTTTTAGGAAAATAACCATAAAATTAATTCAAACTGTTTCTAGGGCAACAACCTTCATGCATGATTTACGGCAGTTTTACATGCACTTCACATATTACTATTGAAAACGGTTAGAGGTACGGAAGAAATAATTAATACATAAAAGTTTCTTAATCAAATAGGGATATTGAATTTTTAAGAAAAAAAATCAATGGAGCTATAGAAAAAAATTGAAATCTTCAACACTCACTTTATTTCTGTCACAAAGCTTTTTTTTTAGTTTAATTTATTTTATATAGCAAATTATCTTTATTTTTAGACCTAGAATATGTGGCTTAAGTTTGCATATTAAAACCTGAAACACTCTGTATATGTTAACTAATTAAGAAATGTCGACTTTTTATGACTAATTACTCTGTGTATTATTATTTTTTCTGATGGCTTTTACGAAACACTTCAACTTTTATAAAGTATCAGGCATATACCTAATTTTAATAGTCTGCGATTTATTTTTGTTTTTTAACCTTTACCTCCATTTTTTGTTAACTAAACTAAAATCTGAAAATTGTCTTTGACAATTCAATTGAACAAAACTAAACGTTTTAAATATTGTTCTAATTTTGTACGTTACTTACAGCAAAACTTAAACTTATTAATTTGACATAATACGTTTTGAAAATCCAACGTTTGACAACACCTGCATATTTATAAACTTAGTTTAGTAAAGAACACAAAAATGGAAGGTAACAATTAAAAAACATAAATAAATCGCAGACTCCTCAAGTCTGAAAAGTACATGAAAACTCTAAAAACAATAGAATTACTTATTTACACAATGATATTAGACAGTTATTGGTAAGGTTACGTTTTTAAACTTTTTCTTCATATTGGCACACGAATATATTGTATTAGACTCAGCAAATAGTTTTTGTCTACAAGCATCAAATAATAATGCATTTTTTTACTTTGGTATTAAGAAAATTACATTTGTGCCAAGTTGATTTTTTTGTAACCAATCAGTTGATAGACTGAAAATACGATTATTTTAGTTTATAGACTGAACAAATTATAGACAAGGCTTTTTTACGGTAAAATTTAAGTGACTTGGTTGTCAAACAAAAATAACAGGCATATTTAATATACCAGGTGTCCAAGAGCACCCTGGACATAGGAGGTTAACATGGGAAAACGGTTTTGGTTTTTTTGCGCCTGTACGGTTGATTTGATTGAAAAATCGTATTAATGAAAGTTGTAGTACCTATCACGGACTAGTTTTCTGTATTTTTTTCAGATCTCTAACTTGAGCCCTTTCGTCGTAAAACACGAACAAAAATGAGAAAATTTAAACTTTTGGCCTGCACTGTATGGGCGGTTGTCGAGCAACGGGTAAACAGGTCATTGTTGCTGGTACGGTTGCTCGACAACCGCTTATACAGTGCAGGTAAAGAGTTTAAATTTCCTCATTTTAGTTCGTGTTTTACGACAAAAGGGCTCAAGTTACAGATCTGAAAAAAATCCAGAAAACTAGTCCGTGATAGGTACTACAACTTTCATTAATACGATTTTTCAATCAAATCGACCGTACAGGTGCAAAAAAATCAAAACCGTTTTCCCATGTTAATCTCCTATGTCCAGGGTGCTCTTGGACACCTGGTATAAGCGTTATAAGTTAGAACGTTCTTTAATTTGCCACCCTAAAAACTATAATTTGTTTCGGCCAAAAAACTAGAATTTAAAGTTTTAAACAAACAATAGCAAAATTTCCTTTTTAACGACCTATTGAAAAATTGAGGACACTGAAAAATGACCCAACTCAATAAACATTCTTAATGTAAGGAATAAATCACGTATATAAAATAATAACAATAGTAATTTTAAATACTCAATGACTGGAATTAAAATGAGATCTAGAGAGTCTAGAAATGCAAGTCAAAGTGAACATAATAAATTAATAAACGATTTATAATTATATTGCAATGTTTGACAAAACTTGTTCAGCCATTTATTTTATCAATTTGCTTGAGTTAATGAAGTATTAAAAAAGAAACAAAAATATTGATGTTATTATATTCAGTTATTGTCAGACATGTGTCTAATATTAGAATGATTAACGCAGAAACTATACGATCAGTATATAATATAGAACACCAAAAACTGTCTAATGTGGCTCCTATAGCGATCTAAAAAGAACGAAAATACGGCTGGACTGAATATTAAAATAAGTTTCCTGTTCCAAGAAATCTATTTTTAGCTGTCAAGGCCAAATCAGTCGGCGAACCAGACAGATAAAATTGGCAACTGTGTCGGTGACGCCTGCGTCGGTTCCACATGGCGCTGTATATTGCGCGGAGGCCAGTAAACCGCCGCATCGTGGAGGCCGGTTACATTTAAACCCATACCGTATATACAACTTTTTTCCTTATAGTTTTTCCTTACCCCTCTGCTGTGACCATGAAAGACCTTGAATTATGAAGCGTAATCATGCAAAATACACTCCTGTAACTATGGCGGTTATAGTGGAGGCTTGGGCGCCTGTGTTTATGTATGGAGGCGACGATATATATATATTTTGAAAAAATATAAAGTTTTATCTGTCACGCCTTTATGAACCTGTATACCCGAAACTAATTTGAAACTATAATTATAAATATTCTCTAAAGCTTTTGTATTCAACATTTTTTTGTATTTCTCAAAATAAATGAGATAATGAACTGTACTCTATCATTGACTCACCTGTACAAAGTTATTAGTTTTATTTTGCACCCAACTTTAAATTGTTTCTACTTGATTTTACAACAACCAAATAGTAATTGAATTTTTGGATAATCCTACTGGCTATAAGAATGATATTGTTAGACGAATAACACCGTTTTCATGCATCATTTTTGAGCTTTGTTTTTTATAAGCTATGTGATAATATCAGTTGTTTTAACTTAAACTCGGCATTTTTTTGGTTTTGTTTTAAAATGATCAATGTTATTAAAAATATTTTGTTCAAAGAAAATGCGCAAGCGGCATCTTTAAACGGTTAACAGAAAAATTTCGATCAGAATGTGCACTCGATCTTTTGAAAAGTAGAAACAATTTCACTTGAAAGTTGAATCGTTCCACTAACATTTTTGTTATAATCAGTAAGCCTTTCCAAAAATGCAATAAACTTCTTGTGCTGTTTTTAACTGGTGAGATTTCCCGAGCGCTGCCAAATACGTGTTTTGCATAAATTCAAATTTTTTAAGAGTCGGTAATTTTCTGACATCATACGTTAATTTACGTATACGAATATTTTGGTACAGATGTGTAGGGTAACTTCGCAACTTTGCGTATAATTTTCATACGTTTCTAAAGTTGGGTGCTAGATTACCATTCAATATAAAATGAATTTTTATACTGATTGGAACATTGGTTGAAACACATTGACATTTCTTATATTCTCGTCGTAATATTGTTTTATTTATTTCAGATACTCTCTCGGTGAAGCAAGAAGCAAAAAAAAAGTCATCCAGGTGAATCTTGGAATTTGTATTTATTTTAATAATAAACTAAAGATTGGGGCGCGGGTTGTGTGTAGTTTTATTTTCTATTTCGATTTGCTGTTATGTATATGCAGCATTGTTCTATCCACAATATCTGGCCGAATAATTTTCATTTAATGTCCGACTAAATGGTGAAGTATTAGAAAAACTATCATTCCTTTAAATGTCAATCTACGCATGGCGAACTGAGTAACTGTGCAGAAGTTGACATTGGAAGTGAACAATGACCAGCAATCAGTCATTCATATCTATCAAAACGTACAATTTATTTTCCAACTGATTAACATCCAACAGCAAATTTAACTATTTGTGTCTGCTCAGCTCCTATTTATATCAAAGAATCAATACTAATAACGTGTGTTTTCTAAGAACTATCCAGAATGTTTGTTATTAGAACTTCACAGAAATCTCGTTTTTAAATGTTTATACTCATTTAGAAGGAAATATAAAAACTGTCAAGGTTTTTTTTCACATGACTTGATTCATGATCCGATATTGGTTGGGTCTTTGAAAGTCAAATGTGATGTATGTCAAGTTAGGTCTGTCAGCAATCAGTCATGTCTGTCCAATGTGAAATATTGACCCAGTAACCTGTAATAATTACATTTCTTACCTTTAACATTCCACCTGTAAATTATGTGTGATTTAATAAGTAGAAGCTCTTTTCAAAAGAGGTTAAGCTTTGGTTAAGCAAGCGGTTACAATTGGCTGAACGGATATAAAATCTTTGATATATTATAGTTAATTTTGACCGGAAAACATTATTCAGTCACTTTTTTTCAAGTCAAATCAAATCAATATACGCTTTATTGTTTTTTAACTAAAAATAGTTGTAAACAAAGCCATACTATACACATACAAATAAAGATAAAAATACAAATTTACCACAGTCACGTTATCACTAACAAATTACATGTAAGTACAAAAGTTTAGTATAAAAACAATTTCAATAACTTAGAGGTACACATGCACATAAAGACAATTAGAAATTTAAAACCGTTCCGCATAATATTGACTAACATTATAGTATGCTCTCTCAATGAGCAACACCTTGACCTCCTTTGTAAATCTGCCCCCCTCAGAAATCTTTCTGATGTCAGTGCGACCTTGCGGCACGCCGCTGCTCAAGCCCTGTCGGTTGACCTTGCTCCATTGCATGTGACAAACTGGACCCTTTTGTCTAAATAAGACTGGATCCAGTCGAGGTCCGTACCTCGAAACCCGTAAGTTTCCAATTTCCGCAGTAGTATTCTGTGATTGACACAATCAAAGGCCAAATCACAAAACACCGCCGCGACAGCCTGCCGATCGTTTACGCGCAAGTAAAGGCTTTCCAAAAATCCATGTTTCACCAGCTTTTCTATCACTTTCGCTAACGTTGGCAACAGTGCCACAGGTCTATAGTTTGAAGGACTTTCCTCATCTCCACCCTTATACAGGGGCACTATATTGGCAACTTTCAAACAACTGGGAAATTCGCCCGAAACAAAACAGAGATTCACGGCCTCCGCAATAGTTCTAATAGCATTATCTGGAAGTTTTTTAAATATTGTGGCTGAAATTCCATCCCAGCCTGGAGCCTTTTTGCTGTCCAATTCTAAAATAATTTTTCTTATTTCATGTTCATTAGTGGGCGCAAAGAAGAATGTATCAGGCACATATCCACCTCTCAAAAACTCTTCGAAATTTACATCATTTTTAATCTGTCCCGATAAGTGTTGGGCCACGTTGCAATAAAAATCATTCAAGTCATCTGCATTGTGTTTAAAATCCATTACTGTACTGCTACTCTTTTTCCCCATTAGTTCATTTACAATACGCCAGGCTTCTCTTTGTTTGTCAGAAGAAGAATCAATTCTATTTTTGTAATAAAGTTGTTTCGCGGTTTTTATTAGTCTACGGTATGTGGTCCTATATAAATTAAAATATGTAATAAAGTTTGGGTTTTGCATATTAAATTTTCTAATATAATGGAGCGACCTCAAGTTCCTGGGTGATACCTTTATGCCCTTAGTAGTCCAAGATTTTCGTGATTTTGGCTTTATAGATTTGATAGGGAAACAAGTATTAAAAATATCTGTCAACAAAGCATGATAACCCTCCAAAGGACTTTCAGAGCCCAACACAGCACTCCAATCCCTTAAAACCGCCAGCCGCGAAAACCTATCATAACTTTTTTTAGTAAACATTCTGCCACGGCGCTTCACTATTTTAGTCTTTTTTGTCTGACTATGTCATCCATAGTCCTGTCCAACAATTCACCAACATTGTGTTTGAGGATATCCAGCAATAGTTTCATGCGCATTTTCGGCATAAATATAATATCTAGAATATTTCAAACTGTAATTATGTAACCTTTGGTTATTCCAATATGTATTTGCATAGATCAATAAATTAACGCATTATTTTACTTTTTTCTTCTCAATATAATAGTATATTATTTATTAACGGATATGTTACGGGTCTAGTGGAGTAGCCTTTAGGCTAGATTGCGCAAGAGTTATACCCAATTTCTTTAAAAAAAATTTCACATGTAATTATGAATAAAGACCTTTTATTATCATTATTATTATTATTATTATTGTTACTATTATTAAATGTTAAGACAGCAAATTCACTATGAAGGACGTTAATAATTGTGGGCGTACATGTACCAGCAGCGAAAATATGTTCTAATCGTTTATATTCTACATGTTGAGTTTTTTTTAAATTGGTATCAACATATTTGTTTGAATTAACCCTTGATGTGAAAGGTCGGTCCTTCGTAACCACATATTATAGCTCTGTGTGCGAGAGATCTTTTTGGTTCTGGTTTGGAGGGGAAAACTACAAAATTTCAAGAAGAACTTGGATAGCTTGGAAGCATTTTGATCGATTTTGGGTATTTTTTTCTCTTACTGTTCTAGTGAGGGTCATCTCCATTTTGATTAGCCATCATAACTTAAATTAGCAAATTTGCAGCATTTAAACATTAAAACACAGTCCCAATTTTTACGCTTAACCCTTTCATGCCCAATTTTTCAGAATTTGAAAGAAAAAAATATTTGTATTACTTTTTGTGCTCCGGTATGTTCATTTTTACCGTAAAATGTTGTATTTCTATAAAAGGAGCGGAAATATTGATTTTGAACAATGACTCCATATGGCGTCATTGGGCAGATAGGAAAAACCAATACAAATAATAGTTCTTAATTTAATTTTTATTTTTTTACGTGAAATTCAACAAAGCAGTTTTTTGTATTAGTAAAGCACAAAGCAACTTTACATTTAACGCATCCAAGCCTGGAATAAGATGTTTTGCACTGCCTGCATCGCTGCTTTGGATCCAAATGAGTTGGAAAATGACCGTAAGAGTCATATCGAACATCATCAACTGGAGTTGGCATGGTGATTTTTTTCTTGTTCTGCATGGCTGTAAGCAAAGTGGGTGATCCCACAGGTGAACTCTCAGTGCTTGTAGGCCTCCCGCTTTTTCTAAATAGAGTACAGACATTTTTTTGAAGAAGAGCATTCCCGATATCAGCTCTAAAATCTATCAGACTTTTATGTTTCGTGCCTCTCAAGTTGCAGTCCTTTCTATATAATAACCACGCATTTACGATAGCTACATCAATTAAATGGAAAATAATGCGAAGGTAGTACCGCTTCACACCATGTTTTATACGGTATAATGACACTAACATGTCATTCAAGTCGACGCCACCCATATAGGAATTATATTCCTTTATTATATCTGGACGATCTACATCGATATATTTTTTTTCTGTCGTCGACCATCTTTTGACTACACCGATTGGATAAATTCCTGTATAGTTTGAAGCAATATGTACAGTTTTATTGTCATACCAATTTGCAACTATAATATTTTTATTTTGGTCTGTTGCGTAGTCAAACGATCCTCTTCCTTCCGATTTCAACTCCTTCTCGTTTTTCAAAATGTTGCATTTCATTCTCGCTAAACGTACAGTACCACATGCCAAAATACCATGACTTTTTAGGTCACTAAGCAATTGGTACGATGTAAACCAGTTGTCCATAAATAGCTTGTGGTTTTTGTTATGTGGTAAACTTTGACATAATCGCAATACAATGTCACCACTTATGCCTAAGTCTGTAGGATTAGTCACAGTACCCTTTCCGACGTAGATCTCGAAATCATGAACAAAACCGCATGCTCCCGCTCTTGCAAAAATTTTAATTTCCCACTTATGTGGTTTATTCTTTATATATTGCTTTAAACTTGAACGCCCTTTGAAAGGAATCATGATTTCATCAATTGCTTGATGCTCCCCATTTGGCACTTTTCCGAAATTTTTACGGATGGCATCTACAAATGGTCTAACTTTGAATAGTTTATCATAACCCTCTTCATTCCTTGTTTTCATTTCAGAATTGTCGTTGAAATGGAGCATAGCGCGGAGTTTTTCAAACCTATTTCTAGGCATAACATCAGCAATGATAGGAAGACGAGTTGCATTCGCCCAGAACATTCTAAAAGCAGGCATTTGAATAATTCCACTCATAATGTGAATGCCTAGAAACTGACACATTTCAGTATAGTTAGTATTTACTGATCTGAAATTTTTCTGTACAGAATATAAATTTGTTTGCTCCACAATGTTATTTATGATGTCATCATCAATAAACATTTTGAAATAACTTAGTGGCGTTATTTCATCGTCAGATATAGGTGTAAAGCTTTCTTCATAACGCGTACTTGTCGGATCTATATCTTTTTTTATCCATTTTGGAATCCTTTTTCTCACCAACTTATTTCTAATTTCCGATAGCGGTAACAGATCTTCTGGATCTTCAGGTTCTTCTGTTTCAGTTTCCCCCTTGTCTTCATAGTTTTCTGTTTGAGATTCAATTTCAACAGAAATTCTTCTAATGTGAGACGGAACAGGATTCTGCATCACTTCATAGGATTCCTGACTGTTGCTAACTAAGATTTCTTCATTTTCGCTGTCCAAGTCTTCAATATCTACATCAGAAACGTCACCTTCCATCAGAAGCAACAAATTGTTTGCCTCAGTAGGTGATAATCCAACGTAATCAGACATAATAAAAACCTGCAACAGTAATTGATTTTAACCAAAATTTTAACCTTGGCGCTCAATGACTCCATATGGAATCATCAAGTTCAAAGTCGTGTAATGACAGTAACAATTTGGAAATCACCATAATATTGCATAGAGCTCTTGATTAGATCTAACTAAAGGTAAATAAGCAAAAATTACAACTATATACTTACGTTTCTTCAAAAAAGACTCACAAAATAACCGCCTATTATTTATGCGCACAACTACTGACAATTGAACATGTAATAAAAAAAAGAGGTTATGCCTGCGTTTTTGTTTTGATACTCTAGTGCCATCTATTGGTAACGATAAAGTGTAGGTTTAGTAAAAAACAAATAATGGGAAAAGAAATCTGCCTGATATTAACAAATTTAGTTACCTACGCCATATGGCATCACTGGGAAGGAAAGGGTTAAATAACCAAGTTGCCATCAAGTTTTAATCTCCTTTTGTCCAAACAGCATAATATGATAAACTTTACATCTTTACATTGGATTTGCAGAGTCTCCAGCCTAAATAAACTTTTTAATCTTTCTCGATCTTGTCTGTGTTTAATTTCGCATACATCCAGCCAGTTTTTCTTTTCGGCAGCCAGATCTTCGGAAAATTTTCTAGTATAGATTGGGTTGAATGGACGGTACTGAAATTTGCCTAAATTGAGTCCTTAATAGATTATGTTGTTCTTCTCTCCATCGCGACTGTTAGCAGAAGTGTAGTCACCATCCTGAGTGGTCATAAAGTAAACTGAGTTGCTTTCCAGAGTTGTAAACGAACGCCAGAACGACAAATACATGCTTTGACCCTTGAAGAATTCTTCAGGCCGCTTTGTCAGGCTTTCAAAAGTGTAATTTTGAAATAAATTAACTGGGGGAGTTTTATTACACCTGTTCTCCTCGCTGATACAAAATCTACAAATGGCTGGTGCCTCCTGAAGCATTTTGTTTCGCAAATCAACAATTTTAGTTAGATCTTAATAAAAAAATGTATGAATAAATCATAAACGTCAAATAAATGAAAACTATGAACCAAAATAGTTGGTACTTCCGGTATTGTACGTCTATCGACTAGTTTCAGGTGAGCGAATTCTAGCTGAATGGAAGAAGGAACCACGCCACATGATGCCTGGGTGCGACACATACACCTACCCACCCCAACTATTTAGCATGAACAGTATGTGCTGTTCTGTAGAAGTTTTTTATTCGTTTTATTAACATAAGATATAATTTATATGTATAACATTTAGAAAAGTGGAAAAAAAAACTAAGAGAGGAAAATTAAAAAAGAAAAAATAGAAAACTACCTTTCTTGTATTGTCGATATTTTGCAATTAATTTACTGCATTATCAGGGCTGACAAGATTTTTTTTAATCAAATACTAACATAAAAAGCGTAGTTATAATAAAATATGATAACTAATAGCCCAACTATTTGAATACAAAAGAACTTCTCAAAGCGCAGGAAAACATCTAAATTACAACATATTTTATACAATAAGGGTTTAAACAGGAAGTAGTTAATTTGTAATATGTTTTTTTTTTAAATCCTAACCAAACCCTGGTAAAGATTTATATTTTAAATTTGGTCGCAGTTAATTTGCGCTAATTTCTTCAGTGAATGAATATAGATATTGGTCCATTTAAAACAAGGCAAGCAAGAAGTGTCATTTTCACACATCCAAAAATTAATAGTAATATTTATTTATTTAGCCAAAGCTACATACATAATTCCATCACGTACAAAAACCCTATTCCTATTAACAATAATTACAATATTGTTATTGGATTAGGTTTAAATTAAATCAAATTAAAATTACAAAAACGGTTATTCATCTTTTTCAGCGCAGAAATCTCGTCCTGCTTTGAGCCAGGTGAGGTTATTTCATTAAAAATGTTCGGTTTGATTCAGTACTATTTTTTCAATTATACTTTAAATCATATAAAGTTTTATGCAAACTGGCCATACTTCACTTCTACATCAAATTTGATCAATCGTTTTTAAACCCCAGGTCTGGTTGTGACATGTTCTCCTATAAGCAAAAACATAATTAATATTTCTTAAGAAATAGGTACAACGGGTTACTTACGTACAACGAATTGGGAATCTCTAATAATCAAAAGGTAAAACAAATTTAGTACCTGAGTCATACATGTAGTAAATTCTTGTTCTACTTGACTGATGGATAATCAGCGGCGGGCTCAGACTGTCGTCGCCCAGCTTCAGAAACTACATTATCAGGAAAATGTTTTCCAGATGGTATAAGGTATTGAGGAACAATACTGTATATCAGTCTCATAAATTTTGTGTTTTCTACTATGCAATATGGTTGATTATCTAAACATATATTCATATATCGTTTCTGCAATCTTATAATGAACTCTTTTGGAACGCTGATCATCGATGCCGATGATTTTTGTACTTTGTAGAAACCGGCTCAAGGTTGACTGTTGAGTACGACCAACCAATTTTTCCTCTCTACGAGCTGTAACCGCATCAAGAAAACATACGTTTAAAATACGTTAAAGAAAAATTTAAAAACTTTCTCAGGATGGATGAACAAGTTTTTACAATGCTTCTTAAAAAAATTCACCACAGGATTACTAAAAATTCTTTTTTGAGAGAAACAATATCTCCAAAAGAAAAACTTATTATTACGTTACGATACCTGGCAACAGGAGAGAGTTTTCGTAGTTTGATGTACAATTATAGGATTTCAGAAAGCACAATTTCTTTATTTATTCCTATTGTGTGCAAATCAATATATGAGGAATTAAAAAGTGAATATTTGAAGGTAACTTTTGATATGTGTATCAAACAACCCAGTATTGTTGTTTGTGTTACCATTACATTACAGGTTCCCTCAACTGCAGCAGAATGGTTAGACATTGCACAAGACTTTGAAAACATGTGGCAAACTCCTAATGTAATAGGTGCTTTAGATGGTAAACATATAATAATCAAAGCACCTACAGATCAAGGATCTGCTTATTTTAATTATAAGAAGCAGCATAGCATTGTTTTGTTGGCACTGGTAGATGCCAAATATAACTTCATCTACATAAATGTTGGGATGAATGGAAGGTTGTCAGATGGTGGAATCTTTCGTGAAAGTGACCTTTTCAAAGCCATTCAGCAAAATACCTTAGGACCAGAAGATAAACCACTGCCAGGCAGATCAAAGTTGGTGCCACATGTTATTGTAGCTGATGCTGCATTTTCATTATCTATGAATATTCTTAAGCCATATCCATTTAGAAACATGACTCAAGAGCAGAGAGTGTATAATTATAGAGTGAGCCGTGCAAGAAGAGTAGTGGAAAATGCCTTTGGAATTTTGGCAAATCGTTTCCGAGTGTTACTTAACACAATTCCTTTAGTACCTGAAAAAGCAACACTTATTACTCAGTGCTGCTGTGTGCTTCACATTTTTTTAAGAGCAAATAATTCTCGGTACTTAGGAACCAATTTGGAGCTAGAAATTGATAAAAGATATCGATTTGTTTATGGTTTAAGCAAACAAAACTATGGTCGACCAAAGAATGAAGCACTTCAAGTCAGAGAGGAATTTAAAGAATATTTTAATACTTGTGGTAGAGTTCCATGGCAGGATAACATAATTTAAATAACCCCATTAATTTCTAAAATGTTGTTTATTTAATATAAAACCTAGAATCTTTTTATCTTAGTTTATTTGCTTTTGCTGATTACCAGAAGCCTGCAGTTTCATTATAATAATTAAAAGCTGGAGGTCAAGATGTAAAATACAGTTATATTTTTGTATTTTTAAAATTACAGGATAAAATGAAAACAAACAACCTTACATTATATGTAAACACAGGAAAAAAAAAAGAAATTAAAATTAAATATCCATGTCACGGTTTTGAACCCTCTGTTTCTTTTTACCGTCATATACAGCATTAAAAATTGTTCGCTTGACATCATCGAGTATCTCTTCGTCGGTTATATGCTGCATCTCTTCAGCAATAGTCCTATAGTTGTCAAAAGTAACCGTTTACTGTAATGATTTACAACATACCTTGCAAAGGAGCCATGTTTTAATGATTCTTCAGCAACTGTATCCTTCAATGTGGTTGCAGCTGAGTTAAGCAAGCTAGTTATCGCTTGAAGTCTTTCAGGCGTAGGTCCTGCTGCTGCTGCACTAGCACCACGCTTTCTCTTGAAAATATGGGCTGCTGTATCAAGGGAAGATGAAGGCCTTGAAGTTGTGGGTACAGAGGTGGGCGAAAATAAAGGCTCATCTATCCCAACCCCAGCATCTGCCAATTCTTCAATTGTTCCCTCAAATATAGTTTCTGGTTCTCCCTTATAATAAAATTAAACAACAATATATTATGTACTAATAAAATTTACTATATTACCCACCTGCTGTTCAGGATGTAATGCTCCTGACTCTTGAGATGCTAAATTGCTTTGCCCAGGATTTACAATGTTCCCCAGTTGCAGAAAATTTAGCAATTCAAAACACCACCACTTTGGTACATATATCCCATCTGTTCCTACACCTGACACTTCACTTTTTTTATTTTATTGAGTTCCGCATAATATTGGGTTCTCAGTCTTTTAATCTTGGTTTTAACTTCTGAAATACTCAAATTGGCGAGCATTTTAGAGTTTAGTTCTTCAGTTATTTTATGGGATGCACTTTCTCTGGAGATTTTATTTTGGTAACTGGCATCTGAAGTGATGTAAAGGCATCCATGTTGCTCATACAGTTCAATTAGTGTTTGCACTGCAGAACGTGGCCAGTCATAACTTGCATCTTTTTTGCTGAAATGTTTTTTATTAGTAGAGTAATTATACCTTATACAAAACACACTAGATTACCTGCACATTTTAGCTTTTTGAATATCAAACCACAAACCGAATAATAAAAACTGCAAAAAAAATTCTAAACAACGACAGGGACTGACTGACAACACAATGAGCTTTTCACCCTTCACTTCACCCCTCCCCAACAGTTCTTTGTCACGAAGAGAAACAACCTAAGGATCTAAAAGTTACTGTTACTATAAAAATCACCAAACTTGCCGGCAAGTCGAAAGAAAAATCGAGCATGACCGATCTCTCGGCAAGCGCAAGAAACTTGCCGAAATTGATCAGCTGTGTCAGTACTGCGCATGCGTTGGCAAGTTTCTTTCCGCTGCTGCAAGAAACTTGCTAAGTGTAAAACGGCCTTTAAAAATGTTCGGTTTGATTCAGTACTATTTTTTCAATTATACTTTAAATCATATAAAGTTTTATGCAAACTGGCCATACTTCACTTCTACATCAAATTTGATCAATCGTTTTTAAACCCCAGGTCTGGTTGTGACATGTTCTCCTATAAGCAAAAACATAATTAATATTTCTGAAGAAATAGGTACAACGGGTTACTTACGTACAACGAATTGGGAATCTCTAATAATCAAAAGGTAAAACAAATTTAGTACCTGAGTCATACATGTAGTAAATTCTTGTTCTACTTGACTGATGGATAATCAGCGGCGGGCTCAGACTGTCGTCGCCCAGCTTCAGAAACTACATTATCAGGAAAATTCTTTCTAGATGGTATATGGTATTGAGGAACAATACTGTATATCAGTCTCATAAATTTTGTGTTTTCTACTATGCAATATGGTTGATTATCTAAACATATATTCATATACAGGGTGGACCATAAGTAATGGGACATAGAGCTACAGCATATTCTTGACATCAAAATAATACGATTTAGCTAAATTGTCCTATGCCGGAAGTTAATATTAAGAAAGATACAGGGTGTGAAAGTTAAATTATAATTTTTGATTTTTTATCATTTCTTCACGGTCTATTGATATAAAGCACTGAAAATTTATTTAGGGGGGTTTTGCCAGGCGGAAAATAGGATGCTTTTATCTATTTTGTAGTGGCCGATAGGGGGCGCTACCGGCAACCATTTCAGCTGCTTAAAAAGACTCAAACTTTTATTTACGCAACTGAACCGGCTATGCAACTTTAAAATATGATTTTAATGGGGTTTCTAATTAAAAAAGGTATACATGTTCTGAGTCCTAAAAGTTGACCGTTTTCGAGATATTTAATATTTTAATAATGCATACATGTCCATATGCTAATAGATTAAAAAGTTAAGGGTGAAAGAAAATTTATGTAATTCGTACAAAACATAAAAAAACTAATTGGGAGACCTTTTAGATAAATCATCACACAA
Organism: Ips typographus; assembly: GCF_016097725.1. Classification (NCBI taxonomy): domain Eukaryota; kingdom Metazoa; phylum Arthropoda; class Insecta; order Coleoptera; family Curculionidae; genus Ips; species Ips typographus. Next base: position 6,981,956 of record NC_138433.1, read on the forward strand.
CAAAAAGACCGAAAATAATAAATAATAGATCGCATTCGTATTCTCAGTTTTTTATCTGAATGATGAAACAATTTAAACCACTAGAAATTAAAGAATTAGAAATGAAAAATGTTTCTTTTAGACAACAGGTGTTCTACATAGGCAAAATAAAAACTTACTTTGATAAAAAAAAATAATTTACTAATTTGAAAGTTGCTCTTTGCAATACCAAAATGTTAAATATCTCGAAAACGGTCGACATTTAAGACCCAGAACAAGTATACCTTTTTTACGTAGAATACCTATTAGAATCATATTTTGAAGTAGTATCGCTGGTCCAGTTGAAAAAAAAATTTTTAAAACAGCTGAAATGGTTGCCGGAAGCGCCCCCTATCGGCCACTACAAAATAGATAAAAGCATCCTATTTTCCGCCTGGCAAAACCCCCCTATATAAATTTTCAGTGCTTTATATCAAAAGACCGTGAACATATGATAAAAAATCAAAAATTAAAATTTAACTTTCACACCCTGTATCTTTCTTAATATTATACTTTCGGCATAGGACAATTTAGCTAAATCGTATTATTTTGATGTCAAGAATATGCTGTAGCTCTATGTCCCATTACTTATGGTCCACCCTGTATATCGTTTCTGCAATCTTATAATGAACTCTTTTGGAACGCTGATCATCGATGCCGATGATTTTTGTACTTTGTAGAAACCGGCTCAAGGTTGACTGTTGAGTACGACCAACCAATTTTTCCTCTCTATGAGCTGTAACCGCACCAAGAAAACATACATTTTAATCTGTTTTTAATTTTCATTATGATTGCTATTTGCTACTAAATTATCATTATACACCGAATTATTATAAGAATTTTGTCTCCTACCGTAAAGTGGTTTACTAAAAGTATTTCTGCCTTAAAAAGCTCTATAGGATCCATGTATCCCTTTCCTGTATCCATCGCTTTCTTGATAAAATTCTCGGTTACGTTTACTGTAATGTCTCACTTTTCTGTCTCTTTGCAATTCCCATGGCTGTATTTGAGTACTAGTACCTCTCCCATTTCCCAGATTCTTCCTGTAGCAGCCGTCTCAGCTCTGTGTCACGCATACCCTTCCTAGCTATTGGTCTCCTGTATGAAACCAGCACCACAACAATATCTTGTTCCCTAGTCCCACTTTGGCATTGCGCCCGGTGCCTCCTTGCCCTACCTGCGTACCACTGCATTCTTAAGCCTTTTTGCCATTGTAATAGTTATATGCTTTTGTCGTGTTCCTAGCCTTCACGAAGAATGGGTACCAGACTTCTGGTCGTGTGGTCCGATTTACTTTTTCCCGCATCCGTGCAAGCCGAGCATTTAATTTCTCGTCTTTGGCAGTCCTTGGCTTTAAGTCTGCCCGTACACCTATAACATTTGGCCTCCTCGCCGCATTGCATGGCTTTGTGCTCCATCTTACTACATTTGTAGTATATGGGTATGTCTAGGTATTCCTACACACGCACCGACAATAACCCCACCTTAGCCCTTCCCGATCTTACCAAATGCTTGAACAATGTCGGGTTTAGTTTTACCACTGCATTATCTTTTCGTTTGTTCCTTTGCGGCTTCCTGACTACTATTCTCTGTATTGCGTTGTCCGATCTTAGTTCATTTCACAAATCCGCTGCAATAGCCCCTTTAGATAGGTCTTTTACCTCCTCGTCACCCGAGGTCTCGCTTTCAACACCTATCCGCCGAAACATGGGCCAATTATTGCCAGCTGCCCGCCATTGCCACTTATCGCTCTCATACCCTTCTAACAGCTTCAGGCTGTTCGGCGTTCATACACACCACCATCGCTCGTTTACTTCGGGTCTCCCTTTTAGTCAGCAGCCCACGTATGTCCTTTTTCTTCAGGACCTCGCTGACTTTTGTCAGGCTGTTCTCGAAGGCAGTCTGTTTCGTGACCTCATATTTACTTTTGGTTGCCGGCAGCGTCTGTCATTCGTCTTTCGTTGCAGACTTGTTGGGCCTCGTTCAAGTCTACTTTTTTGCTTTATGTAGTATCTTTTAGCTTTTGCTGTATCTTTTGGCTTTACGTCCTCAGTCGTGACATCCCTACTTTTTTCCAATTCGGACGTCCCCGATAACTCGCTCATTCCGTGCCCTGATTCCCAGTGTCTGGACGCCTCTCCCTTGCCCTGCATCATAGCCTGCTCCTTGAGCTCAGCCAATATTCGCTGTCTGCTGTGCGAGCTGCGGCCCCCAGTGTTCTAAAAATGGCACAGGGGCAGTTTGTATATGTAGATTTGGTACTGTTAAATAATGTTTGTTTTAACGCTGACTAAGAATATTTACACTATTTACAGATATGTACTTGACATTCAATCAAACAACACAAGAGAGGATAGCCTTTATTATCGTTTTCTAGCTGCCATTTTCGTTTCGTTCACTCGGAGGTTGTTAATGATGGTTGGTTGTTATGGATGTCTAACTGAATAGAAGCAACATTGAGTTTTACAGAGACATTTATTAGCACAAACACCATAATCTTTAAGAGCTATTCTCTACCATGCCGTCCAACTCACTAAGTCATCCTTACTTTAACTTCTCAACCGTAGCTACGTGGTTGCCAAGAATCTCTCTAACACAACAAATAGAACAGGTATTCTATATCGGTAAAATATTTTATCTGGGGACAGCTGTATAAATGCAGATGCACGGTACGTATGTCCCCATTATAATGAGGCAATACTCTTAGCTCTATCAACAATTTAATTTGATTCATTTACAGAATATTTCGGAAATGTGAATAATGCATAACAATGGCCGAATCCAAGCGAACGTAGTTAATGTACACTGCTTTGGAAAGGACGGGTTTTAGGGGACAGCAACCAAAACTATCCAATGAATTGTATTCCCTTCTAGTTACCGAATCCAATTTAATTTCAAAAATATAAATGAGTAATGTATCCCAATGCTCAACTTCCAACCCTAAAGTTTTTAAAGCCCTTAAGTCCTCCTTATTACATCAACAAATTTCCTCAAATAAAAATAAAGTCGTACGTAGACTTTATTTATATTTGGAAAATTGTACAGTGACAATATGACTGACAGCTATTAATTTCCGATTTTCAAAACGTTCTTTTGATAAGCTCCCTGCTTATTTGTAATTTGAAGTCGACACTTCCAATGAATGAATAACATCAGCTGTGCTACCCTTAAGACATCCTCTTAAATAATAAAATTTCGCAATGTCCGATAAAGCAGGATTAGAATCTATAAGTGTGTGAAACGTGTCATAAAAACTCAACCAATGCTTATACGAACCATAAAAGGTAAGGAACACCCTACCTCGTTAAATCCCAATTTTCAGCTTTTCTCTTGCCTTGCCTACTACCCTGTACTTGCCCGACCTTGCAGTAATTTGTGCAGCACCCTTTTGCTGCTCCCGATCTGTCAATGCCTTTGACGTAGACCGCCCCTTCTGTACCCGAACCAAATAGCTAATGACTCCTCCTGACTCTTCCTACTTAGAGCTGAACCGAATTTCCAAGTATGGACTCTTCAATATATCCGCATCGCTAGGACCTAAATGGTTTGTGGTGCGCCTTGTACAGGTTCTCTTGTTCGCTCGTTAGAAAGCCTTGTTTCAATGCACCCTGCCTTGATTATCTTTAGCTAATGAGACAACTGGGTACGAACCAAAATTATATTTCTTTTCAATTACTGTGATGTGACAACCAACGACAATTTCAAAAATTAACAATACTTTTACCTCTACACCTCAAAACCTGAACACCATATTTTCTATATAGTTCAGGTGTATGATCATGCACGTCATGCATGCATTTTTTGCAACAGCGGCGGGTGATTATGAATCGATGTTAACGTGTTTTACACATTGCAATTCTCGAATATTTTATATGTTAAGTTAAATAAATCTATTTTTTAAAATAAATGATTTTCCGTTTGTGACAGTATCGAGACGACGTTTTCTAGCGGTGGTGGATTTAGAAAGTTGAAAATTATTTCCACCATTTTCTTGTGCCCACACCGACGCCCTACTATGTATAGTCTCCGAGAAATAGCCGTGTGCACGGCTTATTGGAACATCATGTACAGTGAGCAAGACTCTGAAATAAATTTAAAATGTCAAGGAATATTTTTTCACTCTTCTATAATTTCACACCATTTGCCCAGCCTCAGGGGCTGATGTGGTTCATTTGCCTTTTTGGCCTCAGATTAAATTGCTTATGTTACAGGTAAGTTGGTTTTAGCAGGTGGTATGGCATCAAGAGAGTAGATTAAATAAGCATTAACAAAAGGCTAATTAAAGAGAAAAGTAAGATACATTATGTAATTTTTTGACGCCATCTACCATTAAACAGATGGCTAGTTTTCCATAATTTACCATGCTACCAGTTACAGGTTGGATTCTTTGTTGTACTCAAAACATTTACTTTTCTACTACATTGTTGAGTCTTACTTCGAATTTTGCCATATCTACTACACACTACAGTCAGAAAAACATGTATAACCAAAAAGTTGTTTAATAAATCGGTCATATGCAGTTTACAATGCGTGGACTCATTGTGCTCTCTCCCAAAAATTAAATATTACGATAAGCCGTTTTTTTTTTTGATTTTCTGCGTTTAAAGCTGCCTTTCCCGCTACGCTTTTTTCTGCAGCGCTTCCTTTTGTCCTTTTTCGCATGCTTCAGACCTATTTATAAAATTTCGCACGTAGTTGATCTGTTATTTTACGCTTAAACTGCAACTTTGTTAAGACCGCGTCAAAAAACGTTTTTAAAAAAGGTCTTACCAGTATATAGCTCCTTCGATGACAATCTTCGTTTGAGGCCATCCGCAGTATTTGCTCCAAAAAATTAAAATGATTTAAAAAAGGGTTTTTCATTATAATTCCAGGTCTGCATCTACTTCTACGCTTTTTGGACCTACTTGAGGATCGACGTCTAGAACCGCAGCGTTGGCGTCTTATTGAAGTCCTTTCAAACAATAATAACAAATAAATATGAATTTTCAATAGGTTAAATAACCGTCGACTTCATCTTGACCGTGATCTACTCTACTGCTGTAGTGGTATGTAGATAAAGTGCTTTATTGTCCAAGATGTTACCAATGTTCAGTCTTATTGCCCAACTGTTAAAAACAATGAAATAATATAAAAGGCAGTAATAAACGATACAAGTAAAATTAGAACTATCGAATTGTACAAAATTAAGAAATATGATTCAATTAAACACGCACAAAATAAATAAAATACAGAAACGAGTCAAGCATAAGCACGCATTTAAAATGTTTCAACCTACTACATAATCAAGTACTATACCTAAATGCAAAATTAAAAAAAATTGTATTGAATATTTAAAAATATAGTAGGCAAGCTAAAAAAAAATCATCAACTTTGTAAAGAGCTGTGTGTTGCGTGTATTCGATCGGGTTGCAGAAATGCATTTCTATTTTTGTGGATCAACCATGCTGTCTCCAAAATATAAATTGCCGGTAAAGTAATTAGACAGTAGACCATACTTGACAAAGATAGGCCCGCAAGAAGCCTTTGGAAGAGCACCACCAAGCCTCTAACGGCTGGCTCTCTTCTGAAGTACGAAACACGTGGACACGCCCACCAGAAAGGGAGAGCATATCTCAAGTTAGCCTTCACAAGTGCGAAATAATCACTAAGTGTCATCTCATAGCTAAGCTCCAGAAGAGTGGCACGCACAGTAAAACAGCCAGAGGCCAACCTCCCACATATTAACATGTTGATGAAACTTAATAGCCAAATAGCCCTCCAACAATTCCCCAACACGATGTGCCCGCCCGAAACACATGAGATGGGTTTTTGACATATTAAGCGAAATACGATTTGCCCCATGGCGGCATGACGATGTAAAGATTAAACGCGCCATATTTTTTCATCTGATAATTATTCAGTGTTTCAATCACATTGTATTTGATTTAAAAAAAAAGTGACTTTCACAGGAAAATTTTTCTTCATTTACGTAAATTTGAGACTCCAAAAAAACATTTATATAAAAGCGTCATTTTATTGGTTTCACGTTTTAAGTGTGGAGTAATATACATATTGATTCAAATTGAAAGTGATCAGGCAAAACAGTTTTTCACTTCACTGCAGACAGAAACAATAAAGAAATTACTAAGAAACTACTTTTCTGAAGTCCAGATTTGTTTGGTTACAAAATACATATCATTTGAAACATTTGGGTACGATTCAAAGTTAGCTATTTGACGATCTCTGGCATCTTTTTGTGGCAAAATGTACTATAGTCAAGTACAACTGCAGATCCGTTTTCTACTCATTTCTGAATAAAGTGAGCTTAGTATTTATATTCCTTATACTTTCATGCTGAAGTCGAAGTTTAAAAAAATCATAAAAATTATCTTCAAAATACTCATAAACAGTAGTTCCCATGTTTTTCATTGTATTTATTATTAATATTCCTAAAAGTTTTCTATTTTGGATAAAAATGTTTTGTGTTTGAATGTAATATCTAAAAAAATTTCTGTGCTTTTGGACATTTCAACTTAGATGCGCTCAATAACCTACCATATGTTTTTCTTTGCTGCAAAAGCTCAACACAGCAGAACACATTTCATCAAGTCTCCCAAGTTGAAAAGGAATATTCTTTTAAACTTTCACCCAACGAGACGTATTCTCTTATGAATATGCTGGCTCGTTTGAAACAGTGGGCCTCAAAACCGTTGATTTTAGGCATATGAGAAGGAAGTACTCCATGTCGTCCTAATCTGCCTATAGAAGTCATATATGGAAATCTGGTCATGGGAAAAGTCTGACTGGCAAAGGGGCAATCCACGCCGTCTGTTTATCCGCTTCCTTTGAGGCCATCCGCAGTATTTACTCCGAAAAATCAGAGTTTAAATTGGTTTATCCATTTTAAATTCACACATTTATTAGTCTGTTTATCCGCTAAGGTAAATTTTTAGAAATCTATATTTTGCTAATGCTGGTGAGAAGCATAGAGCTCCATTGTCTCCGTACACCTTGATTACTTCATCTTCCACCATATGCAGATTTGTCATTGTTCTTATAATCACATCTATGTACCTAAAAATTCACAATTTCATTATAGTTGTTGGATTTAGAAAGAGTACTAGCAGTACGTGCAATTCTAGTCCATACGTTAAGAAAAAGCGAAAGAAACGGGAGGTTGGGGTATTTTCCAATTTTTCATTATTAGCAGCCAAGAAGCTAGTTAGTCTGCGTGAATGTTTTTTTGATTTTTTTTGCTTCTTTGTACACGCTTTTCATCTCTTATGATGTCATCCATAGTCCTGTCCAGCAATTCACCAACATTGTGTTTGAGGATATCCAGCAATAGTTTCATGCGCATTTTCGGCATAAATATAATATCTACAATATTTCCATCTGTAAATATATAACCTTTGGTTATTCTAATATGTATTTGCATAGATCATTTATTGCCCGATCTATGAAGCTTGTGTATGCGATTCCCATCTTTACCTTATTAGTTTATCTTTATAGTGATTTTTTTTTTTCTAAATTAACGCATTATTTTACTTTTTTCCTCTCAATATACTAGTATATTATTTATTAACGGATATGTTACGCGTTTAGTGGAGTAGCCTTTAGGCTAGATTGCGCAAGAGTTATACCCAATTTCTTAAAAAAAATGTCACATGTAATTATTTATGAATAAAGGCCTTTTATTATCATTATTATTATTATTATTATTACTATTATTAAATGTTATGACAGCAAATTCACTATGAAGGACCTTAATAATTGTGGGCGTACATGTACCAGGAGCGAAAATATGTTCTAATCGTCTATATTCTACATGTTGAGTTTCTGAGCTTAAGAAAAGTCACGTCTGACTTTCATGATTCCATTCGACGCTTAAAAATAGCCACGTGAGTTTTGTAACTGAATTTAATAATTGAAAAGGCCCCCGTTAGTAGGCCCCCGTTTAATCGTAAAAATGCTAACGTAACCTTAAGGATGCTATCTTGACATTGACAGCTCATTTTTTCAATTAAATTTGACTTACTGTTTTCTTTCCATTTAGATGCTTGTGGTTTTTAAGTCAGCACCGATCCTAAAGCGCACCTAAAAAATTCGACACGCTATGACGCAACTTTACGTCCTCAAATTGTAAAAGATGCAAACCAAATATTTGGAGAGACAGTGGCAACATGAAAACCATAAGTGCCATATATCAAAAAGTTTGCCATCGCCTTAACGACGACTGGGCTCACGGCAACGGTATGTAAAATCAGGTTTACAGATTGTTGTGAAAATAAAACATTTAAGCAGATATTGTCACGTTAAGGGGTAGTTGAGGGAGAAGAACACACAGGTTTCCACAGGTAACCCACTTTTATTAGATTATAGTGCCTTAGTGACTAGACAGTAATCTTACCCCCAGATTGCCAAGATGGCGGGGAGCGATGATGTGATCCGGCCTTAGGCAGGAGGAACACGGGGGGCGACGCTTTAACGGGGATGAATGAGCCCTAGACTTAGGTCCGAGGGCATTCACCGAGCCGGTAAAGACGTGAAGAACCTAACAAAGGGAGGTAAGTAGGTGAGGCAACTTATGCTGCTCGCCCACACTATTTTTTTTTGCTAGGGCTGATCTAGGGTGTGGCACTTGGTCACCTACTACTCCACGTTGCGTTACACAATAGGCGTACCCAGACTAACCCAGAGATCAGTCAGTGACCTCCCTCTGGGGAAGACCCCAGAGTTCGGTATACCCACATCATGACCCCAATTCGCCAATCTTGCTTACACAGACATTGTACTGGGGGAGACCGGGGCAACTTAGGGTAACGGCACCTAGTGTAATCTTTATGTTACAATATTGACGCAAGAGCATGGGACTAGATTAGTTTAACAATCGACGTTTTACATAAGTGCACGGTAGTTTTATTACTCCAATTTATAAAGTCACATAATTACATACTGCTTGATTTATTATTTCAGTAATATATTTAAATAAATTAGCCTGTGCATCGCAAGTTTTACTATATATGCATTATTCACTTCAAAGACTATAAATCTTATTTTACAAGATAGTGAATTTAAACCTGTTGACAACAGTGTGTTAGGAAGCGCCCCTGAGTTGTCAGATAACCTCAAAGGCCACTACGGCTTGTGGCTTGAACAAGAAATATTTGGACCACCGATTGACTGGGACAAGTTGCTCTTAACACCTTAAAAGGATGAAACTCCTAAGCCTGAAGATGACGACAACAATTAAAACATGTTTAGTTTTGAAGAGTGAAGTAGTCCATTTTCACAAAGTGGAGTTGAAGTAAACTGGGTTTGTTGAATAACACAAAGTCGTCTCCACAGTAAATATATTTGGTCTTTTAAACCATACAATGCCCTACATGTTTCGAGCGCAGAAGCAGCTCATCTTCAGGGGCTATAAGAACAATTGTTAAAAGGTGTTACATTACTATATTCAGAAAGAAGCATACCTTGTTAAGTGGACTCATCAGCTAGCAGTCATTCTATACAAGAGAACAGCAAACCTACGGTTACAGCAATTCAAAAACGTACAGTTTTTCCAGATAAAACATTGCAAGAAACCGTCATAAGAGCAGAGAAACCCAAATTTATGTAAAAATATAGTTTAAAAGTTAAATAATCTGTAAAAGATAAAACTATTAGGAAGTAATCAGTTTCGAACGACTGTCGTTAGTCGAACACGAAAAGTTCTTTGAATTTTAGTGACTCCTAGTAAAATGAAGGGAATAATGAATATTTTACGGTTTTCAATGGTGGAACTACAAAGGTTCCCTAAGTCTTATTGGCTCCTATTGAAATGAAGAAAATACTTGTTTGGAACGGCTCTCATTGATCAAATAAAAAACGTTTTACTGACTCGTAGTAAAATTAAGGAAATAATAAATATTTGACGGTTTTCAATGGTGGAACTATGAATTCCTTGAATCTTATCGGCTTCTAGTGAAATAATCAGTTTGAAACGGCTCTCATTGGTCGAACAAGAAAGGTTTCTTTAATTTTATTGACTCCTAGTAAAATGAAGGAAATAATGAATATTTTACGGCTTTCGATGTTTCAAACTACAAAGGTTCCTTGAATCTTATTATCTCCTAGTAAAATGAAGGAAATAATCAGTTTGGAATCGCTCTCATTGGCCTAGCAAGAAAGGTTCCCTGAATCTTATTGGCTCCTAGTAAAATGAAGAAAATAAAGAATATTTTACGGTTTTCAATGGTGGGACTACTAAGGTTTCTTGAATATTATTGGTTCCTAGTACAATGAAAAAATCAGTATGGAACGGCTGTCATTGGTCGATCAATAAAGGTTCCTTGAATTTTATTGACTCCCAGTAAAATTCAGAAAACAATGAATATTTTTTTGCTTTCAATGATAGAACTACAAAGATTCCTTGAATCTTATTGGCTTCTAGTACAATGAAGAAAATAATCAGTTTAAAACGGCTTTCATTGGTCGAACTAAGAAGGTTCCTTAAGTTTATGGACTCCTAGTAAAGTGAGGAAAATAATCAGATAGGAACGGTTCTCATTTATCGAACTAGAAAGGTTCCTTAAGTTTATGGGCTTCTAGTAAAATGAAGAAAATAATCAGTTTGAATCGGCTCTCATTGGTCGAACTAAAAACGTTCCTTAAGTTTATGGGCTCCTAGTAAAATAAAGAACATAATCAATTTGGAATGGCTTTTATTGGTCGAACTAGAAAGGTTTCATGAATTTTAATGACTCTTAGTTAAATGAAGAAAACATGTACCTTTTTGGGTCGTAGTGAAATGAAGGAAATAATCAGATTGGAACGGCTCTCATTGGTCGAAGAAAAAAGGTTTTATTGATTCCTAGTATAATTAAGGAAATAATGAATATTTTACTGCTTTCAATGGTAGAACTTCAAAGGTTTCCTGAATCTTATTGGCTCCTAGTAAAATGCAGGAAACAATGAATATTTTACGGCTTTCAATGGCTTCGAGTACAATAGGGGTAGGCTGAGATGGTTCAGACTTTGGCTTTCGACCACGCTTTTTTGAAGCGGGTTTAATAAAACGGCCGTCCTGGGAGGCATAGTCCGATTCGGACTCCTACGAGCTCCCAGGATTCATCCCTATTTTGAAGGAACCCTGTAGTTTTAATTTAAAACTACAAAGTGTTGCTAAATTCTTTCTTCAATCCTCTCGTTGCCCAGCTAATTTGTATGATAAAGTATAGTTTATATAATGCTTAAAAGACCCTGTAAATATAAAATTTTTATTGAAAGAAGTACATGAAATACATGAGCGCTTGGACTAAAACAAAAGCGTACATCGCTTATTTCTATTTCGTCCGACTGATAATCCGAATAATGACAAACTTTAGCCTTAAGCTTAGTAAGGCAAAGTAAAACTAAGAGTGTTTCAGAAAAAGAAACACAGGGTGTTTCAGAAAAACGTAGGTATACTTCGTGCAAGTAGTTGATGCAATATACTAGTTGCACACTACTTGCACGAAGTATACCTACGTTTTTCTAAAACACCCTGTGTTCCTCACCGTGCACACTTGGCCTTACCCGCTAAAGTAAACCTAAGACAAACAATAATTGCAACATGCAAATTTGTGGTAATGCAACAATCACATTTTTTTTTAATATGCCAGAAATTATTTAAGTTAATCATTTAATACTTGCATTTGCATACTAATAACATATTTTTATTTTTATAGAAATCAATGAAGGAACAGCATTTGATAGAGGACATTTGTTCCAATTTTTGTTAAAACAAAAATCCAAAAGGATTTGAAGTTAATTAGAAACGATTTCTGTTTCTGTATTTTTTGAAACATGCAAATACGTTCTACTTTCCATAAAATGAAAATAGAAGTAATTAAAATTCACCTTTTTGCGTTTCTGCTCTTCTCATAATATGCCTGGTTTTCTGTAAAAATTTAATTTCTATCAGGAGCACAGATGTAGACCCATAATCACATCAACATCTAGATGGACATTTCCATTGTTGTAAAAAAAAACTCTCAGCTAGTGATTTGACAATTTATTTAGAAAATATCTACAGAATGTACAAATAAAAGCTGGTTTACATTTTTATTCTCAAAGAATAGGCAGGCTATCGACCAATTGGTCTTTCTGCCCCCCCGTGTTACGATTACATAAAGAACAAAAATTAACAGTAATATTTACAAAAAAAATCAAAATTTAATTTAAAGTTTAAGTTGTTCCAATAGGGTGCAGGAGGGAAAGGAAAATCGGAAATGTCTCGTTTGTCTTCTTATACAAAGAGGGTCAAGTATAGTCCAGTTGTTAGGGTTGTTCAGCTCAAGCATAGATAACTTTACGCTAGCAGCCCTACCTTGAGTTAAAGCACCAGCCTGCCTCTGACCATCGTTAGGCTGATAGGGACCTTCATTTGGATTAGCTGAGTTTGAAATATCATACATCAACTCTTTTGCCGAGGAGATGACTCGATAATATTTACTTTCAAATGAAGGTTGTTCAGTTTGAGCATATTCAACCGCATCAATGCCTTCTAGCTGAAATTGCACATCATTGTATTCTGAAAGTAGATTTCTCTCTAAATCTTTCAGACGAGTATCTAGTTCCATTAATTTTGACTTACTTGGACCAACGTCAAGAATGTCTACCAAAAAAGATTCAAAACGCGACAATCTTGAAAATAACATATCCCTTTTTCGACTTAAAGCTACCTCCAAATTATCTATGTCTGAAGCCATAGCTTTACTAGAATCCTGCTTCTTTTTTGACATAGTGAAGCAAAATTAAAATGTGATACACTTAAAACGAAGATAAGGTTGATCTTTGTAAACAAGTACTAAATAAATGCGGTAATTTATTTTATAGCAAATAAGAAACTACTAAAATTAATGTAAAAGCTTAACCCTTAATTCTAGTTAAAGCAAAAATGCTTTAAATGTAGACCTAATATTAACCTAATAGTCTAGTAAGTATTTTATTTAATTGAAAAGTACGTAAATGCAAAACCCGTAAAAACGCGAACGCGGACCGAACTAGCAGTACGATTATGTACCGACCCGACAAAATTACGCTCGATCTGACCCAACCCTGAGCAGACCCGGTGATTTCTTGATTTGCTGATAAATTCGGGGCCAAGTCACCCGACCAGAAACGCCCGTCACACAATATGCTAATGTAGAATGTAGTAGGTAATTGCAACGACGAAAACGGCTCGATGTATTGCAAATTTGACATGCAATTTGATTCGTGCACAACGACTTACGTGAAGGTGTTTTCTTGCTGAATCTTGAATTCGTACTCGGACCAATTCTCAAGTAGGTACTTACTTGAGTTTTGAAAGCACTGGAACTGGATTAACTAATGATTCGGCTCGATTGGACCAAAAATATGATTAAAGAAATGAACCCTCGTGATTGTCATAGCTTAACAATCTTCGGCCTTTGCGACTTGTTATAGCTTGTAGTAGTGGACTGTATTTCAAATAATGCACTAAGATTTCAATGTAACAAATCTATTGTGGTGAAAAGTTAAAGTAAATGAAATTAGCAGGGGGGCGAACTAATAATGCACAAAAGATAACGTTATTCGCAAAGGCCTGCTTCTAACCGAATCTACTACGTCTTATTTCGTGCGTGGCAACACACCGTTCCAATCCCCTCTCTCCGACACCGCGACCGGCGGTGTCTCCGTCAAGGTTCTTTTCCTGGTCTTGGTAGTTTTACTCGCGCGACTGATTTTAATGTTTTTTTTTCAATTATAGTCTACTCAGAAGCCTCTCCAGATGAGGAGCGCACGATGTATCCTTTACATTGCGCAAAATTGTTGGGCTGAAGTCCAATCCGACGCGGAACAACTTTACTGCAGCAGAGTCAATACACTTCTGTTATTTCGTTGAAGCACGTTCAATGCCTTTACGCTCTTACTTAATCTCGAAATGGAGTAATACCTTATATTTTGTTTATTTAGCGTAATATTTATTACTTATGTTTTGCAGCAATAGCACAGCACACGTGGCAATGCGCAAACTTGCCATTTTCCTAGCCGATTCCATAGATTTTATTGTCATTCTTTCTGTTATGTATACTATTGTCAAAGTAATACGCATTGTAATGAAGAACAATGAAAGCAAATATGCCCTGGACATTTTTTCGTTTACTTTTGAAATTGATGAGTTGCCATATTGGGCCCTAAAGTGTTCATTGTTACACAGAAATAATTGTTTAGGATACGCTCTTGAGGACGAACACTTAATAAAAAAATATATTTACCTATTTTGGAGAAAAAAAAAAGACTAAACACTAAACCTTTACTTAAATTAATTATAAGGGCTACATTGCCCCTGGCTCATGGCGACCCCAGAAAAGTAACCACAGCCCTTGAACTGAAAAAACCATCCCACACAAGCAGTTTGGACAAAATGGACAATGAAGATGAAGAATTCAAAAATGTTAAAACTACCATGATAAGCTGTAAACAGCGACGAGAAATGAACCGTTGATATTCTATTTCAAAAGCTATAGGTGGCGCTGATAATAAGACAACGCGAACGCATGACAGATGAACAAGTCTTGTTATCATCTGTCAAAAACGTCACCGTAGCGGTATAAGAACGGAAACCAAAAGTAAAAGTAAAGAAGCAACTTAAGTTAATTAATTAATAATAATCTTAAAAGTTTTAAGCAGAATTCAAATAAAATCAAAATTATATCAATTATATAATTAGGAAGCTTACTTTATACATGCGAGACCATTTATACATGATGCCGTACACTATGGGATACAACAAGACAACTGATATACCCCAGGTCTCTGAATTAATGGGGTGGGATCGTTGAAATTACATAGGAAATTCCTGGAATTGTGTTGGACTTTAAAACAGATATTATTGTGTCATTTAAAAATGTTTTTTATTTGTAATGAAACAGTGAAACCAAAAAAGGGTATGGGAAAAATGTTAGTTTCTTTATTTTGGTCAGGTACAATTAAATTTGTGTTAATGTATTTGTTAAAGTGATTGTAATACATTCTATTTATTAAAAAGGTTGGAAAGTTAATATTGAAAGCTATTGTTTTTATCTATGGAAGTTCGGTGTTAATGCTATGTTGAAACAAGATTAAATTTTCTGGTTAAAAGGATGATTGGAGTTGTAGGGTATTAAAAACTCAGTGCTGGTTGGTTTGTGGTAGATTGAAAATTCTATGGGGTCAACTGATCTGTAAAGGAGAATGTCAAGAAAAGGTAAAATATTTGATAGCCCAATGGTAAACGATCAAACCATGCAAATTATTGATGTAGTTAAAGAAATCTTGCAGTTCAACCGTAGTGCCATTGAAAATACAAATTATGTCATCCACATATCTTTTTTAGAAAATTACCTTGTCAAAATAATCTTCTTCTTCTTCTTCTTCTTTTTTGAGATCTGACGATCTGTTATCTTCAAGGTTGCCTCTGTATCAGCTCTTGGCAGGTGGATTGCCAGCTGTCTTTCCATCTTTTTGGTGGTCTTCCTGGTATTCTTTTGCCTACTGGTTTTCCTTCGAGGGCTATGCGAGGTAATCTGCTCACCTCCATGCGCTTCACATGCGCGTACCATTGCCTTTTCCTCTGTCTCCCCCATCTAATTACGTCCTGTACTCCGCATTGCTGTCTCACGTCCGTGTTTCTAATTCGGTCCCTTCTGGTCTTTCCGAGTATAGTTCTTAAGCTTCTCATTTCTGCCACCCTGAGCATGCTTTTAGTTTTAGTTGTTTCCTCGCGAACTTCTATGCCATATGTCATTATTGGTCGAACACATGTTTTATATATTTTTATTTTACTGTCTTTGCGCATGTATTGGTTCGACCAGACTATTTGCCTTAAACATCCTGATATAGCCGTCGCCTTGTTCACTTGACTTCTCAAGTCTTTTACCGGATCGTGGTGGCCTGAGAGTTCTATTCCAAGATATTTAAATTGTGAGACTTGTTCAATAATATCATTTCCTACAAGCAGTTTGCATCTTAGCGGATCTTTTGCAAATGTTAAACTTTTGGTTTTTTCTGTAGAGATGTTCATGTTTAACTCTCGGCTGACTTGATAGAATTTATGCAATTGTCATACATTTACATATTTTACAATTTGGGAAAATCCATTAATGTAAACCTCAGATAATATTTTCTCCCCATAAAAAGATTGCTTTGACAAATCAAAATTAAAGTCACCCATTATGATGTTAGTTCCGCCAAAATAACTAACATCATCAAGAAACTCGGCAAAGAAATCAACAAACTGTGCATTTCTACACTGAGGTGGGTGATATAAAACTGTACAAAGATACTTTGCTCCAGACATTACAAATTCCACAGACAACAACCAGACATAATTCTCGACACATTGGACTCTTTTAACCTTATATTTAATATCAGTTCTAATTAAGACCAGTACTCCCCCAGTTCTCCTGTTGTCAGTAACACACTGCTCCAGACAGTACCCATCCACACCCAATTCAACGTGCTCAACGTCTTCTGACACGTGAGTCTCAGATAAAAATACTAACTGTGGCTTCCAGTCATTTAACAATACCACTATACCATCCTTAATATTTAGATACCCTTGACTTGAAATATATAATACTTTGCAGAAATTTATTTTTTCTGATTTTTTCTATGCGTTTGTATGTTTCGCAATTAACATTATCCCAAACAGTGTGGTTCACATTTAAATTCATTTTGTATTTTTCATTTGACAATACAAAATTTATACATTTAACACAGTTTGATACACACTCCTGCGCATTATGGTTTCCAGTACATTTGCCACATATTATTTTGTCTTGACAATCTTTTTGAAAATGACCATATTTGTTGCATTTATAGCACCTAATAATACTGTAGTCATTATATACAAAACATCTATTCCAACGAAGTTGAATTACTTCAACCTTATTTTAACCGAATAAGCGGAACGATATTGCTCAAAAGAAACGTAGTGTATTATTGACTAGCGCCCCCATCTATTCTTTTAAAGCAAGTTTAATTTTTACTTTTATTTTTCACATTAGGTTTTTATGGAGCAAATGGAGTCGTTTTATTTACCACCCAGCAACATATAGCAACATGGCAACATCTATCGGTAGACAAGCATCAGTGTGTAGTAATGAAGCTACTAGATCAATTATAGTCTACTCAGAAGCCTCTCCGGATGAGGAGCGCACGATGTATCCTTTACATTGCGCAAAACTGTTGGGCTGAAGTCCAATCCGACGCGGAACAACTTTACAGCAGCAGAGTCAATACACTTCTGTTATTTCGTTTAAGCACGTTCAATGCCTTTACGCTCTTACTTAATCTCGAAATGGAGTAATACCTTATATTTTGTTTATTTAGCGTAATATTTATTACTTATGTATTGCAGCAATAGCACAGCACACGTGGCAATGCGCAAACTTGCCGTTTTCCTAGCCGATTCCATAGATTTAATTGGCATTCTTTCTGTTATGTATACTATTGTCAAAGTAATACGCATTGTAATGAAGAACAATGAAAGCAAATATGCCCTGGACATTTTTTCGTTTACTTTTGAAATTGGTGAGTTGTCATATTGGGCCCTAAAGTGTTCATTGTTACACAGAAATAATTGTTTAGGATACGCTCTTGAGGACGAACACTTAGTCATTAAATTAAGGTCGATGGTGACAAAGTTTTTCAGTGGAGCCGCCCCTTATTTCCCAATGAAAAAAGTCCTTCTGCTCTTGGGGAAACTCATACTTATATCGTTAGGCGGCATGACAAAGCTAAATGTAGTTTTTTACTGATTTAATTCTGTCTAAACAATGTATTTTGTAGTGATAAGAAATAAAACCGGAAAAACACCGGAGTGCGAATTTACCGCCCCAAAAAAAAAGACACTATGGAAATCGCAAGAACAAAGATTTATTGTTCTTCACCTCCTACTAGTGATTCAGATTTGCTGGAAGCTCAGAATCAAAAGAGAAAAACTAGACCGATTAGACGAGTATGTAAATCTATATTTTTATTTATTTTGGGATTTTTTTTGACTTCCATACACCTAATAAACCATAAAGTTTAAGAACAATTTAAAAAAATAAATCTGTAGTTAATATTTTTTTTGTATAATAATAATAAATATATAATTGTATAAAAAAAAATATTTACCTATTTTGGAGAAAAAAAAGACTAAACACTAAACCTATACTTAAATTAATTATAAAGGGCTACATTGCCCCTGGCTCATGGCGACCCCAGAAAAGTAACCACAGCCCTTGAACTGAAAAAACCATTCCACACATTTTTTTTGTATAAAAAAATATATTTACATATTTCGGAGAAAAAAAAAACTAAACACTAAACCTATACTTAAATTAATTATAAGGGCTACATTGCCCCTGGCTCATGGCGACCCCAGAAAAGTAACCACAGCCCTTGAACTGAAAAAATCATTCCACACAGGCAGTTTGGACAAAATGGACAATGAAGATTAGGAATTCAAAAATGTTAAAACTACCATGATAAGCTGTAAACAGTGACGAGAAATGAACCGTTGAATTCGTACTCGGACCAATTCTCAAGTAGGTACTTACTTGAGTTTTGAAAGCACTGGAACTGGATTAACTAATGATTCGGCTCGATTGGACCAAAAATATGATTAAAGAAATGAACCCTCGTGATTGTCATAGCTTAACAATCTTCGGCCTTTGCGACTTGTTATAGCTTGTAGTAGTGGACTGTATTTCAAATAATGCACTAAGATTTCAATGTAACAAATCTATTGTGGTGAAAAGTTAAAGTAAATGAAATTAGCAGGGGGGCGAACTAATAATGCACAAAAGATAACGTTATTCGCAAACGCCTGCTTCTAACCGAATCTACTACGTCTTATTTCGTGCGTGGCAACACACCGTTCCAATCCCCTCTCTCCGACACCGCGACCGGCGGTCTCTCCGTCAAGGTTCTTTTCCTGGTCTTGGTAGTTTTACTCGCGCGACTGATTTTAATGTTTTTTTTTCAATTATAGTCTACTCAGAAGCCTCTCCAGATGAGGAGCGCACGATGTATCCTTTACATTGCGCAAAATTGTTGGGCTGAAGTCCAATCCGACGCGGAACAACTTTACTGCAGCAGAGTCAATACACTTCTGTTATTTCGTTGAAGCACGTTCAATGCCTTTACGCTCTTACTTAATCTCGAAATGGAGTAATACCTTATATTTTGTTTATTTAGCGTAATATTTATTACTTATGTTTTGCAGCAATAGCACAGCACACGTGGCAATGCGCAAACTTGCCATTTTCCTAGCCGATTCCATAGATTTTATTGTCATTCTTTCTGTTATGTATACTATTGTCAAAGTAATACGCATTGTAATGAAGAACAATGAAAGCAAATATGCCCTGGACATTTTTTCGTTTACTTTTGAAATTGATGAGTTGCCATATTGGGCCCTAAAGTGTTCATTGTTACACAGAAATAATTGTTTAGGATACGCTCTTGAGGACGAACACTTAATAAAAAAATATATTTACCTATTTTGGAGAAAAAAAAAAGACTAAACACTAAACCTTTACTTAAATTAATTATAAGGGCTACATTGCCCCTGGCTCATGGCGACCCCAGAAAAGTAACCACAGCCCTTGAACTGAAAAAACCATCCCACACAAGCAGTTTGGACAAAATGGACAATGAAGATGAAGAATTCAAAAATGTTAAAACTACCATGATAAGCTGTAAACAGCGACGAGAAATGAACCGTTGATATTCTATTTCAAAAGCTATAGGTGGCGCTGATAATAAGACAACGCGAACGCATGACAGATGAACAAGTCTTGTTATCATCTGTCAAAAACGTCACCGTAGCGGTATAAGAACGGAAACCAAAAGTAAAAGTAAAGAAGCAACTTAAGTTAATTAATTAATAATAATCTTAAAAGTTTTAAGCAGAATTCAAATAAAATCAAAATTATATCAATTATATAATTAGGAAGCTTACTTTATACATGCGAGACCATTTATACATGATGCCGTACACTATGGGATACAACAAGACAACTGATATACCCCAGGTCTCTGAATTAATGGGGTGGGATCGTTGAAATTACATAGGAAATTCCTGGAATTGTGTTGGACTTTAAAACAGATATTATTGTGTCATTTAAAAATGTTTTTTATTTGTAATGAAACAGTGAAACCAAAAAAGGGTATGGGAAAAATGTTAGTTTCTTTATTTTGGTCAGGTACAATTAAATTTGTGTTAATGTATTTGTTAAAGTGATTGTAATACATTCTATTTATTAAAAAGGTTGGAAAGTTAATATTGAAAGCTATTGTTTTTATCTATGGAAGTTCGGTGTTAATGCTATGTTGAAACAAGATTAAATTTTCTGGTTAAAAGGATGATTGGAGTTGTAGGGTATTAAAAACTCAGTGCTGGTTGGTTTGTGGTAGATTGAAAATTCTATGGGGTCAACTGATCTGTAAAGGAGAATGTCAAGAAAAGGTAAAATATTTGATAGCCCAATGCTAAACGATCAAACCATGCAAATTATTGATGTAGTTAAAGAAATCTTGCAGTTCAACCGTAGTGCCATTGAAAATACAAATTATGTCATCCACATATCTTTTTTAGAAAATTACCTTGTCAAAATAATCTTCTTCTTCTTCTTCTTCTTTTTTGAGATCTGACGATCTGTTATCTTCAAGGTTGCCTCTGTATCAGCTCTTGGCAGGTGGATTGCCAGCTGTCTTTCCATCTTTTTGGTGGTCTTCCTGGTATTCTTTTGCCTACTGGTTTTCCTTCGAGGGCTATGCGAGGTAATCTGCTCACCTCCATGCGCTTCACATGCGCGTACCATTGCCTTTTCCTCTGTCTCCCCCATCTAATTACGTCCTGTACTCCGCATTGCTGTCTCACGTCCGTGTTTCTAATTCGGTCCCTTCTGGTCTTTCCGAGTATAGTTCTTAAGCTTCTCATTTCTGCCACCCTGAGCATGCTTTTAGTTTTAGTTGTTTCCTCGCGAACTTCTATGCCATATGTCATTATTGGTCGAACACATGTTTTATATATTTTTATTTTACTGTCTTTGCGCATGTATTGGTTCGACCAGACTATTTGCCTTAAACATCCTGATATAGCCGTCGCCTTGTTCACTTGACTTCTCAAGTCTTTTACCGGATCGTGGTGGCCTGAGAGTTCTATTCCAAGATATTTAAATTGTGAGACTTGTTCAATAATATCATTTCCTACAAGCAGTTTGCATCTTAGCGGATCTTTTGCAAATGTTAAACTTTTGGTTTTTTCTGTAGAGATGTTCATGTTTAACTCTCGGCTGACTTGATAGAATTTATGCAATTGTCATACATTTACATATTTTACAATTTGGGAAAATCCATTAATGTAAACCTCAGATAATATTTTCTCCCCATAAAAAGATTGCTTTGACAAATCAAAATTAAAGTCACCCATTATGATGTTAGTTCCGCCAAAATAACTAACATCATCAAGAAACTCGGCAAAGAAATCAACAAACTGTGCATTTCTACACTGAGGTGGGTGATATAAAACTGTACAAAGATACTTTGCTCCAGACATTACAAATTCCACAGACAACAACCAGACATAATTCTCGACACATTGGACTCTTTTAACCTTATATTTAATATCAGTTCTAATTAAGACCAGTACTCCCCCAGTTCTCCTGTTGTCAGTAACACACTGCTCCAGACAGTACCCATCCACACCCAATTCAACGTGCTCAACGTCTTCTGACACGTGAGTCTCAGATAAAAATACTAACTGTGGCTTCCAGTCATTTAACAATACCACTATACCATCCTTAATATTTAGATACCCTTGACTTGAAATATATAATACTTTCATTTTTAACCAAATTAGAAATTGCTACTGCAGAAATTTATTTTTTCTGATTTTTTCTATGCGTTTGTATGTTTCGCAATTAACATTATCCCAAACAGTGTGGTTCACATTTAAATTCATTTTGTATTTTTCATTTGACAATACAAAATTTATACATTTAACACAGTTTGATACACACTCCTGCGCATTATGGTTTCCAGTACATTTGCCACATATTATTTTGTCTTGACAATCTTTTTGAAAATGACCATATTTGTTGCATTTATAGCACCTAATAATACTGTAGTCATTATATACAAAACATCTATTCCAACGAAGTTGAATTACTTCAACCTTATTTTAACCGAATAAGCGGAACGATATTGCTCAAAAGAAACGTAGTGTATTATTGACTAGCGCCCCCATCTATTCTTTTAAAGCAAGTTTAATTTTTACTTTTATTTTTCACATTAGGTTTTTATGGAGCAAATGGAGTCGTTTTATTTACCACCCAGCCACATATAGCAACATGGCAACATCTATCGGTAGACAAGCATCAGTGTGTAGTAATGAAGCTACTAGATCAATTATAGTCTACTCAGAAGCCTCTCCGGATGAGGAGCGCACGATGTATCCTTTACATTGCGCAAAACTGTTGGGCTGAAGTCCAATCCGACGCGGAACAACTTTACAGCAGCAGAGTCAATACACTTCTGTTATTTCGTTTAAGCACGTTCAATGCCTTTACGCTCTTACTTAATCTCGAAATGGAGTAATACCTTATATTTTGTTTATTTAGCGTAATATTTATTACTTATGTATTGCAGCAATAGCACAGCACACGTGGCAATGCGCAAACTTGCCGTTTTCCTAGCCGATTCCATAGATTTAATTGGCATTCTTTCTGTTATGTATACTATTGTCAAAGTAATACGCATTGTAATGAAGAACAATGAAAGCAAATATGCCCTGGACATTTTTTCGTTTACTTTTGAAATTGGTGAGTTGTCATATTGGGCCCTAAAGTGTTCATTGTTACACAGAAATAATTGTTTAGGATACGCTCTTGAGGACGAACACTTAGTCATTAAATTAAGGTCGATGGTGACAAAGTTTTTCAGTGGAGCCGCCCCTTATTTCCCAATGAAAAAAGTCCTTCTGCTCTTGGGGAAACTCATACTTATATCGTTAGGCGGCATGACAAAGCTAAATGTAGTTTTTTACTGATTTAATTCTGTCTAAACTAAACTTTTAAGATAAACAAAGATTTATTGTTCTTCACCTCCTACTAGTGATTCAGATTTGCTGGAAGCTCAGAATCAAAAGAGAAAAACTAGACCGATTAGACGAGTATGTAAATCTATATTTTTATTTATTTTGGGATTTTTTTTGACTTCCATACACCTAATAAACCATAAAGTTTAAGAACAATTTAAAAAAATAAATCTGTAGTTAATATTTTTTTTGTATAATAATAATAAATATATAATTGTATAAAAAAAAATATTTACCTATTTTGGAGTAAAAAAAGACTAAACACTAAACCTATACTTAAATTAATTATAAAGGGCTACATTGCCCCTGGCTCATGGCGACCCCAGAAAAGTAACCACAGCCCTTGAACTGAAAAAACCATTCCACACATTTTTTTTGTATAAAAAAATATATTTACATATTTCGGAGAAAAAAAAAACTAAACACTAAACCTATACTTAAATTAATTATAAGGGCTACATTGCCCCTGGCTCATGGCGACCCCAGAAAAGTAACCACAGCCCTTGAACTGAAAAAATCATTCCACACAGGCAGTTTGGACAAAATGGACAATGAAGATTAGGAATTCAAAAATGTTAAAACTACCATGATAAGCTGTAAACAGTGACGAGAAATGAACCGTTGATATTCTATTTCAAAAGCTATAGGTGGCGCTGATAATAAGACAACGCGAACGCATGTGACTTACAAAACTGAAATTGACAGATGAACAAGTCTTGTTATCATCTGTCAAAAACGTCACCGTAGCGGTATAAGAAAGGAAACCAAAAGTAAAAGTAAAGAAGCCACTTAAGTTAATTAATTAATAATAATCTTAAAAGTTTTAAGCAGAATTCAAATAAAATCAAAATTATATCAATTATAGAATTAGGAAGCTTACTTTATACATGCGAGACCATTTATACATGATGCCGTACACTATGGGATACAACAAGACAACTGATATACCCCAGGTCCCTGAATTAATGGGGTGGGATCGTTGAAATTACATAGGAAATTCCTGGAATTGTGTTGGACTTTAAAACAGATATTAATGTAGTGTCATTTAAAAATGTTTTTTATTTGTAATGAAACAGTGAAACCAAAAAAGGGTATGGGAAAAATGTTAGTTTCTTTATTTTGGTCAGGTACAATTAAATTTGTGTTAATGTATTTGTTAAAGTGATTGTAATACATTCTATTTATTAAAAAGGTTGGAAAGTTAATATTGAAAGCCATTGTTTTTATCTATGGAAGTTCGGTGTTAATACTATGTTGAAACAAGATTAAATTTTCTGGTTAAAAGGATGATTGGAGTTGTAGGGTATTAAAAACTCAGTGCTGGTTGGTTTGTGGTAGATTGAAAATTCTATGGGGTCAACTGATCTGTAAAGGAGAATGTCAAGATAAGGTAAAATATTTGATAGCCCAATGGTAAACGATCAAACCATGCAAATTATTGATGTAGTTAAAGAAATCTTGCAGTTCAACCGTAGTGCCATTGAAAATACAAATTATGTCATCCACATATCTTTTTTAGAAAATTACCTTGTCAAAATAATGACAATAATAATTTACTTTTCAACCTAAAGTTAGAGACTTGCAAGTGTTGTCTGCACACGTTGAAACGTCATTTCTAGGGGCGTCCTTGAACCCTCACAGGATATGATTCGCTCATCATGCACTGTCCAACTGAACAAATTTTTTCAAGATTTCTTAATGACTAAAAAGAGAATACAAATTTGAGTCCTAACCCAATTCTTTTTGTTTTTTTATTATTTGTGAGAGTTAATACACCTTGTTTTTACTCCAGATTCTTGGAGTAAAAACAATTTTTTGTGTTTTTTTCTTTGCAGTTCAAAAATGCAGTGGTTTAGTTGAATTACTTCAACCTTATTTTAACCGAATAAGCGGACCGATATTGCTCAAAATAAACGTAGTGTATTATTGACTAGCGCCCCCATCTATTCTTTTAAAGCAAGTTTAATTTTTACTTTTATTTTTTACATTAGGTGTTTATGGAGCAAATGGAGTCGTTTTATTTACCACCCAGCAACATGGCAACATCTATCGGTAGACAAGCATCAGTGTGTAGTAATGAAGCTACTAGATCAATTATAGGCTACTCAGAAGCCTCTCCGGATGAGGAGCGCACGATGTATCCTTTACATTGCACGTTCAATGCCTTTACGCTCTTACTTAATCTCGAAATGGAGTAATACCTTATATTTTGTTTATTTAGCGTAATATTTATTACTTATATTTTGCAGCAATAGCACAGCACACGTGGCAATGCGCAAACTTGCCATTTTCCTAGTCGATTCCATAGATTTTATTGTCATTCTTTCTGTTATGTATACTATTGTCAAAGTAATACGCATTGTAATGAAGAACAATGAAAGCAAATATGCCCTGGACATTTTTTCGTTTACTTTTGAAATTGGTGAGTTGCCATATTGGGCCCTAAAGTGTTCATTGTTACACAGAAATAATTGTTTAGGATACGCTCTTGAGGACGAACACTTAGTCATTAAATTAAGGTCGATGGTGACAAAGTTTTTCAGTGGAGCCGCCCCTTATTTCCCAATGAAAAAGGTCCTTCTGCTCTTGTGGAAACTCATACTTATATCGTTAGGCGGCATGAAAGCTAAATGTAGTTTTTTACTGATTTAATTCTGTCTAAACAATGTATATTTTGTAGTGATAAGAAATAAAACCGAAAAAACGCCGGAGTGCGAATTTACCGCCCCAAAAAAGAAGACACTATGGAAATCGCAAGAACAAAGATTTATTCTTCTTCACCTCCTACTAGTGATTCAGATTTGCTGGAAGCTCAGAATCAAAAGAGAAATACTAGACCGATTAGACGAGTATGTAAATCTATATTTTTATTTATTTTTGGATTTTTTTTGACTTCCATACACTTAATAAACCATAAAGTTTAAGAACAATTTAAAAAAATAAATCTGTAGTTAATATTTTTTTTGTATAAAAAAAATATTTACCTATTTTGGTGAAAAAAAAAAAGACTAAACACTAAACCTATACTTAAATTAATTATAAGGGCTACATTGCCCCTGGCTCATAGCGACCCCAGAAAAGTAACCACAGCCCTTGAACTGAAAAAACCATTCCACACATTTTTTTGTATAAAAAAAATATATTTACCTATTTTGGAGAAAAAAAAACTAAATACTAAATCTATACTTAAATTAATTTAGAACGCGTAGGTTGGAACAAATTTATTTAAAATTAAGGGTTTTGTTTTTTGGAACGACGCTCTACACGTCCATGTTTATTTTTATCTGCGGTTTTTTATGGTAATTGCATATATACAAAGAGGCCCAAAAATAAGTTAATTTTAATAAAAAAAAATATTTTTATGTAACCAGTTGGGAAAAGTACTTTTACTCGCTTCGCTCATCCCGCAGAAATCTGCTCGTTATACAGAAACCTAATTTCCCAACGTGTTACCAAAACCATGTCAAGCGAAGAAAGTGGTATTATCAACTAAGGTACCTGTTTATGACAATACCTAACGTATTTTTTCACCCGGAGTAGTATAGCAAGGGGGATACTGGACCATTTTGATGAAG
This sequence comes from Ips typographus, assembly GCF_016097725.1. Lineage (NCBI taxonomy): Eukaryota > Metazoa > Arthropoda > Insecta > Coleoptera > Curculionidae > Ips > Ips typographus. Next base: position 7,008,650 of record NC_138433.1, read on the forward strand.
TGGTGAATGCGCAGGTTGGTGGAGCGCGCGGCGGCGCTTGCTGATAACAGGAAATTGAGGACGGTCGGTGGTGATGTCACGTGGATCCCCTTGGAGCCCCCCACCTGTCAAATGTCACTTGTCAAATGTCGTCACGTGCCCCCGTAGACCCCCTATCTCCATAACCCTAACCTAACCCTTTCCAACCCCTACACCACCCCTAATCAACCCCTCAGCGACAACACCTCACAATATTACATTAGAAGGAGAAAAAAACAAAAACTTTTTTATTTAATTTACTTTGCGAACAATTTCACTAAGTGGTAATTGCTCCATAATACAATCCTGAATTATTACACAATAAGCTTTAGTAGATGCGGGTATACCCACTCTTGCTTCAATTTCTATTTTAACATCAATCAAACAGATGATTTTAGGCTATCCTCACGCCGAGAACAGTCAATAACAAAAAGACTGTGGGTTTTAAAAGCAGCATAATCCAAAAGTGTTTCCCTCCTTTCCGCTGAATTAAAGAAACTCTACGCAAATTGTACAGGGTGATTGATTGAGTTTTGACCACCCCCTTAACTTTCTTAATTTTGATTTTAGCAAAAAACGTTAAATATAAAACCAGTAGATATTTAGGTCTATTTTATTTTTAGATAAACAGTTATTATACAGGGTGTCCCAAATTTGAGTAATAAACCAAACTTATGTTTTTTTAAATACGATGACCAACTTTTTATCCGATATTTGAATTCTAGGCCTAATTGATGTAAAATGTCTGTATCGATATTCAACTGTTTCCGCAGCAGCGTCGTTGATTGGTTGAATTTTGACCACCCCCTTAACTTCTTTAATTTTGATTTTAGCAAAAAACGTTAAATACAAAACTAGTAGACATTTAGGTCTACTTTATTCTTAGATTAACAGTTATTATACAGGGTGTCCCAAATTTAAGTAGCAAACCAAACATGTTTTTTTTTAAATACAATGACCAACTTTTTAATCTATATTTTAATTCTACGCCAAATTCTAGGCCTTATTTATGTAAAATGTCTGTATCGATATTCAAATGTTTTCGCAGCAGAGTCCTTGATTGATTGAAATTTAACCACCCCCTTAACTTCCGTATTTTTGATTTTAGTAAAAAAACTAGTTGTAGCAACAGTTATAGATATTTGGGTCTACTTTTACTCTTATATAAACAGTTATTATACAGGCTGCCCCAAATTTGAGTAAATAAATTAAACTTTAATCACATAGTCGAGAAAACATTGTTAAAGTAACAGATGCTGCGGAAACAGTTGACAGACATTTTACATCAATTCCTAAAATTTGACGTAGAATGCAAATATCGGATAAAAAGTTGGTCATTGTGTTTAAAAAAACATAAGTTTGGTTCGTTACTAAAATTTGGGACACCCTGTATAATAACTGTTTATCTAAGAATAAAGTAGACCTAAATATCTTCTAGTTTTGTATTTAACGTTTTTTGCTAAAATCAAAATTAAAGAAGTTAAGGGGGTGGTCAAAATTCAACCAATCAACGACGGTGCTGCGGAAACAGTTGAATATCGATACAGACATTTTACATCAATTAGGCCTAGAATTTGACGTAGAATTCAAATATCGGATAAAAAGTTGGTCATCGTATTTAAAAAAACATAAGTTTGGTTTATTACTCAAATTTGGGACACCCTGTATAATAACTGTTTATCTAAAAATAAAGTAGACCTAAATATCTACTGGTTTTGTATTTAACGAGTTTCGCTAAAATCAAAATTAAGAAAGTTAAGGGGGTGGTCAAAATTCAATCAATCACCCTGTACATAGTTGTAGTGGGCGTCAGCATAATCATTATTGGTAAAATTTAAATTCAATCGCTCATAAGCATAATATTCACCGTTGAGAAATAGTCTGATATCAGATATGTTCAAATTATCAAACTGCGTTATGTCCTTCGTAGCTTGATTAATTCTGTTTTTTTGAAATCCAACGATGATGTAACGAGGGCAATCTACATCTGTAGTTGTTTTCACACTCCAAATCTCTTTTGTAGAACCTCCATTAAGGCTAGGTAATTCATGTAGTTCCCATTTTCGGAATGGAATTAGAATGGGTTTATCGTTACGTAATGATTTTAGCAGCTCAAGTTTAGTTTGATCATTGGGTGCCACATGTTTGACTTTTAATTCATTATTATCAATAGTTAAGGTGAATGTTGTATCATCCTTGGATACGAGAACACTATTAGTGTCAGTTCGTGAACGAACGAATCTAAAAGTGTGTCTTCCACATAATTACTTGATAATCTTGGAAATTGCCAAAAAAGTGTTTTAAGGGTACCCTCATGTAAAAAGTACCATCCGTATTTACTGGCACATTCTCTAGGTAACTCCAGCTGGCCGTTTTTAAATGATTTTTATCACTTGTATTGTAACACAGATAGCCACGAATTAGGCTGACAATTCCGGGATTTTCATCATGTTCAACTTCAACACCGTTTAGTTCATAGGTCATGGAATCAAAGAAAAATCCTGCTGCATTATTCACAAATTTCACATCACCCGTTCCCGCTATTTTTGATAGTTTTCCGTTAATAGACAAAGCTGGCATCGCATAATAGAACCCAGGCATCATTGCGGTTTACAGTTATCTCAATAATATTGTCACGTTAAGGGTTGGTTGAGGGGGAAGAATGCGCAGGATTCCACAGGTAACCCACTTTATTTAAGTAATTGTGCCTTATTGTCTAGATAGTTATCTTACCCCCAGATGGCCAAGATGGCTGGGAGCATGATGTGAAACTGGCTAGGCTGAAGATACACGGAGGGCAGCGCTTTAGCGGTGGTGAATGAACCCTAGACTTAGGTCCGAGGGCATTCACCGAGCCGGCAAAGACGTGAAGAACCTAACAAAGGGAGGTAAGTTGGAACGGCAACTTAAGCTGCGCGCCCACACTATTTCCTTTGCTAGGGCTGATCTAGGGTGTGGCACTTGGTCACCTACTGCTCCACGTTAAGTTCCACAATAGGCATACCCAGACTAACCCACAGATCAGTCAGTGACTTCCCTCTGGGGAAGACCCCAGAGTTCGGTCGTCTGTACGTGCTTTTGGTGCAGTATTTATACCCACATCATGACCCCAATTCGCTAATCTTGCTGACACAAACATGGTACTGGGGGAGACCGGGGCAACTTAGGGTAACGGCACCTAGTGTAATCTTTATGTTACAATATCATTGTTTTGAAAGGATTTTATGTATGGCAAATACGTTCGAAATTCGAATCGCTTGTAGGAAGTCGGTAGAGGTCTAAAATTTGGCTTGACAACATAGCCGATTGAAGATAAGAATAAACTGTTGACGGTAGATAACGTTCCGCTTAGGTTTCGACTCCTGCTGTGCCGCAAGGGAACTGCTGACGGTGTACGATGTACTTGATTTTTATAGGGTGTGATCACTAAGACCATTTTTTTAATTCCAATCGAATAATAATTTCTTCTCCACGAAAATTTACTAAATTAGAATTCTGATCAAGAACTTGTAGAGTAATGTTACTGATATCAGTACGATCGATCGGTAAATATATTAAATTTCGCGGCACCTCGTCAATTGCAAACCCAGGGTCGCTGTTTATCGGAAATTCGTAGATAGTGTGTGAAGGTCGATCGTTGTAGTAAGCTCCTTGTGTTATGTTACTATCAATATGAATGGTTCGTACTTTTACAATGTTTACAGGTAGATCGGATTTATGTATTTCACCAGCCGATGTGAAAACCCTATTTTTTCACATCATCCGGTTAATGAATTCTCCGGTCTAAAGTCTATGTCGAAAGTGGGGTGACATATTTCACACTTTAAGGTATTATTATTTGGCTGCAAGAAAGACGCTGCCTCTCCTTCTTTAACTATAGTGTTTGGTCCTTGTTGAAAGTAGCTTTTTAAATAATTGTATATATCGGTTATTTCATAAGCTCCGGGGGGAATGTTGATGGATTTAGCGGATTTGGTGTTATCTATATAATAAAATATATTGTTGCTTTTTTCGATGTTGGGTATTGTATTATACGAATGGAATCCAATTAAAGCAAGACTATATTGGAAACTTGGGTCCAAACTTATAGGTATGGGAAGGTCTAGAGATAAAGTTGATTGACGTCCTTTTAAAGTGAAGATTAAGGACATACTGACTGGCAGTAGTAGGGTTGTGGGGTATTTTATAGACAACTGTTACTGAAGAACAAAACAAAAATTTTATTCAATTACATTATATAAAAATTCAATACAAAAAAAGTTGAATTTCTGATAACGATCCTTATTGTATAATATGTTAACATTAGAACCAAAGTAACGAACTAGTTCTTGTGGCGGTTTTAATTGGCCGAAACTATCAAAATAATTTACAGTGTTACCATGTTTTTTATATGCTACCCAGTGAGTACCTTTATGAACTGAAGAGTCTAAGTTGACTATACCACATTCCCCATATTTAATAGTGTTACGAGTTTCCCGTGGGTTTTCACAAAGTCAGTTTAACTCAACTATTAATAAATTTATTTACACTTTAAAACACTCCGTACAATAATTAATTCAGCTACTAAAAACACTACTACAATTCCACAATTATTCCACTATTTAAACTTTACCGCGATCCCAAATTCACTACTCCTGCCGTCTGAAACCGCTTCTTTTATATTCGCAAACCACGTTCTAGAATGACCGCGAAACGCTTCGCAATTTGCATCGAACATTTCCAACATTTCCAAGATTCTTGCAGGTGTGGCGCTTCCTAACAGTGGCCTACTTTAACACGCGCCCGGCCAGATATTGCGGCGCATCGGTTTCATCCCGAAGCGAGTGGTCGTTCAGAAGTATCGAGCATAGTAGGCCCAAACCGTAACACTGCCCCCCTCTTAAAGCTGATCGTCCCGATCCGCTTCATCTAATCCCTGGTATTTCTTGAGTCTGTCCAGATGGACAATTTTCATCTTGTCTTTGGGGCTGCGTTGGACTCTGTACACGACGCCGTTTAACCTTTTTACCACATTGTAAGGTCCCTCCCAGACAGGTGTTAATTTCGGTGATTTGCCTTTCTTCCTCTGAGGGTTAAACAACCAAACTTTATCATCCTTCTGGAACCCTCCCGAATTGGCCCTCAGATCATAACGAGCTTTCATCTTATCGCTAGCTATATTCAAACTTTCCCTGACCAGATCATGGATGTTTAGTAATCTGTCTTGCAACTCGTCAACGTAGTTCTCAATGTTCGTGCTTTGGCCTGTTGGAGATCCGAACACCACATCACATGGAAGTCGAAGTTCTCGACCAAACAGAACTTTAGATGGTGACTGTCCCGTTGAGTTGTGGACTGCTGCTCTATAAGCCATCAAGAAGAGCGGACTATGCTGGTCCCAATCTTTCTGATGCTGATCAACAACCTTTGAGAGATGTTGCTCTATGGTCTTATTAAATCTTTCGACCATTCCATCCGACTGAGGATGAAGCGGCGTTGTTCGGGTCTTCCTAATGCCTAGCAGGTCACAGAGCCTCTGAAAGAGCATAGTAGGTCCAAACCGTAACAATAGTTTTTGGGAAGCGTATCTCGCATAAAGACCCCTCTAAAATGAGGTATTTGCAATTGTTTTATATAATTTAAAATTTCATAATTGCTCAAGGCATGTTTGGGGAGGGCTATTGGAAGTTTGTTTTTTTAAATAGTCCAAATCCCCGTTGCGTTTTTTTCAGATAAAGTCCCGAGCCTTTCACCCCAATTTCCTCAGTTTTCTTTTTACCTCCTGTTAGTATATTTTTTGCATTTGTAATATCAATGACATTCTTGGCGACAGTTGATGTACCCCCAGCCAGTGCTCCAAGCGCTCCTAACGCCGAGAGAATTGGTAAAAGTAGTAATATTCCCCCCAATAATTTATCATCAAAAGGGATGCTTCGGGGAATTCGAATTTTTCTTTTACCTCCAGCTTTCTTTATAGCAACACGCGCTGCACGAAGAGCATGTAAGGATGATTTTCTTAACAATTTACCGTTCTTATCATTTAACAATTCATTCTTATTTGTAAGTAGTTCAGTCAACGACTTGGCAGTAGGTCTTAAAATGGTGTTGAATGATAGGGTTTTCTTTGCTTCCTTTTTCATGCCCATTCCCTATTGTCTTTTTACTTTCATAGTGTTTGTAATTAGCCACGCAGCACTTTTTTCACCAAAACTTGAATTTTTCGCCTTAACACGGTTCCAAGCTTGATTTTCTAATATTGCATCAGCTTTATGTAATATATGTCTTGTAATAATTTATTTTTGCTGTATGCAAGATCGTGCTCTTTGCAGGCACTATCTAAAGGATTAACTCCAGGGTCTCCTCTAGCTAAGCGTTCTTTCACACGAGTTCCGTTTCCGCACCACTGATAGGAAGGTAGATGTAGTTCAAAGGGTAATTTGTTAATTAAGGAGTTGACAATACCCGGACCTGTGTGCTCTTGGATTATTAGCATACTACTGAAGTTACCTTCTGTAATGCAGCTATATAAATAGGTTGTTCACCTAAAGCAAGAACCATTTTCTCTACGAATGGAGGTAGTGCTGCAAGACATAGACCTCCCAATAGAGAATTTAGACTTTAAAACAACTGAAGATGTAAAGCATCGCAAATTATTAACATTAATACACACAATTAATAACTGTTTTCGGCAACTAATTTGTGGGCGAAGTGGTTGTGGAACCTGTTTTTATCGTTATTGTTTAATGTGAATGGATTACGATTTGAAAATGTGTATGTGTATTCAAAATCTCTTTTTCAACCTAAATATGCGCTACTGGAGGAAGTGTTAAAAAATGTTAAAGGTGTGGGGTATTTTCCCTTTACAGATAATGATGAGCTAATTGACTATCAAAATGCTAAAAAGAATTCCATATTTATATTTGATGATATTGCATGTGAAAAACAGGATAAAATACGTCCATATTTTTCAATGGGTCGACATAATGACATTGATGTTGTTTACATTTGTCAAACGTATTCGAAAATATCTAAACAATTAATCAGAGATAATTGCAATATAATAGTTTTGTTTAAACAAGATGATGTGAATTTGAGACATGCTTTTGATGAACACGTGTCACCAGACGTGACTTTAATTCTAACGCAACAACAACAGCAATAACCACTATAGCACTAACAACTAGTTCAACCTCATCACGAACTAAAACCTAAGAAATTGTTTGAGGCGGAGGAGGAGGAGGAGGGAGATATGAGGATATAAATAATGAAACCAAAATAGAGCAGAATAGTGATGACACAAGTGATGACTATTATGAATCTTCTGATTCTGACTACTCTAAGATTGCACAAACATACATTACATTTAATAAAGCTGTGGGTAAATGGACTTTAGGAAAGTCAGATCTCAGTTTTAACGATAATGGTGATATAATTGTAAACGGTACACGATTTAAAGGAACTACGGGGCTTTACAATTTGTTGTTTTACAAAGATCTAAGTGATTTTTCAACCAGCGACCATGAGAATTATAAAAAAATTGTAAATCTGACTAATTTATACAGAACAGACTTTCTACCTGGTGGGAAAATAAAGGGAAGTTCATCTGCTAAATATAAGAATCTTGTTCGTAATTATCTATTACCTGCTCCCACACCTCAGAAAAAAGGTGGTGAAGTAAAAATGATTTATAATACAAATCCAGTTGACTATGTATGGTGGAATAATGTCAATGAACTAGTTGACCGATTACGCTACGATTTACGCGTTATATGCATCGAAAGAGGCCGGCAATACTTCCCATGATAATGAAATCGCATCAATAATTGAGGAACTTAAAGAAGCAAATATTATTTATTTAAGTAGGTAACGTCTCATTATGAAAATGAGTCTTGATAATTTAAAACCGCCTATAGACGAAAATGATGCAACTACTAAGGAATATGTAAATAATTTATTGTCAACTCGAATGGAAGAGATAAATAATGAAGTTGTTAAGATGCATGATCTACTTAAGCAACATGAAACTACGTTAAAAGATCTTCAATCTACTCTGTATTTCCTTTTTTACCAAAAAAATAGAAAAAATTTACGGCCGCCTATGACAAATCTCACAATAGTTGGATAGATATTAGTAATAAATCATAATGCACATGGGCGTTAAACTAATAAAAAATAACACACACACAGCTTATCACTCTAAAGTTCAATTTTCATTAAAGCAACATGTGTAGTGAAGTATTAGATCAAGATGTTACTGAGCTTTTAAATATGTATGAGAAAGCTTCGCATAAAAACATTGCATTTAATGGGGGCAGTCAACCAGAACAAGAGTGTTATCTGCTGAACACCACTTTTGCATGCCCCAGTAGCGGATTTTACATTTGTATTGGACTTAATATGTCAAAGGATTTTCAACCAACTATAAGGATTCCAGTGGCAAACGGTACATTTTGTTTTACCGAAAGTGAGTGGAAACACCTCATTATCAATCTTCAGTGGTTTAAAAACAATTACTTTAAGAATAGCAATGACGTCAGCATGCAAGTTTCATCCTGCAACGGCTTAATTACGACACACCTAATGAATGATAACACTAAAGTTCTTGCGTTAACCAATCAGGACACCACATTGTACTTAACGGAAAGTAATGTATGCGATTTGTGCATTATTGATTGGTTTTTTATAGACACTAAAAAGTTAAAAATATTGGATTTTGCCAAATATTATTATAATTTTGGAAATGTATTTCACGACTATATAACTGTTAATAATGTTTCTGTAGATAAAATTGAAGCTCTTGTACGCTTTTTTTGTAATATTAATTCTCATGTAGAAACATATTGTATAAGGGAGTGTTTAGCTAATAACAAAAAACAGCTTATACAAGACAAAACAATAAAACCATGAAAACGTGATTGAAGTATTTCACTGGAACCCTAACCTATGACAAATAAACCAGTTTTAAATTAATTGTATATCACTTTCTTAATCATATCACTCATAACTTCCTTGCAGTAATGAAGTGCTTAATTGTGTTTTTGGTTTTAGTTAGCAGTTGTTGTTGTGATGCTAATTTTAGTGCTACAGATTATTAAGCCTAAATATGGTTATCTTAATATTTCAAGTGCAAGTGAAAACGCTCAAACAGATCTAACGGATGCCTTAATGGCATTTCAAGAATATTACAGCTTAAATGTAAATGTAATTCTTGATGATGAAACATTAGAATTTATGAAAAAAGCTAGATGCGGCGTGAGTGACAATGCATTTTTAATTCAGGGAAAATGGGCTAAACAGAAAAATGGTATCTAGGTACGGATAAAGCACCTTCAAATGAGCACAGCGTTATAGAGGTTTTAATACATGAGATTGGTCATACGCTCGGACTAGGACATTCGGCTGTTCCCACAGCAGTCATGTATGCATACTACAACGGTAATTCACGCTTACACCACGACGATATTTTGGCTATTCAAAGTTTATGTAAAGGTAGTCAATGATACTCCGGCAAGTTACCTGTATTCAATATATATTTGCTGAATAAATCGCTTATATTTATCGTACTCTATTATGCCTACTCATACAATATAATATAGGTTGCTGTGTATACATAAAATACTTATAATAGCGAACCGATTGATGCAATACGATTAATAAGAATACTTAGCTATGCATGTCAATGAACTGTTACAACTTCAACTAACTATGTTACACCTCCTTTTCCTAGAGAATGACCTTTGCTATGGCCACTTGCAAAGGGCACTTTACTAAAAAAAAGGTTACTGATGCCAAGTTAATTAAAACTGTTTAAAGTTAATTTAATTACAAATTTGCAATCTTTAGTACTTAAAGCTATACACTCTCAAAATATAGTTACTTTTACGATAAAATTTTCTCTGTACCTACTACTTTTCCGACTATAGCAATAACATAAAGTATAGTCAGTGGTACTTTAACTTAACCTAACCTAAATATATTTCTATCCCAATTTGCGTATAATTCATGTGTTTTAAACAGTAAAAACCAACAATAATAATACCAACCACCCATTAAGATTCTGCCCACCATAAAAAACAGTAGGAATACTAATGACTGAACACTTCGCACGTTGAACACTACCGGCACGATGAATGCTAAGAATAGTATAATATACCTATAAATTAAATGTACGTACAGTATTTAGGGTATTTACACTGTGTACTTTCGATATTTATAATAGTTACAATATTTACAGACAGGCCTGTTTATCTAACTTAGAACTAAACTTAATTATCAAGAGACATTATATTTCTTAATTCTATTTTTATGAACCTTAATCTGCTTGTTGTTATTGTCTTTAACAATGCAATTTGGACCTTCAATTAATATGACTTCAAACGGACCATCAAACCAAGAATCTAGTTTTTGACGATCTTCGTTGGTTATAAGCACAAAATCTCCCGGGCTTATTTGGAGTCGACTAGTTTGCTGATCATAATGCAACTTACGCTTTTGTTTGGTTTTTTCAAGAAAGTCTCGAGCTTTATTTTGCGCTAACTGCAACCGAAACCGAAATTCTTGATCATACGATTCTAAATTGTATAAAGGATCTACACGAGAACCATTGAATATTTCAGGTAGGTCTGCTCTTTTACCAAATACTAGCTCGAAAGGTGTGTAGTTATGATAAGTACTAGGAGTCGTATTATAACAAAAAGTGTAATAATTTGTCCATATATCCCAATCTGTATGAGCTTGATCAATGTACATTCGCATAAATTCATTAAGAACTCTATGGTTTCTCTCGCATCCACCTATGGACTGACTGTGATACGCAGTGCTAGTTTTATGCGGCGTATTTAACATTTTTGCTAAACTTTCAAAAATTTTATTCTTGTATTCTGTTCCTAAATCAGTTCTTACTTCTTTTATAGGTCCATATACTAAGATAAATTTTTCAAAGATAGCTCGTGCTACTGTGGAAGCTTCTTTATTGGGTATTGGAAGTATTACGATGTATTTAGTTAGTTCACATTGAAGCGTCACTGCATAACAGTTATTGTGATTTGATTTTTGAAGTGGTCCTATTGTATCTATACAGACAATGTCCAAAGCTTTTTGAGGAGTTGGAGTCAAAATTAAAGGTTCTATGTGTTTAACGGCGGCTTTATTTACCTGACACTTATGACACTGCCTAACATATTTAGCGATGTCACGTGACATATTTTTCCAGAGATAAAATGACCTTAATTTTTTCAATAATCTTTTCTGGCCACAATGTCCACCTAACATAGGATCATCATGAAATTGTTTGATTAAGTTAAGTTTCTCGTCATTGTCTTTGATTAATTTTCTTTCTTTACATAAAACAATTTTAACTTTTGAAAGTATTTTATGCCCTACTTCCTTTAATTCATTTACGGTGCACCGTGTGAAAATCTTGTCATTTAAATTCAATCGCAAATGTGTAAACTTACTATCACCAGCCATGTTATTCATCTTAGACAATAGTTTCGGTAATGAAAAATTGCCATTAGTAATTGAAAGCCCACAACGAGCGCTCTTTTTGCGATAATTAATAATAATGTGAATGCATTCTTTATCAATTTCAAATCTTAAGGAAGGAAATTTCAATACATTATAATTATTAAGGGCTTCATAAATCTGAGGTTCTTCAGTACGTGATAATTGTTTATCCCCAGTAGTAGTGTGTTTATTAAAATTTTGGTTTGTCTTAGTCATTGATCTGGTAATTGCTAATATTTGAGCCGTGTTTCTGATTTCCTGCAAATCCGAAATATTTATTCGAGATAAGGCGTCTGCGCCTACATTATCTGTTCCTTTTATATATTCTATATCAAAGTCAAAGTCTTCTAAATCCAATCGTATTCTGGTTAATTTGGACGACGGGTCTTTCATAGAGAATAAGTAAACAAGAGGTCTATGGTCTGTTTTTACTAAAAATTTTTGTCCATATAAATAACAACGAAAGTACTTTATTGCCCAGTGAATAGCTGTGAGTTCTTTAAGAATAGTTGGTTTGTGAGACTCGCTTTTGTAAACATACGAGATGCATAAGCTATAGGTAGTTCCTGACCATTAAAATTTTGTGAAAGAACTGCACCACAAGCAAGTTGGGATGCGTCAGTAACTAAAATAAACTGTTTTGAGAAATCCGGATATTGCAAAATGCGAGGACTAATTAGTGCTTGCTTTAAACGGTTAAATGAACTTTCGCATTCGCTTGACCATACGAACTCAGCATTTTTCTTAGTTAGCGAATTTAAAGGTAATGTGATAGTTGCAAAATTTGGTATAAACCTTCGATAATAGTTGCGAAAGGCAACGAACCTTTTTACCTCATCAGCAGCTCGCGGCGTCGGATATTTGTTTATAATATCGTACTTAGTTTCATCGGGCAAAATACCTTTGTCTGTTATTTTATGACCTAGAAAAGTGACCTCTTTTCTAAAAAAATTGCATTTCTTGGGATTTAATTTCAAATTGTACTTTCTGCAAGTTTCAAAAACGCTTTTTAAATTATTCAAGTGATGTTTTTCTGAACAGCCTATTACTATTAAATCGTCCATATATAAAAAAGCTTTTTCTGGAGTTATTCCGGCAAAAGCAATAGACATCATTCTTTGAAAACTGTTGGGACTGACTGAAAGTCCAAAAGGCAATCTGGTAAATCGATATGAACCCTTATCGCTGCTAAATGAAGTCAAATCTCGCGATTCTTCATCTAAAGGTATCTGATGGAATCCTGATAACAAATCGACTACTGAGAACCACTTTGCTCTACCAAGTTGATCTAAAATATCGTCTATGCGATTAATCGGAAACTTGTCTCCTATAAGTACCTTATTTACAGCTCTAAAGTCAATACATAATCTCCACGCTTTCTGATCAGTTTGCGATTTTTTAGGAACCAATAGAACCGGACTATTGTATGCTGAGCAAGATGGTTCGATTATATTATTATGTAACAATTTTTCAACTTGTCGATTTGTTTCATCTTTAAGTGCTCTGGGAGCTCTATAATTTTTAATATAAATTGGTTTTTTGTCAATAACTTTTAATTTTTGTGTGTAAAAGTTGTTAAATGTTAATTTATCTGTTTCTAATCCAAAAACGTCTGAATAATCTTCGCAAAGTTGTAGCAGATCTTTTTTAACAAAGTCTGGGACATCTTGATTAAGTTCTTTTAAGAGTTGAACATGTCTATCTTGATTTTCTGTTTCTATGTTGTAAATGTTAAATTTATCGAGACTGATAGTTTCAAGATTAGATATGTCTACAGTTACATTTTCAAATGTTGTGTTTAAGATTTTTACAAGCGGATGTTTTTGAGATACTATACTACGAGCTAAGTATACACCAGGCTTTAATTCTTTATTTAACACCACAACGTCGTGTGTCAAATGTTTCAAAACGTCGATCTCTCTAATAACTTCACATCTAGAAGGAATATGGTACACATTCTTTTCAGGACTGCTTAAAATTGGAATTGTTAACTTTTTGTGTTTTAAGTGTACCGTCATATTCCACTTAGAATAATCTATTATTGATTGGTAAGCAACTAAAAAATCTCTACCCAATATTCCGTCACATGGTATTGGAACATTAGAATCAACTATATGAAATTTGTGAGGTAACGTACACCCTTGGATAAAAATATTTGTGTTTGCAACACCTAATGAATTAGTTAGGTCTTCTGTGATACCTTTGATGCTAGTGGCTCGAGAAAAATCAACTATTTGATCAGGATTTACTGATAAACGTTTAAAAATTGATATGTCAGCTCCGGTGTCTACTAGTAGCGTACTAACTGAACCAGTCATTTCTAACTCAACTTTCACAAAATTTGAAAATGTCAGAGTAAAACTATACAGGGTGTCCCACGACGAAAGACCTCGATTGATATTGGAAAAAGTATAAATAGGAGAGTTTTGAAACTGTAGGATACTGATGTGGGCATGCCCAATCCAACTAAAATATTTTCAAGATGGTTGCACTTCCGCTTATACCGGAAGTCGATCACAACTTTCTTATTTTAAATAGAACACCCTATATATTATATCATATTTGGATTCCTCACAAAATTCTGACCAACTTTTGTATAGAATGCCCTATGTCTATCTCTAGCCGTTTTCGAAATATTTGATGATTTTCCAAAAAAGTGACAGTTGCAACGCTCAACATATTTTTGTACTATGTTAAAACCGTATTTCATTTTGCAATGAAACTTTGGGTTATTGTAAATAAAGGATCGTTTTATTAAACTGAGGGTGCGTAACGACTCATTTGTATACAGGGTCGTCAAAAAAAAATCATAAACTTGCCACTAAAAAAAATTAAAAATCTCAAGTTTTTTAAATGGAAACCCCCATTTTTTATGACGGAATCATTTTGAGCATTAAAAATTACTATAAGTTTCAATTTACTTGCCTATACCTAAATCCAACCCATTTCGTTTTATTTGAGAATAAACATTTTTTTATTAGGCTGCATGCTCGGCTGCATGGTTGGGATTAGCTGGTACTCTAGTTAGCCATGCTTTTGACACACGGTGATATTGGAGAACTGCAAAGCATGTTATGTTGAGCGTTGCAACTGTCACTTTTTTGGAAAAACATCAAATATTTCGAAAACGGCTTTACCGTACACAAACATTGTACACAAAAGTTGGTTAGAAATTGCAATTTCTACATTTGTATTATTAAGGATTGGTTTTGTTTTAATAGCTTTTATCTTCACAGATCCCGTATTCTTAAAATTTTCAATTATTTGCTTGACAGCTTTTCGTGATGGCTTTGGTTTTTCTGGATAACGAGCGGCAAATACCTCACATGTTCTACTCACAACTTTATCACATTCTCCGTAAATAATAAACAGATTTAAGTAATCTTGGTTTGAATAACGTAACCGCGACGGCATATTTGCAGTTGTCAAAACACTCAAAACTAGTGTTATTAACATGCCCTGCAGGTCTCCAATATCACCGTGTGTCAAAAGCATGGCCAACTAGAGTACCAGCTAATTCCAACCATGCAGCCGAGCATGCAGCCTAATAAAAAAAATGTTTATTCTCAAATAAAACGAAATGGGTTGGATTTAGGTATAGGCAAGTAAATTGAAACTTATAGTAATTTTTAATGCTCAAAATGATTCCGTCATAAAAAATGGGGGTTTCCATTTAAAAAACTTGAGATTTTTCATTTTTTTTAGTGGCAAGTTTATGATTTTTTTTTGACGACCCTGTATACAAATGAGTCGTTACGCACCCTCAGTTTAATAAAACGATCCTTTATTTACAATAACCCAAAGTTTCATTGCAAAATGAAATACGGTTTTAACATAGTACAAAAATATGTTGAGCGTTGCAACTGTCACTTTTTTGGAAAAACATCAAATATTTCGAAAACGGCTAGAGATAGGCATAGGGCATGCTATACAAAAGTTGGTCAGAATTTTGTGAGGAATCCAAATATGTAATAATATATAGGGTGTTCTATTTAAAATAAGAAAGTTGTGATCGACTTCCGGTATAAGCGGAAGTGCAACCATCTTGAAAATATTTTAGTTGGATTGGGCATGCCCACATCAGTATCCTACCAAATTTTCAAAACTCTCCTATTTATACTTTTTCCAATATCAATCGAGGTCTTTCGTCGTGGGACACCCTGTATATGGTTACATATCGCCCAACCGAGTCGCTTCTTGGCTCGATTGGTGCTCCAATCCGTTTCCCGACTCCGAAAAGCCAACAAAATTAGGACTAGAGCCTCTATAGTACCTAGCAGATGTGTTACCACGATTAAAACCTCTATTAAATGTGCCTCTGCTTCTATTACTGCCTCTAAATTGTTCTCTATTGTTTCCAAAATTATTAGAATTTCTATTGTAACTGTTAGAATATCTATTGAAACTCCTATCGAAATGCTGGTTATAACTATTATTACGTGGACCTGTGCCCCTAAAGTGACGTCGCGCATTATGAAAATTGTTTTGCCTAAACTGAAAAATATTTGCCGAAGACGGTGCCAACGAACTAACACTTTCAACCGTGTACCGTTGGGCAACTTCCGCTGGTACGCCCTCTGTAATATAGGCTGTTTGTAATTTTTGCGCTAATGCGTCCACTTCAGAAGCATATTTTGCGGCTTCTTTATCGTTTTGTTTCAGATGTAAAATTTTTGCAGTCAATAATTGTGAAGTTTCGCCTTTAATCGAATTTTGAAGTTTAAAAATTATGTCGTCAATTGTATTTTCATTCGTAATAAGACTTCGCGCTTTTCCGGTCAAACGAGTTTTCACGAAAGCTACAGCGTTAGCAAGTTGATTTTCGCAATTGTTTTTAAGTAAAGTTAATGCATCTAAAAATGACTGTAAATTTTCGGAGTTACCATCGAATTGACTTGGAACTAATTTACTAGCCAAACTAAAAAATTCTACGGTGTTTGTCGACATTTTTGATATTTCAACGATACTTTTTAAACGTTCTAGCAGTGTTTGTCTGGAATTAAAATTTAGTTTTTCAGTTTCTTTTATATAGGGCGCTGCTGCTGCCAATAATTCCTCTGGGCTCTGACTCTCTTTTAAAACTTGAGTTTTAAAGTTGCTTAACTCTTTTTCGATTAAACCAATCTGTACAAGTAATTTATTTACTCTGTCTAAATTTCCGCGTCTCTCGGTAGATTCTTTATTGATATTACTTGAAAAGCTTTTTGCAGCTTCGTAAATTTTCTTAACTTCTGTTAATCCTTTACTAGTCATTTATCAAAAATAATCAAATTGATCCAAATACTGCAGTTCAAAGATAGTAACTACAGAATAGTCATATAGACAATAATACCTATAATAAAATTTTTAAACGCCTGAATTGAAATCAACTTAAAAGTTTCATTATAAAACCCAGTTTAATAAACTATTTACTACGACTAATTATTGCTTACTTTTCTTTTGCACAGTTACACACAAGAACTTAACACTGAAGACACTTGAGTTTGTGCACAATAAACAGTACATCACTATCACTGTACATACGCGCACACGCTTACCGGAACAGCTCTTCCGTTTACTTACTCAACATTACGTTTCTCTTATAGATGCTAAAGAGACTGCTGCCATGTCGCGGCGGATCTGCTTCTTCATATTTTTCTTGACAGCCCGAATAATTCTCCACAATAAGAGCATTGCCAACATAGCGAAAATAAGATACAGAATCACTTTGACGTCTTTAGTGATGTTGTACTCAGCTTCTTGTACTATAAAATTGGAGTTAACTACGCCATTTTCCGTTACTTCTTGCTTGGTATCTTTTGACTTGGTTTGCCCCATCTTAGCTCACATTTATACCACGCTCAGCTCCTAAGCAGATTTGTCGGCATCGGATACATTACGAAACACAACCAATGGCACTACACTTTTCTTTTAACTTTTACTTTTTACTATTTAATCAGAAGTCCACGAAAAATTAGCAGGATCGCCATGTAAAGGTAGTCAATGATACTCCGGCAAGTTACCTGTATTCAATATATATTTGCTGAATAAATCGCTTATATTTATCGTACTCTATTATGCCTACTCATACAATATAATATAGGTTGCTGTGTATACATAAAATACTTATAATAGCGAACCGATTGATGCAATACGATTAATAAGAATACTTAGCTATGCATGTCAATGAACTGTTACAACTTCAACTAACTATGTTACATTTATATGGATAAATAAATCTACTCCAACAACAACTACAACTACCACCATGTCATCTCACACCCTGTATAAGCCTACTCAGACTACTACCGTGCACACACCCTATAAACAACCACTCTTACCGTACCAGCCTGAAATTAAGCCGCAACTTGATATATGTGATGTAAATCCAAGTGATTTGTTTTTCTTAATAATGCATTATAACTTATATATCCTACATTCAGATCAAATATGGATTATGGATTTCTTCTTCTTCCAATGCGTATCCACTAATGGATGTTTGCGATAACATTTTCCATTTCTTCCTTATTTCTTGCGGTGTGTATCAGCGACTGTACATCGTTCAGCCCTGTCCACTGTCTGATATTTCGCAGCCAAGACATTTTTTTCCTTCCGATCCCTCTGCGGCCTTCGATCTTGCCTTCAATCAATAGATGTAAGAATTGATATTTCGTGTTTCGCATTATATGCCCCAGGTATGCCTTTTTCTTTTCTTAATCGATTCAAACAGTTCACGTTGTCTGTTGACTCGTCTTAGAACTTCTTCATTTGTTAGTCTAGCCGGCCAGGGTATCTTCAGGATTCTGCGATACAGCCACATCTCGAAAGCCTCCAATTTGTTGATTGCAGCCGCCTTCAATGTCCAACCTTCTATACCGAGAAACGTAGCATTTAGTAAATCTGAGCCTTAGGTTAAGGTCAAAATCGGAACAGGTAAGCACTCTTGGAAGACTTAGGAATGCCTGTCGAGCTTGTTCAATGCGACATTTTATTTCCTTGTCTGATGTCCAGTCTTCAAAAAGCCAGATGCCCAAGTATTTAAATTTATCTACTCTTTCTATGGGCCTTGCATTAAATGTTATGGTGGAGTTTCCAAACATATTTTGGTTTCTAGAGATAATCATAAACTTTGTTTTTTTGGTGTTGATATTTAAGCCCATTGATTTGCTCTGTTCTCCTGCCTTGTTGACCAGTTGTTGTAGATCGTGTATGTTATCAGCAATTAAGGCCGTGTCGTCAGCATAGCGGATGTTGTTGATCCACACTCCATTGACTTTGATTCCCATTTCCACGTCTTCCAGGGCCTCTTGGAATATTGCTTCCGAATATAAGTTGAATAGGAGTGGAGACAGCACACATCCCTGTCGTACCCCCCGTCTAATCTGTATGGCGTTGGACATATTATTGCCTAGTTTGATTCGCGCTGTTTGGTTCCAATATAGGTTTTCAATGCATCTAATATCCTTTTGGTCTATATCCACAGTTTGTGGTGTTGTACGCGGTCAAATGCCTTTTCATAGTCTATGAAACCTAGGCACACATCCTTTCTCTGATCATAGCAGTTTTGGAGAAGCACTTGTGTTGCAACTATCGCTTCACGAGTACCTAACCCCTGTCTAAACCCAAACTGCGAGTCGCCTACGTCTCTTTCACATTTCTTGTAAATTCTCTGGTGTATGATTTTAAGGAATATTTTTAAAGTGTGGCTCATCAGGCTAATAAGTCTATGATCTTCACATTTTTTTTGCATTGGTCTTCTTAGGCAGAGGGATAAAAGTAGAGCACAGCCACTGTTTGGGGTAGTGACCTGTCTCATATATAGTATTAAATAATTTATGTAGTGCTGTGATGCCTCTTCCATCTAGGAGTTTAAGTATTTCTGAAGGAATTTCATCTGGGCCAGCCGCTTTGTTATTTTTTGAGATACGTATGGCGTTTTCAATCTCGCCCTTAGTGATCGATGGGCCGGTGAGAGTTATTGGTGCCAGCTGGGGGTCTGTCGTCGTCAAAAAGTTCTTCAATATACCTTTCCCAGACATTGTTCTTTTCTTTGCTGTCGAGGACTATTTGGTTGTTATTATTTACTGTTACAGTTGATCTCATTTTTTTATACATGCCAGCGCTCTCGTCCAGCTTTTCGTGCAGATTAAAATTGTCGTGTTGATTTTGCAGCTGTTCTATTTCTGAGCATTCACGTTTAAGCCATTCGTTTTTTGCTATTCTAATCTTTGATCTTATTAGTCTCTGAATTTCTTTGTACATGTTGTTGTCCGCCTTGTCCTTGTGCTTTCGACGTTCGTCCATTAACAACAAAATCTCATCCGTCATCCATTTTTGCTTTTTGCTCTTTGTCCTATATCCTAATCTGTTTTGCATTGAGTTTGTTGCAATATTTATCCATTATCTTTGTTCAAGATTGCGTTGGCTCTTCTCCAATAATCGATGTTATTGTTTGAATTTGTGTGTTTATCTCATTACACATCTCAGATTTTATTATTGGATCTCTCAATTTTTCCAACGCCACCCGTCGTTGTGTGGTTGGCTTTCTTTGACTTGACAAGGAAGTTTTCAAGACGGCCACCAACAGTACATGGTCAGAAGGTACATCCGCCCCAGGATATATGACGGCACTCTTGATGGTTGAGCCGAATCTCTGGTTAATTAGGATGAAATCTATTTGGTTTCGCACTAAATTATGTAGTCGGTCCGCTGGGGACTTCCAGGTATAAAGTCGGCGAGGGTGTAGTTGAAACCATGTATTTGTTATTTTCATGTTTTCTTCTTGGCAAAATTAAAGTCGGTCACCTCTCTCATTCCTTTCTCCAAGACCGTACGATCCAACCAGCCCCTCAACTCTGCCCCTACCTATTTTGGCATTGAAGTCGCCCATAATTATGTTGACGTCGTGTTTTTTAGTCAGTTTAAGCAATTCTTTGACTTCATCATAAAAATTTTCCCCATCATGGTCCGGCAAATCCGCGGTTGGTGCATATACCTGTATTATATTAAGATCGCTTGGCCTGGCTCTAAGCTTCAATAAGGTAGTACGGTCCGAGTATGGGACGAAGTCCACGACAGATTTCAATAGTTCTTTAGTTATAATGATTCCTACACCCTTCCTATGTTTTGGGTCCTCATTACCAGAGTAGAAGAATACTCCGCCATCCACATTGCACTCTCCCACACCAGGCCACCAGGTCTCAGCAACGCCTAGGATATCTAGTTCGAGTCTGTTCATTTCTCGTGTGAGGTTTGCCAGTTTTCCAGCCTCAAATAGGCTTCTTACATTCCATGTTCCTATCTTCAGTGGTTTCCTCAGGTTTGTTCTTATATTTGTTACATTTAAAGCCGTTCCCCCCGGAGATCCGATTGGGAAACTATTTATAACTCCGGAAAATTTTGAATTAAATGTACTCATGTTATTGTCTTGGGAAAGAGTAATAAAGGTGGTATCCCGTTGCCTTCCTTTATGCCAAATCTTGGCTTGTATATCGGCCGCCCATTCTGGGTCAGACGCCGTTTGCTACCGCCCAATCTGGGAACAGACGTTGCCGTTGCGCTAGTTTTTGTTCACCCCGGGTATTTTATTTTCCCGGTACTCCCTATATCTAGAGAGCGTGCCCCAATCCACACGTGGGGAGGCGCCCGATAGGAGATCTAGCAACACCCACGGGCTGGGAATTATGGATTTACAGTTTAAGAAAATGTCTAGAAAGAGTATTTCTATCTACTCTGTATTTCCTTTTTTACCTAAAATAGAAAAAATTACAGCCGCCTATCAAAGACCTAATAATGAATTAGTTTTAATTGTAAATAAGGAAATTTATGTTATAGACGATAAAAATTTTAAGCTAAGTAGAAAACTTTATTTATCAGATCTACAGATTCCCTTTGAAAACGATTTGATTGGGGCAATCAACACCTATAGCGAAAAAACCATATATTTATTTAGCGATAATTATTCTTGTATAATCAATGAATGTTCCTTAACTGTAGAAAGCTATGGGTATATTTCGACTAAGACTTTAACGGAATTCCTCCAGCTATAAATGGAGCTTTCCGTTATACCAATGGGTTGTTGTATTTTTTTCAAAATCAGCGCTATTATGAATATGATAAATTTTCAAATGCTTAAAAAAAATCTGATCAATTAAGTTTAAGCATCTTTGACATTCCCTGTCCAAATTTGTCTTTGTATGAACAACTTAAAATACTACTTACTCATATAACAAAGGTTGTAAATAAATAAAAAACATGTATAAAGTACATAATTAGCAGGTTTATTACAGCCCCCACAAAGCACACCTACTTCATGTAATCTAGCTACATGATTACAAAAATAAAAATCCATTATTTCAGGACATCGTAGGGAATTGAGAAAGTCCACCTGCTCCTTTTCCTCCTCGATTTCGTGTGGCGCGAGTAACAGCTCTTCAAACGGAAGGGGTGGTATTGGGAATAACGATTCTTTAAAACAACAGCAATTTTCTGCATCCAAAACGGTTTTACTCGACACCTGATCCGTTTCAAACACCGTCATTTTGGTGCACTTTAACGACTCCAACCAAACAACAGAAACCATGTCTTAAACTAAAATAGAATTTTACTGTAACCTCGCCACAAATACATATACCAGGTGTCCAAGAGCACCCTGGACATAGGAGATTAACATGGGAAAACGGTTTTGATTTTTTTGCGCCTGTACGGTTGATTTGATTGATGATCGTATTAATGAAAGTTGTAGTACCTATCACCGACTAGTTTTCTGTATTTTTTTCAGATCTGTAACTTTTGGTCTGCACTGTATAAGCGGTTGTCGAGCAACCGTACCAGCAACAATGACCTGTTTACCCGTTGCCCGACAACCGCCTATACAGTGGAGGCTAAAAGTTTAAATTTCCTCATTTTTGTTCGTGTTTTACGACGAAAGGGCTCAAGTTACATATCTGAAAATAATACAGAAAACTAGTGCGTGATAGGTACTATAATTTTGATTATTACGATTTTTCAATCAAATCAACCGTACAGGCGCAAAAAAATCAAAACCGTTTTCCCATGTTAATCTCCTATGTCCAGGGTGCTCTTGCTTTATAATCACTTGCATGGGAAACGCAGTTGATATGTAAAAGCTTGGCTTACACAAGTGAATTAAATTAATTAATAATATAAACACTTGCGTGGGAATTAGTTCATATGCAAAACATATTTATTCCAATTTCTTATCACCTGCATTGGAAATGTGGTAAGCGAGGCGGAAATGTTGTAGACCGCCCTCCCCCAAATGCATATAAAACCAATCAACAAGAGTTGAAAACATTAGTCTACACACAAAAGTACCTATCTATCTACCTTAAACAAAAATCATGAACCTAACCAAAATTAACGAATCCGGCAGTTTGGTTGAAAAACCTCTCCTAAAGTTTCAACAACTTGAATTAAACCAATTTAATCCCTTGCACAACCTAAAAGTGGTCAATTCAAAATTTGGTGAGGTGGTTCGGGCCGAGTTGTCTGACAGCGTGGTGTTTTTGCCTAGTCGGATGACGGCACCCATTAAAAACAGTTTGGCAGAGTTTATACCGCTAAAATATGGCCTAAAATTTGTAGGTATGAAAGTGGTTAGTGGTTTATCACCCACACCAATTGTGGAAATAACGGAAATTTGTAAGTATAATTAAAATATGAAGGGTGCAAGGGAAAAACAAGCTAAGTCAAATTTTGAAGTTTTTGAGTACAGCAGTTTTATCTCTAAAATCGTTGTTAACTGGTCACGTCGTATAGGCATTAGAAACATAAATATATTCTTATATATAAAGCAGCATCATGCTTTAATCATTTCAGAAAGATCGAAGATATCAGATTGTACTAAAGTGGCAGCAGAAATCAGCGTACACACTACTTCAGCCAGTACCTGAAGAAATAGCAGCATGGTTGAAAAAAATTGCGACTTCAATTAGACAAGTGCAAACTGTGCTGCGGCGGTCGGACAAAAAAAATGTGGGTGTGTACAAAAAACTTTTAACTAATTTAGGACATTTCAAAAGACTCAAGATACTTTTTAAAAATTTAAACAATCAAGTGGTGCTTTAAATAGAAAAAAAATATCTGATAGACCTGATAGAGTTAAATGGTTAGATGTATCTTTAGCGTTTAACAGTAGGATAAGATCAGGTTTAATAATTGAAGAGTCGGCGCGAACAACGTTGTAACTTACATTTTATAAACTTTTTAAAAAGGGCAAAAAACTGGTATATCCTTTATTTTCACTTCAAAATGGAAAAACGTTGTGCGATCGTGAAAGTACAACGTTGTTCCATGTTTTTCCATTAGTTTCGTATTTTTCAATACGCAATCTGTGGTATTTAAAATAAAAAACGTGTACTGTTATTAGTATTTTTATTTTTAAGCTTGAGTATAGTAAAAAACAACTTACTGAAGAAAAAACTAAATCTAATACAAAATGTAAATGAAATGAAAAATATATATACAAATTAATAGGCAAAATTAATTCATTCTGATTGTAATTTGCAATTTTGTTGAATTTTCGTAGAAAGGATGATAAACCGGATTCATATACTGACACATATCTAACAAATTAGCTTTTTTAGCAGCCGAAATAGGTATTGGTCCCTCATATGCCAATGGTAAATTTTCTATACTCTCTAAAGTATCAGTGAGCGTTTTCTTGTACTTTGCAACATTTTTAGTGATGGGGAAATGATTCCACGGTCGAAGGACGTTATGAGTCGCTCTTGTGAACAACGTATTTGGGTCATCGGAACTAATTTTATTCCATAGTGATTCCGTAAGTTTAAATTTGGAATTTTTGTAAAGGGCTTTTTCCAAATCTTTTAAGTCTCTGAAATCTTTCCTTTGCATCCACAGAACATAGAAAGGCTTGCTTTCCCTTGCGTTTTCAATGACTGACACCCATTCAAATGGTACGAAAACTTTTTTTCGGTTTTTTTCTTCTTTTCTATTAAGGAAAAATCGCTATCACAGGGCAGGAAGATGTGTCCAGTTGATAGGAACTTTTGGTGAACTTCTGTGAAATACTTCAGATCCATCAAAAGTTTTAACGTTGATATCATTCTCCAGTTGTTGTTCTGTCCTACACATCTGTCTGACCATATAATCAGCTCTTTTCTTTCGCCTGTTTGCAATGGCGAGAAATGTTCTTTTACATACTTCAGTAAGCATGATGAAATTTATGTGGCTCCTCGTTTTGCTACTGTTTCGTTCCATAGCATCATAAACGCATTGTTTGATGCCGCATCATGTATATCCAAATTATAGTTTGACAACTGGCGTTGGTAAAATACACTGGAGTGATGTAAAGTAGGACAGAATAAGACCTGTGCAAATCGATGAATAGAACAAAAATATTGGAGGGATTTCTTTCTGCCAGCTGTTTATCTTTACTTATTTGTGCATACCCTGCTTTAGCACGCATTTGATGAACCTGCATAACTTGCGATATTTTCTGTCCCTTTTCCTCAGTATTAGCAGCACACAATTTAATATAATGTTTATCGCAAAAAGTCCAAATTTTAGATTCAACTCCGCAAATATATCATTATAAGTCCTAATTGATATATTCTTATGTCTTGGATATTTTTCACAAAAGAGCATATACATTTTGTTTAAGTTAAGATCTTCAGACAAGAACTTAGTATGAGTTTTGGATCGTGAATAGTGGCTTTCCTGTTTAGGAAAAGATGAAATATGCTCTCTGATCAGCTGTTTGACATTTTCTTGAACAGCATGTGGCCGATTTGTATGACGTCCTCGTAAATCTTTAATATCCATTCCATTCTTCAGTTTCTCTACCAAAATCTGTATTCTTCGAGGGGTAACTTTAAGGGTATCGGTGATAGTTTTCTGGCAGACTCGTACCTTATCATTGTCAACAGGAAGAAAATAAAAAACTGTACACTTTCGGCGTGGATTTGGTTGGTCTTTTATTTTTGGCCGTAACGGTTCACGCAGCTCCAAACATTGATAGGCAAGAAAATGAGATTGCTCATTGTAGGTAAGACTTCTGAATTTTGAAAAAATTGAATGCTTCTACTGCCCTCTACTTTTGCAGCAAAACGTCCCCTTTTATACCGACACACAACATTCTGCAAAGAAAGAGAATATACTCAAAATACTGTTTGCACGGTTATACTAGACAAAATATAGAAATCTTGCAAAAACATATTATTTAAATTCGGGCGCGAAAATAGAACAGTTACAACGATTTTCAACTTACTTCTTCTGGTGGGGCCACTGCCGGTATAACTTTCTTCATTTTACTTAAATACTCTTCTCCTTTATCTCTGGCTACTTTTGACTTTATGTTCTGCCACTCAGCAACGTTTGATTTGCGTTTTTTTACCACGATTCAACTTATTTTGCAACGAAGGCGAGAACATTACTCCCGCAATTATGCGCAGTATACGCCAAGGAAACCTGTGGCGCTGCTAGTTGTAACGTTGTCACGCGGAAATTGTCCAACTGTCAAACTAAAATATTTTATTGGAAGGGGAATTTTGAGAGAGGATGAGATTTTATGTGTAGACAGTTTGCTTCAGGTACCATACAACGTTATTCCATGGAAAAGTCGATTTCATAAAATTTGCGGGTTACAACGTTGTTCGAGCCGACTCTTCAATTAACTTAGTACATAAGCAAATTGGGGGTTTTTTTGTTGATGCAGAAGGTTTATTTAAGCGTCGAATTTCAAACATTTAAAAAAAAATATAATATGATTAAAGTAAATAGCACATTTTGTGGTGAATACATTATTAAACGGCAGCATGAGTTAAAAATTGAATTCAAATATTTTAATACCTCAAATTTTATTATTGATGGCAGTACAAATTTGACCCAGTGATTTTTAATTTTAACTTTTTCAAAGGAAGGAAGAGGAATTTCAAGAAAAGGATAGTGGATGGGCGTTATCAAAAATTGTCAGTTTAGAAATAAACATTAATAAATATGAAGTTGGAAATGGTGGCTCGTCATACACACGACATACCACTTCCACAGGAAATTGCGAATAAACAAGCTTGCATTAATATTAAAAATAATGACAATGCATGTTTTTTCTGGAGTGTAATGGCAGCCCTTTTCCCAGTACATAAACATTCTGACAGGGTTTCTTCTTATCCAAATTATAAAAGAGTGTTAAAAACTAATGGTATCGAAGCAATGTCTCTGTCTAATATTCCAAAATTTGAAAAACTCAATAAAATTTCAATTAACGTGTACATGCTTGAGTTGGAAAAGCAGGGTTATGTTACCGTTCCAGCCAGGCTCACTAGTCAAAAATTAGAAAAACATGTCAATTTACTTTTAATTCAAAACAAATATACCATTAAATCTGATTATGCTATACAAGAAGATGAGACGGAGCTGAAATACCATTATTGTTGGATCAAAGACTTGTCTAGGCTTTTATTTAAACAGATAAATAAATATAGATGTAAAAAATTTGTTTGTGATAGATGTTTAAATTATTTTAATAGTAATGATAAATTAAAAAACCATACCACTTTATGTGAGCAAAAAAATTTTAGTCAAATTACATTTCCGCCTTATGATTATGTGGAGTTCAAAAATTATTGCTATAAACAGACAACACCTTTTGTAATTTACGCTGATTTCGAGTCGATTTTAGAGCGACAAAATGATGAAGTGCACTATCAAAAACACACAGCATTTGTAGGCTATTATTTCAAGTGTGACTATGATGATCTTTTTATAAAACATATCGAGGTCTTGATTGCTTAGATTGGTTTTCAAACGAAATGCAAACTCTATCAAAATTGGTTAAATCTAAAATAAAAAATATTATTCCAATGGATCTTAGTAGTGACTATGATAAGAAGAATGGGCATTGTCATATTTGTGAAAAAATATTTAACGCAAGTGTTTTTCCATTGTTTATCTGGGTATGATTCTCACTTCTTTATTAAAAAATTTGGGTAAAATGAGAGGATTACCGTTCTACCTCTTAACAAGGAAAAAGATATTTCCTTCACGATCTACAATTCTGAAACTAATCTCAAGTTTCGCTTTGTAGATTCTTTGAGATTTTTAAATGCATCATTAAGTGAATTAGTATCACACTGGATCCTGCTGATTTACAAATAAAAAAAGAATTTTACGTGACCGACAACCAATATACTCTATTAACAAGAAAAGGTGTTTTCTGTTACGATTACATTGACCATATAGATAAGTTGCAGGAAACCAAACCTTACCAAGCAAAGAAAAATTTTACAGTCAGCTCAATGATGAAAACATTAGTGATGAAGATTATTACCATGCCCAAACTGTTTGGACAAGAACATTGAAAATTTGGGGCAGTATTCAGATTTATATCTTAAAACAGATGTTTTATTATTAGCAGATGTTTTTAAAAATTTTCGAAGTAATTGTCATAATGTCACGTTTAAATTGTAAAGGCCCAACAAGTTAAACGAGACGTGCGTTTATTACTTTAATAAACGCCTTTACCGAGATCTTGTTTCAGAGGTAGAATTAAACCACTTGGTAGGAAAATATAATTTAATAACTAAATGACAGTTAAAACTAATTGACAAGATGGTTGGTTGATCAATTTAGTGAATCGGAATAAAACCTTCAAACATAATTCCCAAAGTAACACTTTAAACAATACCTTTTACATGCACAAAATATTACAATAACAAATTTGTACTTACATTTGTTAAACAATTATGAGGGCAGCTTCCTGGAGGGTTTGGCACTCGCGATTTATTATAGTTTAAGATATGGTTTACTATTTAATTAATTTGTAAACCCGGTGCGGGTTGCAGAATTCAGGACGACTACATTCTGTGGCGTGAGCGGAGTTTTCTGGCTAGGTACTGCCTTCTCCGACGTGGTGCACAACAAAACTGGACTGACTGGAATGAATTGAACTGAACCCCTCTCTAGGGTACAACTTCCTTTTTATAGCATTCCAGACACTGGTTCCACCAATCAAAACTCCCAGACCTGGTCTCGTCTAGCCGACAACTCGTGACGACCTTTCGACCCTCGGTACTTGGAAAACATTCCACATATTTCGCAATTCAGCAAATGCATCATAATTGCAGTTGCACTCTGACCGCATTCCACAATTTTAATGTTTCCGCTCAAGTAATAAATTTCACATTTTTGAATGTTTCCGTTGAGTGAAATAAATTAGATTTATTTCATTCGTGACATTTGCCCCTCCTCCATGAAACTGGCCCTCCAGTTTAAACTAAGAGAAGTAACTCCTACATTTGACAATTCTAATTACTAATCTAAGTTAACGCTAACCTTATATAAAATTCATCATATTACAATATTATCAGAAAAATGGAGTAAGCGAAAATTTGATTTTAATTTTACTTTTTATCATATATTTTCTAAAAAGCTTACTTTCTCCATTTTCCGTCATCGCTTCGTCGTACCTAAAAATTATAGTAATCCTAATCATTAAAGTAACCCTTAAATTAACATAACACATTTGAAATCTTGGGGAGCGCTTAACTACGCACCATATACTTCAATATACGCAATTTTGATTTTGCGATTTGTATTGCGCCATTGTTCGCACAAAAATGTTTGACACAATCATAAATTGCCCTGTCTATGACTTAACACATTGTCTTTCACTGGCCACCAAATAGTCCAGTAGCTGAAGTCTAGCAATGTCCTTTTCATAGTCCTTCCTGCTTAGGCTCCATTAACATCACGTGGTTGACGTTGGTGATAAGGTTAAGTGTCATCTTTATTGGTCTTCCAATACTGGCTTTGCACAGCGTCACGTAGTACATTGGCTCCTTATGGCTCCCTCAAGTGGTTTGTTTACATATAATAAAAACAAGAACAAAGGTTAATATGTGTTCATTAAGGCCTAATATACTTATATTCAAATTCTAATTTGCATGCAGTCTTGCGTATTACTTTATAAAGTGAATTGACATGTAAAAATAATCAGGAATCCGGTCCAGAAACTAAAAAGTTTGAACTCTGTAAGTATAAGACGCTCTAGTTTTCATTTTATGGAAAGTAGAACGTATTTGCCTGTTTCCAAAAATACAGAAACATTAACCATTTCTAATTAACTTCAAATCCTTTTGGAGAAGATTGTTTTATCAAAAATTGGATGTAATGTCCTCAATCAAATGCTTTTCCTTCATTGATTTCTGTAAAAAGAAAAATATGTTATTAGTATGCAAAAGCAAGTATTAAATGATTAACTTAAATCATTTCTGGCATATTAAAAATAACTCCACAAATTTGCATTGTTTGTCTTAGTTTCACTTTGCCTTACCAAACTTAATCAAGGCTAAAGTTTGTCATCATTCGGATTATCAGCCGGACGAAGTAGAAATAATCAGCGATGCTCGCTTTTGCTTTAGTCCAAGAGCTGATGTATTTTTGTAACTCTTTATTTCGTGTGGTATAATTCATAATATACCATGTATTGTCTTACTATTTTCCAAATAGTATAAAAATCAGCATAGGTAATAAGTAGCCTGTTGACATTTTGACCGTGCAATACAGTCTTTATTTGTCAATGTTCAATAAGTATTTACCCCAGTTTTATTTAATAAAGTCTTCAATTAATCCAGCTACTCATACAATGAAAAATCACGATATAAAACTCAAGTGTACACTTTTTAAATTTTATAATAACAATGGCCATTTTTCTTAATTATTCTCATATGCTAAAAATTTGCATGTCAAAATGGAATTACAATGATATTTATCCATACGCAGTTTTTGTGAACGTTCGTACCGCGATGACTTAAATAACAAAGTGATCACCATCTGCCTGCGGCATAAGAAAAGAATTACATGATCAATTGGTTAGGTACGTACCTATATATCGCATTTTTTCATGTGCACAAAAAAACAAAATATATCCTACTTTAGGATAATTCATTTAAGCAAATAAAAGTAAATCATTTTTATAACTTAATTATGAGCATTTTGACTTTATCGGGCTTGTAACTTGTAATTTGTACAACTTATTGTACCTCGTAATGAGACGATCCTATAAACGGAATTAAGGTAAACGATTAAAGCAACTAATACGCAAATTTCCAGGATAACGTATAACCGGTTGCTGTCAGGAATAGGAATCTCCGTTGCCTGAAAATGTTGACAAGTTTAGCTACTTCATATGGACCTTTTTTATATCCGAGTTTAAAGAAGTCTAGTATCAATTTGCTTCAAAGACCCAATTTCAAAACCTAATAAACGTATGTATAAGGTTTAGCATACACACAATCATTTCAGCCTGCTACTAATTTCGCATTCAACGAGTATTTTTGGTTTGTTCCTTAAGAAACATTCATGCACCGCCCTAACATCGATAACAGCAAACAGTATTGCTGTGTGGCACTAAAACAAATATTTCTCAACATGTACAGACCTTTCTGTATCAGAAACTTCTCAACTGAGAAGGGAAAAATCAGAAACAACTACTTTGAGAGCTAATACTCCTACCAACATTGAATTATACTGTTTTTTCTGTTGAATTCTTGAGTATTTAAATTACTCCTTTATAAAAGATACCAATATTTTTTCATTGGCAATTCAATAATTATTTCATTTAATCATGAATCTTGAGCTGGACATCTTCGTACAGATGCACCAAAAATAGTTCAACTGCATGTAAGTCGAAACATTAGTACTCATAAAACTCATTACAATGGGTCGGTTAAAGAAACAAACTCTATGTGCCACTTACATAATAAGATATTACGCTCAGCTAGCGTTTTTCACCTCAATTAAATGGCAGGTTAAAATCATTTAACAGGTTGAAATTCAGCAGAAATAAAGTAAAAATAAAATCACATTATTATGATGTGTGGGTCCTATCGTCTCATTCGAGCAGTTTGTGTTGAATGTGTTAAATATCACTTCAGAAATACTTTATTACAAATGTATCATTTTTTATTCGTAGTCAAAACAAACTGTGGGTATTCAAAAAGATCTTGGGACACTTTTTAAATCAGTTGTCATTTCATCATAGTAAAATCAAATTTAATTATTCTTAGCCAATGCAACATTTCGACTTGTTATTTCATATAGGTAAAATATCATGTGCATTTAAAAAAATATATATATTAAAACATTAAAATTCATCAATCAGCAGTTTTCTTATCGACACCTTCGCGGCGATCCGACAAGACGAGTGCAATAAAGCAAGTCGGTCACACCGGCACGCGGTGTCAAATAGAACTAATTAATCTGCTTTATTTTCCACTAATGTCGCGATTTTTGCAAGCAACCAAATAATAACCTTCGGTTTATTACGTACTGTTCGTTTTCACCGGTGGAAACATATCGAAATCCTCTTTTAACTCTGCACTATGCTTTTATTTAAAGCTGGTACTACACATAATAAGTAAAAAATTATTTGTCGACAATTAGAAGTTTCATTTAGCGCATCGGCACATTTTTTGTCGTTATCGGGCATGCTTGACCTTCACATTGAAATAACACAATCCGCTGTTTTACAGTGTGGATTTTATTTTTTACTTCCGATTTAGAAGACATGTAAAAATTAATTTAATAGCATGCTGCAGTATGTAAAATTCAATTTTTTCTCCAAACTATTTGATTTTTTTTTAGCTTAACTTTTATACAAACTTCTACTAAATAGAAATGCTAAAAGCACACATTTTGTTTTGAATATTGTAATCCACAATTTTTTTTTTTTTTTTTTTAATTATACAACATGTTACAAACATTCGGAAATGTATACATTTAGTCAACATTAAATTTGGTAATTGTATAAAATAAAATGCGCATAAAATCTTTACTACAGTGAGGTAAAGTTAAACAATAATACTAAATTAATACAAAACAAAACATAAACTTAGAGTACCTGCGATTGTTATGTTATGGGGTGGTGCATTATCAATACATAGCTATAATGTGTGAGTATTAATATCAATAGTTTGAAGCGAAGTAAATTCTTCAATGGAGAAGAATGCTTGTTCAATTAAAAATCGCTTGATTTTTTTCAAACTTGAGTTTGAGAGTTTTGAGGTTAGTGACAGTTGTCATGTGATTGTAGAACACTATTTAGCGAAATGTCACGTGATAATTGTC
Source organism: Ips typographus (assembly GCF_016097725.1). NCBI lineage: Eukaryota > Metazoa > Arthropoda > Insecta > Coleoptera > Curculionidae > Ips > Ips typographus. Next base: position 7,041,242 of record NC_138433.1, read on the forward strand.
AAAATAACTGTCATAAATCTCAAAAATACGTTCTATTATCAAATAATGCAAAAAAACGTTTCTAAATCCTGATTTTTTGAGTTCACTTCTGTCGAGCATAAAGAGCGGACGTGTTTTCGAGTATAATCTATAATAGTGTTCGAAGCGATAAACTAAATAATAACAAAGACTTATCTGGGCAAGGTCGTGCGGAAAAAATATAAATAAACAATACAGGTGTAATAAAACATATGTGAAAATAGATCAATTTTAATAAAGAGATTGGCCAAAAATGGCTAATCTCCAAAATCATACATCTGGGCCAACAACACTGCAACAGATTCAATATCAACAAGGAGCGCTTCCATTAACGCAGCCAGTGGTAACCCCTCATTCAATAGGCCAACATCAACCAATATTATCTCAACCTGTTCAACCTTCAACTTCATCTCTTATACAACAGATTCAATCAGACTGGACTACTGTACATAACAAGAAACGCTTAAGAAGTCCCGAAGTAGCGCTATCTAGAAAACAAACAAGACTAAGCGACTATTGGCTTCAAAAACCAATAGAAACCAACAATAAATTTAGCAATTTATCAGAAGATGGTGATGAAGAAAACAAAGATACAACTGAATTAAACAACGCCCCAAAACCACCACCTGTAACTGTTTATAATGTAGGTGTAATTCAACACATTCACGAACTTCTTAAAAAAATAACCAACAGCAAATACACCGTTAAGACGACTGGGTATGAAACAATAAAAATTCAAGTCTTTGATATCGAACAATTTAAAAATTTAATCAAAGAACTGGACTCTAAAAAAACACAATATCACACATTTAGGCCAAAAAGTGAAAAAACATTTCGGTTTGTTTTAAGAGGACTGCATCATGCCACAGACACCGAAGACATAAAAGCAAGTTTTGCCGATCAAGGACATGAAGTAGTAAATGTACACAATATTAGACACCGCACCACAAAAGATCCGCTACCAATGTTTTATGTTGACATAAAACCAAAAGAAAATAATAAAGAAGTGTATAACATTGACAAACTGGGCAACAACATTATCAAATGCGAACCTCCACACACAAAAAGAATAGTTCCTCAATGTATAAGATGCCAATCTTATGGTCATACTAAAACGTATGGCAGGAAACTCGCTCAATGTGTCAAATGTGCAGGCCAACACGAAACCAAAAATTGTACTCGCAAAACGCGCGACGACAAAGTGAAATGCGCTAACTGTGGTGGCGATCATCCCGCCAACTATAGAGGATGCCTAGTACACAAACAGCTACAACAAAAACTATATCCGACTTTAAGAAAAAACAGAAATCTAGGACACCACACTCAAATAGAATCAAGTCAGCAAAACCAACCTGAAAAATCCTATGCCCAAGTAGTCAACGGTGATCAAAGACAAAATGAACAAGAAGTGCCAACAAATCATTTACCTGTAAATAGTATCACTAAACTCGAAGAAATGATGAGTGAATTAATGGAACAAATGAGCACCATGCTTAACTTACTTACTGTCGTTGTAAGTAAACTAGCTTAATGGATATATTAAAGTTTAAAATTGCTATCTGGAATGCCAATGGCCTTCAGCAACACGCCCAAGAAATAAAAACATTTTTAAATAGTGAAAACATAGACATTATGATGATATCTGAAACACACTTTACAGACAAACACTACTTGCACATCCCCAAATACAACCTATATCACACGAAACACCCAAGCAATAAGGCACATGGAGGCACTGCAATCATTATACGAAATAATATTCAACACTATGAGAGTGAAAAATTTTCCAAGGACTATCTGCAAGCCACTACTGTGGCTATTGACGGAAAACATGGGCCAATTTCTATGTCTGCTGTATACTGTCCACCTAAACACCTTAACAAAAAAGAAGATTTCGAAGCCTTTTTCCAAACGTTAGGAAATAAATTTTTTGCAGGAGGGGACTACAATGCAAAACACCCAGAATGGGGCTCAAGACTGACAACTTCAAAAGGAAGAGAACTTTTTAAAGCCATAAAAACTAATAACCTACAATGTTTGTCTACTGGTGAACCAACATACTGGCCATCTGACACCCATAAAATACCAGATGTTATAGACTTCTGTGTCACAAAAGGAGTCGACGCCAAAAAATGTAATGTAGAAAGTTGTTTTGACCTATCTTCTGATCACTCCATAATTATCTTAACAGTTCACACAGAAATATTAAACAAAGAAAGGCAACCGTTTTTGCATAGCTCTCAAACAAATTGGGACGCGTTTAGAAGTAATCTGAATCGCCTCATTTCTTTGGACGTGCCACTAAAAAGTAAAATAGACATAGAAAACGCTGTATTAAATTTAACACAAAATATACAAACAGCCTCATGGTCTGCAACTCCACCAGTTACAACACGTTTAATTAATGGTAAAATCCCAACAATAATTAGAGACAAGCTTGCAGAAAAAAGAAAACTAAGGAAGCAATGGCAATATAACAGAACAGAAATCAATAAAAGAAAATTAAATAGAGCTACCAAGGAACTCAAAAATCTTATTCAGGAAAACCGGAACCAGGAATTCCAAAAGTATTTAGAAAATCTGACACCAACAGAAGCTACAGAATATTCACTCTGGAAAGCAACTAAAAGGTTAAAAAGACCACAACAACACAATACTCCTTTAAAAAACGACAACAATACATGGGCGCGAAGTGATAAAGATAAAGCCGAGACTTATGCAAAACATTTAAAATATGTTTTTACACCACATCCTTCTCAACTATCTCCTACCGAAGAGAAAGATATAACTGACCTTCTAAATGGTCCCTGTGCAGCCGAACATGTGCGTCATCGGAAGTTCAAGATCGCTGACATAAAGCAAACAATTATGAACGAAATTAATACACAGAAAGCACCTGGTTTTGACCTAATATCTGGAAAAGTTTTACAAGAGTTGCCCGAAAATTGTTTTAAACTAATAACTTATATATTTAATGCCATATTGCGACTCAATCACGTTCCTTCCGCCTGGAAAGTTGCCCAAATCATCATGATTCCTAAACCAGGGAAAAAGCCTGAGGAAGTTTCGTCATACAGGCCCATAAGTTTACTACCGATGCTTTCTAAAGTCTTCGAAAAATTATTTGCCAAAAGACTAAACACTGTAATAGAAGAAAGAAAAATTATTCCAAATCACCAGTTCGGATTTCGTAACAAGCATGGAACAATAGAACAAGTACATCGTGTGGTATGTCATATCAACAGAGATCTAAACGCGAAACGGTACTGTTCCGCTGCGTTTCTTGATATATCACAGGCTTTTGACAAAGTGTGGCATACTGGGCTGCAGATAAAAATAAAGAAACTATTTCCTCATTGTTACTATCTGCTCTTAGAATCTTATTTATCGGAGAGGCACTTTCAAGTCAAGCATGGCAACGAATACACCAAGTTATATCCCATACATTCTGGTGTTCCCCAAGGTAGCGTGCTCGGCCCGATACTATATTTATTATACACTGCGGACCTACCCACAACAAGGACGACTTCGGTGGCGACATACGCTGACGACACTGTTGTCTTGGCCTCCCATACGGATCCTGTATCTGCTTCAAGAAACCTCCAACTGAACCTTAACAAGTTGCAAATCTGGCTAAAAAAATGGCGCATAAAAGCCAACGAAACGAAGTCCGTTCATGTCACATACACTCTACGGAAAGAAACCTGTCCGCCACTAAAAATCAATAACTGTCAGCTCCCACAAGCAGAAGAAGCTAAGTATCTTGGCATGCATTTAGACAGGCGTCTTACATGGAAAAAACATATATTCACAAAACGCAAACAACTAGGACTGAAACTGAGTCAGATGTACTGGTTGATAGGCCGCAAATCGAAACTCTCTTTGGACAACAAACTGTTGCTCTACCAATCCATTCTTAAGCCCATCTGGACTTATGGTATTCAGTTATGGGGTACCGCTAGTGACTCTAACATCGCTATACTTCAGAGGTTCCAGAACAAAGTATTGCGTATGATTGTTGATGCGCCTTTCTACATTTCCAACGAAATAATATTACACGACATTCCATTGGAGTCCGTATTGGCAACTGTCCAACGATACAGTGTGAGATACAGCGAGAGACTGTCAGTGCATCCCAACGCATTAGGTAGACAAATAAAATCGGACGAGGCTGGGGAACAGCGCAGACTGAAGCGTCTGTTGCCATCTGATCTGTCCAAACGGGTGGTCTAATCAACAATAAGTGTAATACTAAGACTATAGTGTACTCAAATAGTTTAATTAGTTAATTAGTTTTAAACATAGTTAGGTTGTAGCAATTGAATCTATTTATAAAGAGATCACTCACTGGAGTGAAACTCTACATGTCATTCATTAACTTTGTCAAATGTAAAGCTCATTGCCTTATTGGCAGATTGCTGATGTATCTAGAAGTAATAAAAAAAAAAAAAAAAATCCTGATTTTTGCAACCTTTGAACATGGTTTGACAGTTTCGACGTTAATAACTGTTGTCACGTGATTGTAGAACACTATTTAGCTAAATGTCACGTGATAATTGTCAAAATAACTGTCATAAATCTGAGAAACACGTTTTATATCAAATACTGCAAGAAAACGTTTCTAAATCCTGATTTTTGCAACTTTTGGTCATGGTTTGACAGTTTTGACGTTAGTGACAGTTGTCATGTGATTGTAGAACACTATTTAGCGAAATCTCACGTGATAATTGTCAAAATAACTGTCATAAATCTCAAAAATACGTTCTATTATCAAATAATGCAAGAAAACGTTTCTAAATCCTGATTTTTGCAACCTTTGAACATGGTTTGACAGTTTCGACATTAATAACTGTTGTCACGTGATTGTAGAACACTATTTAGCTAAATGTCACGTGATAATTGTCAAAATAACTGTCATAAATCTGAGAAACACGTTTTATATCAAATACTGCAAGAAAACGTTTCTAAATCCTGATTTTTGCAACTTTTGATTATGGTTTGACAGTTTTGACGTTAGTGACAGTTGTCATGTGATTTTAGAACACTATTTAGCTAAATGTCACGTGCTAATTGTCAAAATAACTGTCGTAAATCTCAAAAATACGTTTTATTATCAAATACTGCAAGAAAACGTTTCTAAATCCTGATTTTTACAACTTTTGAACGTGGTTTGACAGTTTCGACGTTAGTGACAGTTGTCACGTGATTGCAGAACACTATTTAGTTAAATGTCACGTGATAATTGTCAAAATAACTGTCATAAATCTCAAAAATACGTTTTATTATCAAATACTGCAAGAAAACGTTTCTAAATCCTGATTTCTAATTTCTTTGAGAGATTTTTTTAAATCGGCCAGGTACGGCCCTGATATTTGGTACAAACCGGGCACAGTAAGTGTCAAATTTAGAGCCAAAGGAAAACTGTAGAAATAAAATCGTTGAGGCCGATTTTTGCTTGCACTAAGTGGCCAACATATCGTAAAACCCATTGGCATAGTGGTGGTGTTTCAGGCAAATTTGACCCTTACGAAAATTCAGTCATTTCCAAAATGGGTTTTTCAAGAAATTTATATGCATTGCATCGTAGTAGACCTAGTAGCTCATGTAACCGTGTTTTCCTAATTTTCTAGGGTCAAATTTGCCCTAACCACTCAAAACGGGTTTCTGGGGCACCCTGTCTGTAAATAACACGCGTATTTGTAACACTTTGTATTGTGGAGATAAATTTTGAATTTAAATATCGCGGTTTGTAACAGCTGATAGATGTCAACGTCAGTTGTCACGTCAAGTCATTTTTTCGACGGTTAAGCCGGGTTCAGAGTTCCGCAACAGTATGAGGTATCAGATAAAAAGTAAGCGGTAGCTTGACGTAAGGATACAGAGTATTAACAGTTCCGTAAGGTAAAAAAAAGTGTTGTTCTTGTCTGCTTTTTTTACACATGCGTGGACGACGTGATCCAATTTTTTATTCTGTCATGTTGCCAAGCCCGTCACTTTATTCCATATATTTACTTTATTTTCTGAAAAATGAAAAATGGATGTTGATGATAAAATAATTATTGCTGGTGTGGTCCTGTGTTGTTAATTACTAAAAAAATCAAAAAGAAAGAGAACAGTAAAAACTCGTTTGATAAATAAGCAACGGGATAAATTAGGGTTTTATAAAAGCTATTTTATTCCCATGAAACATAATGACAGTGAACAGTTTTTTAAGTGCACCCGAATGAGTGTAAATCTATTTGACTAACTATTGGAAAAGTTGACGCCATATTTAACAAAACGCAAACTACCCGATACAATATGCCCTGAACCACGGCTAGCTATGACTTTGCAGTAAGTAAATACATGTCGACAACAGGTATATACAGAAAGTCTTAACTGAAGTAATCAAATTTTTCTAGCTATTTTTCACAAGGATCTTCCATGCAATCTATAGCTTGGAAGTATCATATTGGCCACTCTACAGTGCATGCCATTGGAAAGGAGACCGCAAGTGCCATTTGGGATGTTTTATCAAAAACATATTTAAAACCTCCATCTAAAGAAGAAGATTGGCTGAGTATAGCAAAAGATTTTGATGAAATGTGGAATTTTCCCCACTGTCTTGGTGCTTTGGACGGAAAGCACATTCACATACAAGCCCCATCACATAGCGGTAGCATGTATTTCAACTATAAAAAATCATTTAGCATTGTGCTAATGGTAATCCCCTGTTATTAATAATATCTAAAAACAAGGCCACCCCTGGCATTTCTTTGAATAATTGTTCCATCAAGCGCTGGAACTGCGCCGGTGCGCACGAAACTCTAAAAGGTAGTCGATTATATTGAAATAATCCTCTATGTGTACTGATTACCGTATATCGTCGCGATTCAGGGTGCAACAGTATCTGTTGATAAGCTTGACTAAGATCAATTTTAGAAAATTGTTTTCCCCCTCTCATTTTATTAAATAACTCATCTACCCTTGGAATTGGATACTGGTCAGCTATAATAAACGGGTTAATTGTAATCTTAAAATCACAACAAATTCTCACACTGCTATCATCCTTTTTCAAAATGGGGACAATCGGTGTCCCCCATTCCGAAAACTCAACGGGTGATATGATATTATCATTTAACAATCGATCCAGTTCATCGTCGACTTTATCTTTCAATGCAAAAGGTAGTGGTCGCGGCTTAAAGAATTTTGGAGTTGCGTTTGGCTTTAAATTCAATTTGATCTGAAAATGCCTAAATAAACCAAGATTGCCAGAAAATACCGTCGAAAATTCATGTTTCAGCCTGCAAATTTCATTTGACTCTAGATAATTGACTTTTTCTATCTCTTGAAATCCTAAGTTGTACTTGCGTATAAAATCCCTTCCTAACAAAGCAGGACCGTCCCCCGACGGTATATAAAAATCTAAAGTAGCGTTTCTGTCTTTATACATAACATTTAAATTTAATTTTCCTAATGATTTTATTTTATGACCCGAAAAATTTAGCAAAGTTATGGTCGTTTCGCTTAATTTCTGTTCGCAAAAATAAGGTTGATACAGATTATATGGCAATATGGACACAGCAGCTCCCGAATCTAACTGAAACTTTACCATTGTTCCATTCAGGGCAATCTCCACAAAAATAGGTTTATCCATATCAGAACAAATTAAAAAAACCGGCATATTATCTGTTTCTACATCCTTATCATCTACGTCAAAAAAATGCATATCTCTACTGGTATTCATGTCTTTGAGAGCCGTACACGCAGCTCTAATATGACCGCGACGTCCGCAATTGTTACAAATATAATTTTTATACGGGCATAGATTTGCAAAATGTGATGATTTGCCACAACGAAAACAACGCTTACCACCGTCGCCGCCTTGTGCGCCTCGGCATGAAACCCCGTTGCCGCTGCCAAAAACATGATCACGTGACACCTCTCTGTCATTTCTCAACCGTTGGGGTTGAAGATAAGTTTCTCTGCCTTGTGCGATGTTGCGACTAGTGCTGCTATTTCCTTGAATAGACGATTCCCGCCGCCCTACAGACATCTTGAAAACCTCTGACTCCAGCTCTGTTTTGATCACCGCAGGACAGGCTGCCGCTTCTTTAATTCCAATCTGAGTAGCCTCTTCAATACGCGCTGCCTCTACTGCTTTACTAAACTTAGCATTCGCTTTCAAACTATACAGAGCATTTTTTATTTTTCCATCACTGTAGTGGTTTATAAAAATATCCGTAAGTTTAGTCTCTAATGATTCGGCAAACTGACAATTATTTGCTAAACCTTTTAATCTGGTACTCCATTCCTGTGCAGTTTCACTCTCTTCTTTATAAGCAGCATAAAACTTGCCCCTTTCAACCCAAACTACATTTTTGACCTCATAGTAAGCATCGAAATAACCCACTAAATCTTTATAAGAGCAATCTTCGGGTTTGTATGGCACACATAAGTTGGTTAGCAATATGTATGCGTCTTCAGTTAAACAACACAGCAGCACGGCGCGTTGCATTGCTTCCTTGATCTCTTTTGCAATAAAATATTGCGTCAATCTGCTGTGAAAAATTTTCCAATCACTGGACTTTGCATCGAAAACAAGATTGATGCCGATGTCTCCGACACCTGCCATTTTGTTTAACGTTGGTTGTCTTTAGCACTATTTAAATTTCAATCGTCTTTTCACTGGGAATTTTGACACTCGACTTTACTATACATAGTAACATATTTTCGAACTGTTACACACTTGATACATCACATATGATGTATCCCATCCTCGTCGCCAGTATAATGTACGACAAATAAGACTACCATTTTAAACTAAACTGTCTCCTTTAATCCCTCGTTTCCAACTGACCGACCCACAAGTGCTATAAATAACTGATAAACCTAAACTAATAAATTCCATTGGATTCGGACCCTAACATATTTATGTTCATATACTACATGGTTTGTGTAAAATTTCCACCATTTTTAGTTTTTTAAAGTTTTGTTCCTCGGCTGGCATGTCATCTAGAGTTAATCCAATGTACTGACCAAAAGCAAGATTTTTTGATGGTTGCTGCTTCTCCACTAGGTAGCTCTGCAGCATGTTCAGGGTTTTTTCTACTTGGGGACCTGTGGTGGTAGTCTTTTGTGGTTTTTGTTGCTGAACCTTTGAGGTACTAGGAGTGGAGTATTGACCAACAGCGGCAACAGCTGGGTTGGGTTTGTCAATCTTTTGTTGCTTCGCTGGTTGTGGAACATCTTCTTCACTCTCCTCAATGTCCTCCTGAACTGCTTCAATGCTCACTATATCTCTTGGTGAAGTAATTTCCGAGTATGTATCAAAGACTCTCTAAGTCGGACTCTGCATATCTCTCGGAGACATCAGTGGAGATGAAAGAGTAGTTGATGATTGGCTTATGTTAGAAGCCACAGAGCTGGGTCGACTAATGCTGTCTTGAAAAGCCACCTGACTAAGGTTTGATGTTCGTCTAAAAGCAATACATATAAAGTTATGGTTGTAGGACTTCAATAAATCATTTATCACATACTTCCTGCTTAGCATGTGCTTTGCCATAAAGTTCATGTACCGATGATGGCCAAGCACTTTCAGGTTGTGGAGCTCCTGAACCGGATGGACAACAAACAATAGTTTTCCTTTCTTTGCTATACCGGTATCTCAAATTCTTCCATATCCTTTGAGCATCACTCACTGAAAAAATAAACCTGTATGGTCACATCTCTCTTAAAACTTTCTAGTCACATACCTGTAATCGCCATGGCGGCTGATATGGCTTCCCAGGCCAAATCTTTCCTACCCACATCCTTGTGAGGGACGACGGGACGAGGGTTGACAAGTTGACAGATAAATATAAAATTAGACCACGGCAACACCGCGCACAGCTGATCAAAAATGACATTTAAAAGTGTCCGAAAGCAGTCGGTCATTCCGGATCGTTTACGATTAGGTAGCGGTACCGGTATGAAATGAAATTAATTCATTTCTTGTTGCATATATTTTACCTCATACCTCTTGCGGATCACTATGAATGGATGTATTACTTACCGATAGTTTAATCTACCTGTCGTTCAAACGGCGTCGGGCGGCGTCGCCCATCCCTCGGTTCGCAAGATGGGGCGGAATGCAACCCAGCCCGCGACCCAGACGTTCCGCGCGACGCGGACAATGGACCGACTGGAACGAGGAGTAGACGACCCGCAGTACAAGGGTAAAACCGTCGCGGCCCGCGAACGACCCGAATCGTCGTCCCCTCGCTCCCCGCTCACCATTTGGGGGGCGAGCTCCCCCGCTTCAGCGTACGGCGGTGGCCGATTGTTGTCCTCTGTAAGGGGTGCCTCTGTGGGATTTGAACGCGTATTATAGTTGTGAGGCACACGACGCGACGTACTCTTTTGACTTTCCCAATACATGGTTGCAGGGTATTATCGCGCCTATTGAAGGTAAGTGCTGTTTTTTATATTCCCTTTCCTTTCCTTTCTCTTTTGTGGTAAAGTAATATTTTTAAGGGATGCCAGGAGCAGTTAACGTGATGCTACCTCCACGTGCAGAAAAGAAAAGGAATAAACCAGCAGGAAGCTGAGTATAGCGATCCTAAAATGATGGAACACCTATTGTGTCACCAGAGCAGGTGCGTCATAAAAAAAAAATTATAGTCTCTATTCGTACACAAATTAAGTGACTCCAATCGAACACACTCCAACGTTTCACTACCCGGCTTTACTAAGGTTACATTAGGGGCCCATTAATAATGGAAAATTAATTAATAAGAAAATTAATTAGAGTTAATCAATTCCGAAAAGACAAAAATTAGATCCCGTAAAGAAAAGATAAACTTTGTTATCTAAAATGACAACACGGGGCCAGACTTGAATTAATTACGTATTTAAAAATGGAAAAATAACCTACTACGAATAAATAAACTCTAAACGCAACAACACTTGAAAGTGGCCTCTCAATTACAGGTAGGCAGTTAAGCAACCCTTCTTTGGGGTGTCTTTGTATACTATGCTACACTTAATAGCAAAACACTGCACTCCTAGCTAAATGAAAAGACTGCAACCCCCAAAATGTAAACAATACTATTACTAATACTGTAAACTTAATATTCTAGGTTTGGTTAGTGATTTAGCCAACTTTAGTGACTAAAACCCCTTAATTGGTGGCTGCAGCGCTATACTGGACGACCCGTGGATTACAGGACGTCCACCGGATCCAATCAGAGCTGGAAAGGCAAAAATTACCCCTACTTTTGTTAAACGAGGGTTGCAGAAACCTCTAAACAATTAACACTAATAAAAAGGGACCTCAATGGTTGCAAAACCCAATCGGGCAGCTAATGCTCTATTTTTCCCCTTCTCTTCCTTGCCTCTTTCTCCTAAAACCTGAAATCGTTACCGTCTTTAATATTTTTTTCCTTCGCTCCTTTGCTCCCTCAGCCCCCAATCAGACGATTACGTCACTCAGAGGATGCTCAGAGGGTTTCTTTTTGGGGGCACACGCACACAACCGATCCAAGTACACCCCCGGGGGTGGGCAAACAAAAAAAAATGTATCACGCGCTACGGACCGCTATTTGACCTTCAGCAACCTTCCAGAACCTTCTATACTCCCTTTTTAATTAGGAAAATGCAAATCAAGTTGCTAATTCTGAAAGCCTACCAAAAGGACGTGCAATCTGCGATTCCACGCACACGAGATGACGGCCACGGTTACTTTTTCGAACAGAAAAAAAACGACTTTTCCGCGAATAAAATTCGGTTTTAAGCAAAATAATTTTTTCACGTGTCTTTATTCCACGACGTTTTAATCTGTATCTCGGACGAAAAATTCCAGTATTTCGTTTTTTGCACAATATTCCAGCACGTAGCAATAACAAAATTACACTTCCGTACAAGTAACGGCCTCCCGCGGCTATCCCCAACATATCCAACATTTGGCAACAGATCGCAATGAAATTATTGATTTTTCCCTGAAGCACAACCCCGCCATCACGCATCGGAAAACTATGTTTTCACGACATACCTACTGCTTATCGGTACCTGATACCTCATACTGTTGCGGATCTCTGAACCCGGCTTTAGTCCGTATCTGTCAGAATAAGGCGGGACAGAGGGAGAAGTGTGGTTAGAACTAGGAGAAGCACATTACTATTACGATTAGGAGTTTTTTTTAGTTGTTTGAGTCCCATTATGACTGTAATGAGCTCTGGTGCAGGAAGAAAGGAAAGGTAGATTTTGGTTTATTACTCTTACTAATACTTTGTTTACATCTATTTACAAATCCCCGTTTGGGATGTAGAGATGTGAATTAAAGTAACGTTGTCAAAAGAATGATTAAGAATGAATTTTTGTACCTAAAAATTAGGGTATTTATATCTAGTGGTATACATCTAGAAGGGCTACAGTTCATTCCGATACTATAATTACATTTTAAGTTACAGATAAATGAGTCATTATACGAACCCTGAACCTTTTCTATTCTTTCTTAAACTAATAGTAATTATAATATTTACGAAAATATTAGTATGTTGACAGAGGGTTATCATAGTCATACTTAGAAGATTATACAAATACAAATATATCAACTAAATATACAAATAAGACAATTAATGGTTACTATATTGATGGTACATTACACTTACTCCCTTAGAGTTAATGAACTAAACATGAATAAAATTTATAAGTTAAATCTATTCTCTATCCTTAAGTTTACTTATTCGAAGACTTCTACGCAATGCGTGAGTTTTATCAGCCTTTTTCTCTGTTTCTGATGATTTAAGAGAAAAATTATCTAATTCAGGTAATTCTACTGATACATCATGTACCTTGTTCGTTTTCTTACAAATGTTAAATGTTAAACAATTATTTATCATACCGTCATAACAAGCATTTGAGTGATTCTTGTGGTTTGGTTGTCGATATTTATCAAGACATTTTCTAAATATTTTATAAAAGATATAAACTAATACAATTTTTATAATACTCAGAAAAATATATGAAAAGTAGGAATTTGAAGCTACTTTCGAAAAAACAGTTTCTGTCGAGATTTTATCGATCGAATCATCAATTTGATTTAGTTTTTGTCTAGCAATATTTAGTGATTCTTTATTCAAAGAAACTGGTGGAATAGGTATAAACTCAATCGGTGTTTTATTGAGTTTCTTCTGATATTGTTCGCAACACTTATTGATATCTACTTCAAAGTCAGGTACAATTGCTCTATGTGGACTCTCAAAATGTATCATTTCAGAAATTAGTGTAGTCGAACTGGTAAACAATTTGCATTGTATTTAATTGAAATTACTCCGGTATCGTTTAATAGGAATTGTAAAGGTTGTGATTGAGAACAGGTTAATGTAATGTCTGTTTGTTTTAGAAGTACATAAAGCCAGCTGTTAGAAGATTCTAATTTTTGCCAAATCTCAGTTTGTGTCGAAGTTATTCGAGTATCACAATCAGTCGGAATGGTAGTAGAATGAAATAGAGTTTTTGTTTCACAAATTGGTCTTGTATAAGTATTAAAGAATGGTTGTGAGTTTGGACATATAGGAAGTTTATTAGCAGGTTTACATTGTTGGGTAGACTTTAGAACAGAATAAGAATTTTTGTCTTCTGAAAGAGCCAAGTAGTCGATTGTTGGAAGAATAAAAATCATAGTACCATGCTCTTTTAGTATAGGTAAAGGAATTATGTGGATGAGTTGATAGGTATTTACATTGACTAAAGGGTTAGATATTATAAAAATGATGCGGTTAGATTTGTGATAGACTTTAATAGAAGCGTGATTTAATATTTGATATGCGTTTTCATTTTCTAATGGGAGTATAAAAGTTGTCCCTTGAAGGTGGGGAATAGTACTTTTAAGTTCTTTAACCATTTGAGTAGGTGGCATAACAAAAGGATGTAAGACGTTAGATTTTGCAAACAAAATAGCATTTATAATAGCAGAATATTCTGTTTCAAGTTGATTTAACATCATATTTAGCAGTGAAAGCTGTTCTTCTACAGTCTGCTTTAATTCTAAATTGAATACTTGATGAGTAGATTTATCTAAAGCGTTTTCAATCCGTTTTAAATTTTGATTGAGAATAACTCTGTCGTGATTTAGACTTGATATCTTATATTTGAAATGGTTGTTTGTACTACATGAGATTGTTGTTTTAGTAAGTTTAGTAACTCCTTTTCATCAGAATTTACTTTATCTATAGCTGCGTCATAGTATTCTGCATCCTTAGAGTCTAATGTTCCAAATAAACTTTTTAGAACGGTCCCCGCAATGTCTATTAAATAATATATATATATTTAAATTGCTCTTTTTGATCTCTCATTCTGCGTTAAGGTTTTCAATGTGTGCTCCTGATTAAATAGTGGTGGTATTATTTTTTCAAACATTTTTAAACTAGTGGTACAAATTGATAACGCATTAATGAATTCAGCTTGACACAACAATTTGGTTTTACCATATGTAGTTTCCAAAAGTTCTAGTTTTGAATTGAAGACTCCTATGTCTAGCTAGAATATAATTTCCCATGATGTTTCAACAAATTTTGTAGGGTAAAGAGAGGAGAGATGGACCACCTTTTATAAAAATAAATATAATTTCTTGATTAAACAAAGTACAAAAAAGCAAAAACGGTACACAGATCAACTAAACTGGTACCCTTTTTGGAAAAGTTACTAACTTAAAAAAAGCATCAGCACAAGTGAAAAAAAAACAAAAATCTCAGACACGTCAACGGCCCATCTATCCTACCTTAGGGAGGTGAGACGGACCTTAAAAGGTAGGAGAGTTGGACGTCGTTACTTTTTCTGTTTTTTACTAGCTACGTTACCGCAGTTTTGGCAGAGATTCATAAAACTTGTGCAACTTTCGTGCAACCAGCGCTTACACAAAATACATTGCAACCATTCGTCTTTCTTTTTAGTCAAACGATAATCTTCATTACAGCCAACACACTCATTTTCTAAGTCGCTAAACTGTTCATCACCACTAGAATGGTCATTTAATAAGACGCCGCCATCGCCAGACTGGTCTTCGGAAGATGAAGATTCACTAGAATACTTATTCTTTCTTGTTTTTTTACTTAGTGATTTTACTGCCACTTTCGAAACAGATTTTTTCGTAGTTGTCATTTTCTCTTTTTTGTTTTTAATAAATTCAGGTGAAGTAAGATCTCCTGATATTTTTTTACGCGCTCTTTTCACAGCAAAAGATATGACAGGTACGGGAGAAACTTCATCCAGAGCTTTACTAGGAGTGATATTATCAGCAGCTGTTGATTTGTTAGGGGTGGTGTATTGATGTTGAATGCCTGAGGGGCCTGGTTGAGGAGAATCAGGTCTTGCCGGAATTGTTTCATTATTAACGGGATTTTGAACAGCGCAAACCGGGTTTTGGTTTAAAAATGCGTAATCGGGTATGGCTAAGGGGTTATACGGCAGTATTCCCGTCGAGTTAAACGCCGAAATTGCGTTTTGGGCAGTGGCGGATTTTCCCCAAGCCTCACCCAGTAGCTTTCCAAATTGCAATCTGTTCAGAACTCTTTTTGGGTTACTTCTCAACATGTGTCGGCATGCATCATAATAGTGGCCTTTCAGGGACTTAAAAAAAGCTCGATCCAATGGCTGTAAGTAGTGCGTTGTGTGGGCGGGTAAACAGAATAAAATTATGTTGTTTTCTTCTGAAAATTCTAGCAAATCAAGGTTGGTTGTATGGGAGGTATGTCCATCTAATATTAATAACACCTTGCCTAAAGGTTTTATTGGCAGAAATTGGGTCTGTAACCAATCTAAGAATATCTCACCATTAACGTAAGCGGATTTTTTGGACATTTTGATTTGTGAACCTGGTGGCATGCCGTCAAGCCATTCCTCTTTTTTGTTTTTGCCTTTGAAAATGCAGTAAGGCGGTATGAAGCCTCCTTCGGCATTACAACATGCTATGACACTAATTGTTTCTCCCTTCTCACCAGGGCTGATACTGGGAATACTTTTAGAACCTTTTTCGGCTAGGACGTGCCCAGCTCTGGCGTTTAGTTGTAAACCCGTTTCGTCAGTGTTGTATATGTGCCCAGGTTTGTCAAAAAGGCTATGTTCTGTCATAACTCTAAGGTCCGCGAAATGGGCTTCAACGGCTTCTCTTGACATTCCAATTGATCGTGCTATTGAAGTGTTTTCAGACTTTCTTATAGATATTTCAGGGCGTCGGCGCAAAAACAACTCCAACCATTTCTTACCAGCTTTACCTGAAAACCCAGATAATATTACGTGGGTATATTATTTTAAAGTTTTATACCTTACCTTCAATTTGGTTAAACTTATTCGGTATTCCCAATCGTTTGGCTAAATTAAATGCCATCATCCTTACTTCAGTTCTCGTACATTACACTTACTCCCTTAGAGTTAATGAACTAAACATGAATAAAATTTATAAGTTAAATCTATTCTCTATCCTTAAGTTTACTTATTCGAAGACTTCTACGCAATGCGTGAGTTTTATCAGCCTTTTTCTCTGTTTCTGATGATTTAAGAGAAAAATTATCTAATTCAGGTAATTCTACTGATACATCATGTACCTTGTTCGTTTTCTTACAAATGTTAAATGTTAAACAATTATTTATCATACCGTCATAACAAGCATTTGAGTGATTCTTGTGGTTTGGTTGTCGATATTTATCAAGACATTTTCTAAATATTTTATAAAAGATATAAACTAATACAATTTTTATAATACTCAGAAAAATATATGAAAAGTAGGAATTTGAAGCTACTTTCGAAAAAACAGTTTCTGTCGAGATTTTATCGATCGAATCATCAATTTGATTTAGTTTTTGTCTAGCAATATTTAGTGATTCTTTATTCAAAGAAACTGGTGGAATAGGTATAAACTCAATCGGTGTTTTATTGAGTTTCTTCTGATATTGTTCGCAACACTTATTGATATCTACTTCAAAGTCAGGTACAATTGCTCTATGTGGACTCTCAAAATGTATCATTTCAGAAATTAGTGTAGTCGAACTGGTAAACAATTTGCATTGTATTTAATTGAAATTACTCCGGTATCGTTTAATAGGAATTGTAAAGGTTGTGATTGAGAACAGGTTAATGTAATGTCTGTTTGTTTTAGAAGTACATAAAGCCAGCTGTTAGAAGATTCTAATTTTTGCCAAATCTCAGTTTGTGTCGAAGTTATTCGAGTATCACAATCAGTCGGAATGGTAGTAGAATGAAATAGAGTTTTTGTTTCACAAATTGGTCTTGTATAAGTATTAAAGAATGGTTGTGAGTTTGGACATATAGGAAGTTTATTAGCAGGTTTACATTGTTGGGTAGACTTTAGAACAGAATAAGAATTTTTGTCTTCTGAAAGAGCCAAGTAGTCGATTGTTGGAAGAATAAAAATCATAGTACCATGCTCTTTTAGTATAGGTAAAGGAATTATGTGGATGAGTTGATAGGTATTTACATTGACTAAAGGGTTAGATATTATAAAAATGATGCGGTTAGATTTGTGATAGACTTTAATAGAAGCGTGATTTAATATTTGATATGCGTTTTCATTTTCTAATGGGAGTATAAAAGTTGTCCCTTGAAGGTGGGGAATAGTACTTTTAAGTTCTTTAACCATTTGAGTAGGTGGCATAACAAAAGGATGTAAGACGTTAGATTTTGCAAACAAAATAGCATTTATAATAGCAGAATATTCTGTTTCAAGTTGATTTAACATCATATTTAGCAGTGAAAGCTGTTCTTCTACAGTCTGCTTTAATTCTAAATTGAATACTTGATGAGTAGATTTATCTAAAGCGTTTTCAATCCGTTTTAAATTTTGATTGAGAATAACTCTGTCGTGATTTAGACTTGATATCTTATATTTGAAATGGTTGTTTGTACTACATGAGATTGTTGTTTTAGTAAGTTTAGTAACTCCTTTTCATCAGAATTTACTTTATCTATAGCTGCGTCATAGTATTCTGCATCCTTAGAGTCTAATGTTCCAAATAAACTTTTTAGAACGGTCCCCGCAATGTCTATTAAATAATATATATATATTTAAATTGCTCTTTTTGATCTCTCATTCTGCGTTAAGGTTTTCAATGTGTGCTCCTGATTAAATAGTGGTGGTATTATTTTTTCAAACATTTTTAAACTAGTGGTACAAATTGATAACGCATTAATGAATTCAGCTTGACACAACAATTTGGTTTTACCATATGTAGTTTCCAAAAGTTCTAGTTTTGAATTGAAGACTCCTATGTCTAGCTAGAATATAATTTCCCATGATGTTTCAACAAATTTTGTAGGGTAAAGAGAGGAGAGATGGACCACCTTTTATAAAAATAAATATAATTTCTTGATTAAACAAAGTACAAAAAAGCAAAAACGGTACACAGATCAACTAAACTGGTACCCTTTTTGGAAAAGTTACTAACTTAAAAAAAGCATCAGCACAAGTGAAAAAAAAACAAAAATCTCAGACACGTCAACGGCCCATCTATCCTACCTTAGGGAGGTGAGACGGACCTTAAAAGGTAGGAGAGTTGGACGTCGTTACTTTTTCTGTTTTTTACTAGCTACGTTACCGCAGTTTTGGCAGAGATTCATAAAACTTGTGCAACTTTCGTGCAACCAGCGCTTACACAAAATACATTGCAACCATTCGTCTTTCTTTTTAGTCAAACGATAATCTTCATTACAGCCAACACACTCATTTTCTAAGTCGCTAAACTGTTCATCACCACTAGAATGGTCATTTAATAAGACGCCGCCATCGCCAGACTGGTCTTCGGAAGATGAAGATTCACTAGAATACTTATTCTTTCTTGTTTTTTTACTTAGTGATTTTACTGCCACTTTCGAAACAGATTTTTTCGTAGTTGTCATTTTCTCTTTTTTGTTTTTAATAAATTCAGGTGAAGTAAGATCTCCTGATATTTTTTTACGCGCTCTTTTCACAGCAAAAGATATGACAGGTACGGGAGAAACTTCATCCAGAGCTTTACTAGGAGTGATATTATCAGCAGCTGTTGATTTGTTAGGGGTGGTGTATTGATGTTGAATGCCTGAGGGGCCTGGTTGAGGAGAATCAGGTCTTGCCGGAATTGTTTCATTATTAACGGGATTTTGAACAGCGCAAACCGGGTTTTGGTTTAAAAATGCGTAATCGGGTATGGCTAAGGGGTTATACGGCAGTATTCCCGTCGAGTTAAACGCCGAAATTGCGTTTTGGGCAGTGGCGGATTTTCCCCAAGCCTCACCCAGTAGCTTTCCAAATTGCAATCTGTTCAGAACTCTTTTGGGGTTACTTCTCAACATGTGTCGGCATGCATCATAATAGTGGCCTTTCAGGGACTTAAAAAAAGCTCGATCCAATGGCTGTAAGTAGTGCGTTGTGTGGGCGGGTAAACAGAATAAAATTATGTTGTTTTCTTCTGAAAATTCTAGCAAATCAAGGTTGGTTGTATGGGAGGTATGTCCATCTAATATTAATAACACCTTGCCTAAAGGTTTTATTGGCAGAAATTGGGTCTGTAACCAATCTAAGAATATCTCACCATTAACGTAAGCGGATTTTTTGGACATTTTGATTTGTGAACCTGGTGGCATGCCGTCAAGCCATTCCTCTTTTTTGTTTTTGCCTTTGAAAATGCAGTAAGGCGGTATGAAGCCTCCTTCGGCATTACAACATGCTATGACACTAATTGTTTCTCCCTTCTCACCAGGGCTGATACTGGGAATACTTTTAGAACCTTTTTCGGCTAGGACGTGCCCAGCTCTGGCGTTTAGTTGTAAACCCGTTTCGTCAGTGTTGTATATGTGCCCAGGTTTGTCAAAAAGGCTATGTTCTGTCATAACTCTAAGGTCCGCGAAATGGGCTTCAACGGCTTCTCTTGACATTCCAATTGATCGTGCTATTGAAGTGTTTTCAGACTTTCTTATAGATATTTCAGGGCGTCGGCGCAAAAACAACTCCAACCATTTCTTACCAGCTTTACCTGAAAACCCAGATAATATTACGTGGGTATATTATTTTAAAGTTTTATACCTTACCTTCAATTTGGTTAAACTTATTCGGTATTCCCAATCGTTTGGCTAAATTAAATGCCATCATCCTTACTTCAGTTCTCGTCGGTGCAAAACCTGATTTCTGGAGTTTTTTGATATGGTTTACGATTTTTCGCTCAGTATCTGAACCCAAAGAAGCGTCGGGTGCCAGGCGGTTGGTTTTTTCGACGCTATTTGACTTAAGCCGTCTTTTAAATGTGGTTTTCGGTATCCCAAATGCCTTCGTATCCCAATGCGGCTTCATTGACACCCATTTCGCCATTTCTGTATGCATTTACAGCTTTATTCAACGCATCAGCGGTCCAATACCCTCGTTCACAAACATGCCTTTTACGTACGTACTTATTGGGCATTTTACTAGAAAAAAAATCATTGGACCAACTCTCCTCCCTTATATTGGTCCAACTATCCTCAAGTAGGAGGATAGATTTTTTCATTTTCATTTTTAAGGTTACGTAAAACAGCAAGGCATGGGGTTTATAGTTTCCATAACAAAAAACGGGCTAGACTTACCTAGATGTCTTGAAAATACCACTAAATATATTTAAATATAATTTTCACCAAGACGAGATTTATTTTTGGTAAAAATCTTACACGTTAGTACTTAAAACGGCGTGTTTGTATCTGTCTCAAGGTGAACTGATGAAAACAAACACGTGTGCCGGTCAAATAATGCGCTGGTGCCATATCTCTAAAAATATTACCGATGGTCCGTCTATCCTCATGGTCCATCTAACCTCCCTTTACCCTATCGGCCAAATGTTCATAATAAATTCCAGAAAGTGGTAGTTTGGTGGTCTCATAGAGAGCCTCTTCACTTAACCGGATGAATTCCCATACTATTATTCTGCAACAAAGGCGGGTTTTAACCTATTTGCGTGCACTTTTTGTTTTTTCTTATTAACTAAAATGGTGAAGTTTATGGGATTCATTTTTTCTACTTATCTTATAGGGTCCTTTATAATTAAGAGTTAATTTCTTCGACTGGTTTAACTTTGTTTGTTCGTTGGTTAAAAATACGAGGTCACCTACCTGAAACTCTTGATTATTGATCTTTTTGTCATATATCTTTTTGTTTACTTCTTTCGATTTAATCATAGTCGTCATATGTGTATTTAAACTCGGGTGGTTTAGTAATAGAAGATGCTAAGGTGGCTCTATGTCCGAATAATAATTCGTGTGGAGAGAATTTAGTGGATGTATGAGTACTAGTGTTATAGCTAAACATGCTGAATTCAAGCCAATCATCCCAATCTGTTTGTTTTCCATTTATAAAGTGTTTGAGATAGTCAGCTAAAGTTGAGTGACTTCTTTCTAAAGCTCCACTAGATTGTGGATGATATGCTGTGGAATTTATTTGTTTTATTCTTAGTAATTGGGAAATATTCTTTAATACATTTGATGTAAAGTCTCTGCCTTGGTCTGATACTATTATTGTGGTAATCCCAATAATAGAAAATGCATCTCAAAATGCATATGAAGTTTTCTACTAATTTCCTTGCTACACTTTCGGCTTCGTGTTTAGGGAGAGCATAAGCCCTAGAAAACTTGGTTAAATCATCCTATAATGTTAATCTATATTTATTACCGTTTTCTGTCAAAAGCAAAGGTCCAACTATATCAATAAAAAAAATTTCAAATGGCTTAGAACTAGTGGTGGTAATTTCCATAGGCTTTTTCGTTTTTTTCCTAACTAATTTGTCTTTTTGACAAGAAGTACATTGTTTAATAAATTTTTTAATATCTGCTTTCATTTTAGGGCATTTGTAATTTTGTTTTATTTTACTGTAAGTTTTATGAAACCCATAATGACCAGATGTAGGAGTTGTATGATTTTCTATTAAAATAGTTTGAATTTGATCAGCTTCAGGTGAAATGATTAAATTGTTATGAAGAGAAACTTCAATGTCACAGCTTTGAAAAACAAATCTAAGAATAGTTCTTATTTTGTGTAGTTGGAATTTGTCAAAGTTATTTCGTATTTTAGGGAGACTTACTTTATTAATATTATTTTCCTTTAGATGGTCAAGTAAATGGAATAATAAATAGAATATTGATTCGTAAGTGCAATTATCCCAATAATTGACCTTATAAAATACATATATTAAACGTTTGGAGTTGCATTTAATAGATTTTATATTATTTAGTGAAGGTTGTTCAGATCTTAATAACTCAAAATGCTTATATTTTTCCTCAGTGGCTTGTAAAAAGTGATCGTCGCCATATTCTAAATCAGTTGATAAGAATACAACTATATCATTAGAGTTAGAAATAAAAAGGATATCTTCTTCTGTTTCAGATAAATTGTTACAGATTATCAAAGATGTTTCGATTTTGTTTAGAAATTCTTGGTAAGGTATGTTGTGATTGGTAAGTCGAGTTGTCAAGTGTAAAATAGTGTTTTCTTCATTTTCTGTGACGGCATCTACTGGGTTTCGGCTTAATGCGTCTGCTACGCAGTTCGATTTCATTTCCCTGATTTATAACGAATCTCGTAATCATACTACGTTGAATAGCCATGTAAAAGGTTTGTTATCTGTGAAGATAATGAACTTACGCCCATATAGATATGGACGAAAGTGTTTAACGCTCCATACTATAGCTAATAATTCTCTTTCGGTAGGAGAGTAGTTAGATTCTGCGCGATTAAGAGTACGACTTGCATATGAAATTGGGAGGTCATCGGGTGGATTTCCTTGTGATAGGACTGATCCAATTGCATATTGACTAGCATCCGTAGTCAAGTAAAAGGTTTCACTGAAATTTGGATATTGCAAAACAGGTTCTGAACACAGAGCATTTTTCAATTTTTCAAAATCATCTTGCTGGAGATTAGTCCATTCAAACGGAATATCCTTTTTTAATAGTTTAGTCAAAGGTTTTGTGATGTTACTAAAATTAGGGATAAACCTACGATAATATCCAGCTAGTCCTAAAAACGACTTAATTTCCTTTGGGTTCTTGGGAATTGGAAATTTGCTTACAGATTGGATTTTGGTTATATCGGGTTTTACGCCTTTATCAGTAATCAAATGTTCTAAGTACATTAGTTCTTTCCTTAGAAACTCACATTTGTCCGGTTGTCACATCTTAAGGTTGTATTCCGAGAGTCTCTGGAATACTTCAATTAACCTTTTGTTGTGGTTTTCCAGGTTGTCAGCAAATACTACTATATCATCAAGATACACGAAACACTTGATATTTTGAATGCCCGCTAGAACCGTGTTCATTAAGTGCTGGAATGTGGCAGGCGCATTCCGTAGTCCAAATGGCATCCTGTTAAACTGATAATGTCCTGTAGGTGTGGAAAATGCGGTTTTTCCGGCATCTTGAGGAGCCATTCTTATCTGATGGAATCCAGATGTCAAGTCGATTGTTGATAAGTATTTAGAATGACCTAACTGATCTATGAATATATCAGTAATATTGGGGAGTGGAAATGAGTCACCGATGCTAAGTTCGTTGACTTTTCGATAATCAATCACTATTCTCCATTTCTTTTGTCCTGATGCGTCTGATTTCTTTGGTACGATCCAGACAGGGGAATTCCATGGCGAGTTAGATGGTTCAATATTTTTTTCGTCTAACATTTTAATTATTTGTTTGTTGAGTTCCTCTTTATGTACTTCGGGGTACCGGTATGTTTTGGTATTGATTGGAGAACAAGTCGTCATAGGAATTTCGTGCATTATGGTATCTGTATAAGTTAATTTATCACCTTCTATGTAAAATATATCGTTATATTCATGACATATTTGAATAAGTGAATTTTCTACTTCTTTGTTTAAATGTTCAGTTCTTAATAATCTCGTAATAGTTTCTAATCTATTCGAAAGATAGTTTTCATTCCTTTTTATATGATTAATTTGTGCTTCATTAGGAGTGTTTTCAAAATTTGATTTTGGTAAAGGCTCTAGAAGGATTTCAATTTCGGAAATTTTTACTCGTTTATCAGAACAATTAAGAATTGACGTAATGATTTGATTATTTCTGACTCTAACTAGACTTGGACAAATAAAGACGTCTTCTAATAGCTGAATTCTTTCACAAATGCCTTCCTTTAAATCTGAATTAATTACTTTTAATTGGACTACAGTTTCGCATCGAGGCTCTAATATTATTTCGGTCTTAGATTTTGGAATACTTTATAATAATACTTAATACTTTCTTTATCGGGTTTTTGAATGCTTTGTTCAATGTGATGTAGCTGAATGGATTGTGTACCGACAATAAGTTTGTTAGAATTATAGTTAATTTGACAAGAGTTTATTTTAACAAAGTCATTTCCTAATAAGCCATCAAAAGGTATTGGAAAATCATCTGGTACTACATGAAAACAATGTGTAATAATTGTTTCACCAATATTAATAGAAAGATAGCAATAGCATAATGTTTTTTGGAGTCTAGAGGTATTGTCAATTCCTTTCAAAGTGATAAGGTTATCTTCGTAACAAAGAGTGTCGTCGCATAATTTGCTAAGTTTATTTAAAGATATGTCAGCACCAGTATCTAATAAGAACGAATTTGGATTTAGCAATAAGTTAGGTATAGTGAGAGACACATAGGTTGTAACGGCTTTGTTTATGATTGATACGCGACCTTGATAAGATGGGCATTCCTCGGCAGGGCCACTGACTGCTGGGAGCCCTGATCGTTTAAATGATGATTACTTGTACTTTGACTAGGTGATTGATTGTCCCGAAAATTTCTATTTTTACTGTGATTTTGATTAAGATTTTGAATGTTTTGATTTATAGGATTCCGATTATTATTGTATTGTCTTTTGCGACATTCATTGAGTACGTGTCCTGGTTTTTTGCAATAATTGCAGAATTTTGAATTTAAAGGCCTCTGATTTTGATTTGAAAGATGGCGAACATTTTGAGTGTTTGAATGAAAGGTGTTTCGTTTCCTACAATTGCTAACTACATGACCTGGTTTATTGCAATATGTGCAGAATCGCGGAACAAAACTAAGATTTTGTAAGTTTGTCATTATTTGCTATTTATATTTATCATTTATTTGCTATTTTTTCTTCTTTTTAATTTATTTATTTATTTTTTTTATTAACATACTATATCCTGAGAAGTATTTATTATACTTGCTACAAAAATTCCTACAACGAATCTAAATATTTACTTTGCAAATTATACACTCGCATATATCAGAAAAATAAAAGAAAATTGGTTAAAATTCTCTTTTGCGTCACGAATTTTACGTTGCCAATAATTTTTTCCTTAGGGAAACGCCTGCGTGGCATTAGAAACAACAAAATGTTTTTCCGAAGACGCAATACAAGGGACTGATTAGCGAGGCAAAAAAAGTGCCTACCAGACAAAATAGAAAACCTGTGTGAAAAAAACGAGTGTTGGAATAGAGTATGGGAGGCATTAAGGAGGCTTGGAAGTGGCAAAGGCGAAGTAGATATATGGTGCGAAAACGCCACCTACACGACGGAGCAGGCAGAGATTGACGACAACTTGCTAAGGAAATATCACCCGCGTAGTAACGACGAGGAACAAAGAACAACGAGCGCAAAACTTGAATTGCTGTATACTGCCTGCATCAGACTCGGGTACTTTCCGAAAGTATGGAAAAAAGCCAAGGTAGTGTGGATCCACTAAGTCAAAAGAGGGCTATAGACCAATAAGCCTGCTTCCAGCATACGAAAGGGTGCTGGACAAGATTTTGGACAACTTATTTTCCCACGAACAATACGAACATTTTTCATTGTTTCATATCGATAATATTCTTTTCCAAAAGAAAGCGCTAAAAATAGCAAAGTTAACATTATCGACTCTTTAAGATGTGACCACTTTAATCCTGAAGAAAAATCTGCTCTCACGAAACTTTGTAAACAATTTTCAGATGTTTTCCACCAAGAAAACCAAAAATTGTCCTTTACCAATAAAGTCAAACACACAATAAGAACAACTGACGAGATCCCCGTACATTCAAAAACTTACCGTTACCCTTTTGTACATAAAAATGAAGTACATCGACAAATAAATAAAATGCTAGAAGAAGGCATAATCCGTCCTAGCCAAAGTCCATGGAGTAGTCCAATATGGATTGTACCCAAAAAGTTAGACGCTAGTGGCAAGCAAAAATGGAGGATTTGCGTAGACTATCGCGGTATCAATGCCAAGACTATTGACGACCGTTACCCTTTACCCAACATTACTGACATCCTAGACAAGTTAGGTAGATGTACTTACTTTTCAACTATAGACCTTTCTTCTGGCTTCCACCAAATAGAAATGGACCCCAAATCGATTGAGAAAACAGCATTTAATGTCGAAAATGGTCATTTTGAATACCTTCGAATGCCATTTGGCCTAAAAAATGCACCTGCAACATTCCAGCGTGTCATGGACAATGTTCTGCAAGGATTGCAAGGAAATATATGTCTTGTCTACATGGATGACATAATTGTGTTTTCATCTAGTCTCGAAGAACATATTAAACATCTCCAAAAAGTTTTCGTAAGATTAAGAAATGCCAGACTAAAAATTCAGCTTGATAAGTCAGAGTTTTTACGTATAGAAGTTGAATTTTTGGGCCACTTAATAACAAAAGATGGTATAAAACCGAATCCAAGAAAAATAATGGCAATTCAAAAATTTCCAATTCCAAGAACCGCTAAGGAAATCAAATCTTTTCTGGGATTGCTTGGCGGGGCTTGGGATTTTGACGACCGACGCATCTAATGTAGCTATAGGCACTGTATTGAGTCAAGGAAAAATAGGTAGTGACCTTCCTATAGCGTATGCCTCCAGAACTCTAAAGCCAGCAGAGACCAACTATTCGACAATAGAAAAAGAGCTATTGGCTATAGTGTGGGCAACTAAATACTTCCGACCGTATTTATTTGGGCGCAAGTTTACAATCATAACTGATCATAAACCTTTGCAATATCTTTTCAGCTTGAAAGAACCTAATTCGCGATTAATTAGATGGAAACTAAAACTTGAAGAGTTTAACTATGAAGTTCAATATAAAAAAGGATCTCTTAATACAAATGCTGATGCATTGTCAAGGATTGAGATTAATGCTATCGAAAATCAATCAATGCTAGGAAATCCAGGAGGTATAAATCGAGAAATTGATCACTACATAGAAGAAGGACGAAATCGAAGTCTCAGTCAAGAAGAAATCCAAGAATTAAATGACATATTTAGACCAGTAGAAGCTGAAACCAATACATCCAACATCAATGTAATATCTGATATCCAAATACAAGCCCCAAGTCGAGAGTCTGATGACATAACTGTACATTCAGCTGCAGAAGACCCTATTTTAAACATTCCAATAACTGAAAATTGCCTCAATACTTATACGAATCAAATCATTTTTACCCTAAAACTTAAAGGACGTTATCATGTAATTCGAAGTAGTTTATTTCAAACTAAATTTCGATATTCTGTGTGTCTTACTGAAAACTATTGGGAAGAACTTATAAAATTCTTTAAAGAGCACATAAGTCCAAATAAACTGTACTGTTTATATATAGCTAAATCCGAAATAGACTTAGCTAATAGAATCAGTATCATTTTACCACAAACGTTTGAACATAATTCTTATAAGCTAGTACTTACAAGAACATTAGTAACAGACATTGAGGATGAAAATCGTCAAAACCAACTCATTGAATATCATCATAATAAAAGTCATCGTGGTATTAATGAAGGTTTAATGACCCTAAAAAAGCTCTATTACTGGCCAAACATGAAATTAGATCTGACAACTTATGTGAATAATTGTGAAATTTGTCAACAAACGAAATACGACAGACATCCACCTAAAATTAATTTCAGTATTTCTCCTACACCTTCTCAACCTTTTGAGAGCATTCACATGGACGTACTCCAAATTAATAGTGTCAAGTTTCTCACAATTACTGATGTTTTTTCGCGTGATGCACAAGCTTATGAACTCCAACCAGCTTGTACCGCTAAAATTGTGTTAGATATCTTGCAACTTTTATCAGTCACCATGGCCTACCTCAACAAAAAACATGTGACAATGGTACGGAATTTAAAACGTCCTTGCTCTTAGAATTTTGCAAACTTCACAAAATTAAATTACACTTTACAACAGCTGGTAATTCCAACAGTAATAGTCCAGTTGAGAGATTACATTCAACTCTCATTGAATTATATCGCATCTTAAAACTTAAAAATTCCTCATTAATGCCTAAGGAATTAATGCAATTTTCTATAATAGGATATAATTCATCAATTCATAGTGTTACTAAACAGAAACCTTTCGATGTAATTAATGGACGTATTAACGCTTTAGATTAACCCTTTGATTTAACAGACGAAATAATCGTTAATAAATATATTAATGACAGAAAAGAAAGACTGAAAACTATATATCAGAAAACTACATTACAAAAAGAACTTTCCTTTCAAATTTCATTAACAAAACAGCTGATTGATGACTACAATAATTCAATAACAATTTTGTACAACAATCAAGCTCTAATTAAGACATATTAGAACGTTTGAAAATCTAGTAAACAAAACGTTAATTGACACAACTACTCTACTAAGAATTCAAAATACCATCCTTCAAATAATCTTTAGTAGTCAAAACTTAATAACATTTTTGGATAACTTGGAAAATGCAATTATGTTTGCACAACTTAATGTTTTACAAACATTAAGACAAAACTTTATGGTAATGATAAACTATTAACATTAAGCAATATTCAGTACTATTATAAACTGTCTGCTCTCCAAGTAACCTTTTCCAAAAATAAATTAATTTTTGCAATTCACTTTCCAATATTTCTCAAAGAATCCTTTGAAATGTTTCACCTTTTACCTATACCAATGAACAATTCCATCATTGTACCCCACTCACCCTACATAGTAATTGGAGCCGATTCTGCCGAATATGAAGAAGACGCCTGTCCGATGATCGAAAACACCTACATCTGTAAAAATCACCTGGAAACTCAGAGAGATGATTGTGCTGTTCAACTTATCAGACACGCCAATATTGGAAAATGTGAAGTGACACCAGTACGAGTAACTGACGCCATAATTCAATCAATAACAAATGAATACGTTTTGGCAATACCAACAAATAGTCCACTTAAAGTTCACAAGTTATGCCAAGCTAAAGAGATTGTGTTTTTAAACCACCCTAATTTGGTCAAAATTCCAAGAAACTGTGGGATAAGCATCTTAGATAACCAGTTTTGGAATAAAGAGGACATAATTTCAGGAAATCCATTTATTCTTCCTCAAATGGAGTTTTCCTTAAACTACTCTGTTGCCCTTAAGCTGAAGCCTTTGGAAGCCTTTGGAAGCCTTTGGAACTGACGTCATTAAATTTAAAAGATATCAAGAGTCTTAGTGAAAGTAGATACTACGCAGACTTTCTAGACGAAGAAAACATTCATCCAGTGGTTTGGAGCTTTTCAACATCTTTCCTGATGGTAACCCTTGCCATGCTTTTGATGGTACCCCTGTTGTTTCCGTCTAGGTTGGGAGGAGTTATGGACCCATAACAGCTGACCAGTGTCTAGTATAGTAGACGTGCTTAGCTTAGCAGTGCATAGGTATTAAGTATAGCCATTGTATCAAATCAAATCATTCTTTAGACCGCTTTGCTATAGTTCACATCCAAGTTAGGTAAATAAAAGTTTTTAAAAACGGATTTCGTATTTTCAAACTTATAATTTTTTTAGTACTTGCAATCAATTTTAATTATCGATTCTACATCGAAAAATAAATAATATGCCAATTTGCTATATAAACCATACTTCAAAATTACCTACCCAATTTAAATTTTTATCAATTGTTTTCTAAGTTTTGACACTAGTGACAGATATCATATGAGTTCAGAGGATTATGTAGACATGTACGTGACTACTGTCAAAATAACTGTCATACATCTCAGAAACACGTTTTATTTGAAATACTGCAAGAAAACTATTCTAAACCCTGATTTTGCAAGTGTTGAGCACAGTTTTAAAACACTATTTAGGGCTATGAAACCTCCTTATGTTAATGAGATTACAATTTTTTAATTAGTTTGCTCAAGGTCGTGGATCTGTAGCATGAGATAAATTCTAGCGGAAAATTAAACACAATTAGTCGCACTGTAAAAAATCAAAATCAACTTTTAGGGTATGTACACGTGTACATTACAATATTTACATGATTACAAAATTTTATAAAGTTGCAATAAAAGAAAATTGACCATAACGATGTTTGGTTTCTGGGATTTCCAATCAGGAGCGGCCGCTGCTAAATTCCAGGTAGGAATTGGATTCCAGATATTGGTGACAATTTACCTAGGAACATAAAATAGCAGAGCACCAGGAAATACTAAAAAATAGCTTCAACACTTGTTCTGACAACCCAAAAATCTAAATCAAGCTAAGATTAATTGAAAAAAAAAACTTACAAAAAGAAATTTTAATTCGGAAAGCACTAATATTTTAAAGAAAAAACTAAATCAATTAATTTACGTAAAACTTGGTAGCTTGACTCTGGACTTTTTCTTAATTAAGGAACCACGTGGCTGTTGAGGTCGGCTCTTTCACTTACAAGGGTAGTTGGCCTTGAAGTTGTGTCCCTAAAGTACCAACAGACGTATTATTAGACTATTATTAGGGTGCTCCGGTCGGAAAACCCCAAGATACTCCGGGTTGACAACTCTCATATTTTGGGTCGAGCCGAATATAAAAAAGTGTATTGAAAAATCAGGCCAATACAAAAATTTTGGTCAACTTTCTTTTATTTCAACTTTGTATTTTTTTGTAATTAAGGAGAGGTTTACACATACATAGATTTACTGCGCCATTAGAAACTAATAGTTGGTTAATATCTGTCACCGTTTGACAGATATAGGGTGTTTCTCAGAACTCGTATTTTTCTTCAAAAATGTCTAGCGTCTTCCAGGTGCGTTATTTTTTATTTCTAAAAATACATTTCTACAGCACCTTTTTGCGTAGGATTCAGTAGTGTAAATAGTTGTTTTCTATTGGACACGGTTTTTAAGTTACTCACAAACAAATATTTTTTTTTTAATAAAAACACCCTGTATTTTATTTAATTTTTAAAAAGATCTTAAAATTAAGTTTTCAATAACATATAAACTTGATATTTTTATTTTTAACAATTTTTTTGTGCGTATATCAAAAACCATGTCCAAAATAAAACAACTATTTACACTACTGGATTCTACGCAAAAAGTTGCTGTAGGAATATATTTTCAGAAATAAAAAACAATACACCTGGACGCTAGACAGTTTTGAAGAAAAGTACGAATTCTGAGAAGAATTCTTTATCACTCTATTTCTGTCAAACGATGACAGAAATTACAAACGGTTTTCGCCATAATGCGTCCAGTGCGTTTCATTAACTTTGATAACATTTTAATCACCTATAACTTTTTTGTTTTAAAAGATATCGGAATGAAACAAAAACCAGTTTGCATAGTTGACTAGCAAGTTTTTTTTATTCATATAGAAAGAAACAAAAAACCAACGATTTTGAGAGATCTTAACCTAACATATTTGTTTAATGGAGCACCCTGTATATTTTTGTTAGATTTAGATTCTACTAAAAAATTGTTGCATACTTTATAAAGCATATCCCATACTTATTTACAACTGTTTCTGAGAAAATGGCGTCTAGTATATTATAAACTGCTCGTAATAAAAAATGGGAGAGCAAAATTTTTGGTCATTTTTTTCTTCAAATTGATTCACTCAATTTTAATAATTTTAGGAGGATTAAAAGGTATTTTCTTCCTCCTGATTCCTGAATAATGTTTTTAAAAGTGTTTACGGATCCGAGTATATCCTGACGTGTAGTCAAAAAATGAAAAATTATGTCAGACGCCATTTCTCGCAAATTTTTTTTTTCCAAAATAACCTCAATCGAGTCTTGTGGTCAATACCTTTAAACTTTTCGCCAGTTTGGTGATTAAGGGCCGTCTACAAATTTTATTGCAAAATTTCAAAAATCGGGATATTTTTAATTTTCTTGTTTTTAATTTAACCATTTTTTAAATCTTTTGTGGAAAAAGAAAGGTATTAGCATGGTTACATTTAAAACTACCCAACTTAAGTAAAAAGCTTAATCTGCGTCATACAGTGTGACCCAAATAAAACTTTAAAAACAAAATCATATTTTAATCATAAACATTGGCATGTTCAGTGGTTTTAATAGAAAATAATGATATTGGATAGAAAAGCACACTATGTGTTTAATGATCTAATCCATATATCTAAACGTTTTCACTAGTTTGTTGATTAAGGGCGGTTTATAAAATTTATTGGTTAATTTCAAAAATGGGTTTTATTTTACATCTGTTTATTCAAATTCAACAATTTCTTTAGATTTTTTGCTGATGAAATACACAAGTATAATTACGAAAAATAAGCAAAATTACACTTAAAACTACCCAATTTAATTGAAAAGAAGTAGTCTATATTTCCACAGGTGGTAATATGGTCTGTATAACGTAGAATAAGCTTTTTAGTTTGAAGTAGAAGTCCATTGTCTCGCAGTGGAGGTGTAAGAATACAGGGTGCGGAATAACACACAGTCTTCTCCACTATAAATTTATTAACCCACCAGTTAATGGGGGCGCGCTCGACTAGTTTCGGGCATAGACATGCCCATCATCAGGAGCTAAAAGAATTAAAACGCTCTAACAAAGGTGAACTCAAAAATGTGGACAATGGCGAAGGACATACCTTAAAAGCTGCTTAACACATTAGACGCTGTCTTTCTATACAGGGATAGACAGCGAGACCCATTAGTAGCAAAGAGTTATCTTAACATTAATGGAAGGCAACTAAACTGTAAAATGGTTGAAAAAGAATTTGGAATATAAAATTAAAGTACAAAAGAGTTTCATTACCTTATCATGGAGAAAAAACACTTAACTACACTTAGTAACTATTAACATGGTAAATAATAATTTAAAAATTATAAAAATAAAACCCGCGGGGCAGGTGACCCCATCCCGTAGGTGCGGGAGCCCCAATCGTACAGGGGAGTGCAGAAACTTTCAAATATATGTTGCTGAGGGCAGAACAACGGCAAAATGGACGAAGCAGAACAATTTATTGAAAAAAGTTAATTTGAATGTGCGCATAGGAAAACTGTTAAACTTAAGAGTGGGGAGGGAGGTAGGTGTCAAGAAAGAGGAATTATTGATTAATAAAGTAAAAATCAAAAATTGAGAGTTCCGCAACCCACAAGACAAGGCACGCCGTGACCCGCAAAGCAAGAATCCGCATTCAACAAGCTGACACCTGACAGGTGTAAAAACACTGGAGTGGCTAGCATGGTGGACAGAATGACGGCTGACAAAAGACAGATGGTGATTACAGTAGGACGGGGAGAGGGGAGTTTAGTGTGGTGTGATGAAGAAGGAAAATTAGGAATATTAAAACGAGTTAAAAGAAATCTCTAACACCGCTAGGTTTTAACAAGTACAGATTAACGCCACTTAATCCTTCTGTTCCCAAACTTTACGGCCTCCCAAAAATCCATAAACCTAATATCCCAGTTAGACCCGTTGTTTCCTTTTATGGTTCTCCCTGTCACCACCTCTCCTCTTGGTTGAATGACACCATACTACAGATCACTAAATTTAAAATTAAAAGTAAATACTCAATTAAAAACTCTCATGTCACACTCTTGTGCTCAGAACTCAAGGATATTGTTATTCCTCAATCTGCTGTTATGGTTTCGTTCGACGTTTGTAACTTATTTCCTAGTATCCCACCTTCCGATTGTATTACCTTTGTCCAAGAGCTACTCTCCAGTTCCGAAACCATTGATCCTTTTCAAGTTGAGGACTTGTTATCTTTGGTTTCCTTAGTACTTGACCAGAACTTTTTCCAATTTGGTGGTAATTACTATTCCCAGATCAAAGGTTTGGCAATGGGTTCTTGCCTTTCGCCACTTCTGGCTGAGGTCTTTATGGCTAAAATTGAAGATTCATTGGAGTCTTACCATTCAATTCACAAAGTCCTCTTTTTTAAACGCTACGTCGATGACATTTTTTGCATCTTCGACGGCACCGCTAGTGATTTGGACGACTTTTTTACATTCATCAACACCCTACACGAGTCTATAACCTTCACCATGGAACTAGAGTCCGATAATTCCCTCCCCTTCCTTGACATACTTTGCACTAAACTTGACAACCACATTGACTTGTCCATTTACCATAAACCCACCAGCACTGATTCCATTATTCCTTTTGATTCCAACCATCCCTTTAACCAAAAAATGGCCGCCCTCAACTGCTTCTTCACCCGCCTGTACAACATCCCAATGTCTCAATCCAATTTCAATAATGAACTATCCTGGATTAGAACTGTGGCCATCAACAACAAATTTCCCCCCTCCATAATCAATAAAACTTATTTCAACCATTTTAAAAAATTTATTAACAAAAATCTAATTATACAAGAGGACAAAATAACCTCAAAAATTCTTTTCTATCCCTTTTCTTGGTGGCATTTCCCTTCAATTGAAAAATCTACATAATATCAACATCTGTTTCAAAGTTTCTCACACCTCCGGTCGATTCCTTTGCAACTCTAAAGACCCCACCCCTCTTCTTAACAGATATCAGTTAACTTGCTGTACCCCAAACTGCAATTCCCGTTACGTTGGCCACACTGGTAGGAAATTCTCCAGTAGAATCCATGAACACCTTAGAGAGTTTGATAAGTTCCATAAAAAACCTACTTTGGACGCCACCAACATGAGATCTAATTTTTCCCGCCACCTTCACTTCAACAACCATACCTTCACTACCGAAGAGGGCTTTAAATCCTTACATTTTTGTGATAAGGGCAACCTTATGAATCTGCTCGAGGTGTTGGAGATTGGCAGAGTAATAGAGGATGGAGAGCACCCCTGCCTCAATGACCAGCCTTTAATGACCAGCTAAATTATCATTTTCCATTCTTTTAACTCGTTTTAATATTCCTAATTTTCCTTCTTCATCACACCACACTAAACTCCCCTCTCCCCGTCCTACTGTAATCACCGTCTGTCTTTTGTCAGCCGTCATTCTGTCCACCATGCTAGCCACTCCAGTGTTTTTACACCTGTCAGGTGTCAGCTTGTTGAATGCGGATTCTTGCTTTGCGGGTCACGGCGTGCCTTGTCTTGTGGGTTGCGGAACTCTCAATTTTTGATTTTTATTTTATTAATCAATAATTCCTCTTTCTTGACACCTACCTCCCTCCCCACTCTTAAGTTTAACAGTTTTCCTATGCGCACATTCAAATTTACTTTTTTCAATAAATTGTTCTGCTTCGTCCATTTTGCCCTTGTTCTGCCCTCAGCAACATATATTTGAAAGTTTCTGCACTCCCCTGTACGATTGGGGCTCCCGCACCTACGGGATGGGGTCCCCTGCCCCGCGGGTTTTATTTTTATAATTTTTAAATTATTATTTAGCATGTTAATAGTTACTAAGTGTAGTTAAGTGTTTTTTCTCCATGATAAGGTAATGAAACTCTTTTATACTTTAATTTTATATTCCAAATTCTTTTTCAACCATTTTACAGTTTAGTTGCCTTCCATTAATGTTAAGATAACTCTTTGCTACTAATGGGTCTCACTGTCTATCCCTGTATAGAAAGACAGCGTCTAATGTGTTAAGCAGCTTTTAAGGTATGTCCTTCGCCATTGTCCACATTTTTGAGTTCACCTTTGTTAGAGCGTTTTAATTCTTTTAGCTCCTGATGATGGGCATGTCTATGCCCGAAACTAGTCGAGCGCGCCCCCATTAACTGATGGGTTAATAAATTTATAGTGGAGAAGACTGTGTGTTATTCCGCACCCTGTGTAAGCTTTTTACTTAAATTAGGTAGTTTTAAGTGTAAAAAACAAGAAAATAAAAAATAACCCCATTTTTGAAATTTTGCAATAAAATTTGTAAACGGCCCTTAATCACCAAATTGGCGAAAACGTTTAGAGATATTGTCACGTTTAATTTATGAGCCCTTCTGGATTCATTAATTAAACTGACTCACGACGTTAAACGTCGCGCCGGGATCTCAGTTTTAAGGATGGAATCAAACACTGAGTTTTCTATTAAACACTTAAATCTATTAAATACAGTATACACAAATGGGTCTGCACATTACGGTCATAAACACACTAAAAGTTGACAATTTAACAATTGTACTTACATAGATTCATAAGCTAAGGACTTAGCATTTTCTGGCGGCTGGCTTGGTTACTTTCTTGTTGGAACAACTTTGGAGAATGGACTACTTCTTAACTTGTTTTTTTGACCGAGGAGAGTCGACATCTCGACTTCCTGGTTCAGCTGGTCGCACCACTGTCGATTGGTTCACACTCTTCCTATACTGCTGCAATCGGCGTGTTTTATACCCGATTTATCGGCTGACGTAGTTTGTTATTGTTCGTCGCCTATTTTTCATATTCCTGCAAAGCAGGTGGTGGTGACTCAACACCGATATGATGCACTCGGTGCATCATGGTGCGACCTTGCCTCGTGCGCTTAATATTTCGCAATCCTCAAATATTCTTATGTTTTTAAGTCAGTAAGTCCATCTTTTGAATTAATGGATTTTCCATTCGTGACAATATTGACAAAACCCAATTAAGGTTATTTTTTAAACATAATTAAAAACTTTTGCGAGTAATGGCGTTAGACTAAATTTTTAATTTTTCGTATACACCTCAGTCACACACTGTATACTCGGATCCGTGAAAACTTTCAAAAAGATTATTTAAGTCATCAGAAAGAGGAAGAAAATACCTCAAAAAAATTATTAAAATCGGGTGTCCGTTTTACGATCTCAACAATGGGGATCTCGGTTATTTGAAGAGATACAAAGTCGGTTAAATTAGGGCAAAGATGCGCATTTTCGTGCTTTGTAAGATGTCGTTTTAAAAATTACAAAATTCCGACTACTTCCGGAATTATCTGGAGAAAAGCGAAATTTTGGAAAAACGTTTTTTGTTTTTTCTGGACTTAGTTGAAGAGACAAATGAAAATGACTGACACATCGTCACAGCCACTTTTTCTCCTCTACAAGATGGCAAAGTCAAATTTGGAATCCGACGTTTCGATTGTCCGAAATCATCATCAGCTTTATTTTTTCATATGGGCGCCATCTTGGATTTTCGTATTTTTTGATACGAAAAATTATGATGACTCTTCAAGTCTCCCATTATGATTTTTGTTTCATCCCCGTCCATTACTTCTGACATTACATCAATGCTTAAATTATTACCCGAATTACAATAAATGTTTGTCAGCAAAAGGTTGTCTATTTTGATTGTAATAAATTGGATGGTCTCCGAATTAAAATTTTTTAGCTCCTGAAAAACAATGTTGTCTGATCATTGTGGCAACTCTCCCATAACCATCTTCCCTGTTTTGCCTTAGAATAACAAAATTTTTTATTTTAAATATTTCTTTACTTTTTAACCACGTTTCATTTAGCAATACAATATCTGGATTTTGATCCCTTATTATATTAATTAAATTTTCTCTATTTGCTTTTACGCTTCTTATATTCCATTGTATGATTTTAAATTGTTTGAATGTTATTGATGTCTGTTTCTAGTAAAAATTGTCTTCTTGGGATTCAAAATGTCTCTTTATAAGTTTAAATATGAGTGACTTTCCGTCATAAGAGTTTAAAAATTTTGCAAGAAATTCATCTATATTAGATGAATCTTCAGTTTGTCTATAAGAGTACGAACAACTTTGGTAAGTGGCACCACAGGGCTCTTTTGATTTCTGATTCGTTCTGGTTAAAGGTTGGGAGTATCCTTCTTCCATGACTTTGTCATCGCTGCAATTGGATAATTGTGATACAGGACGCAAGTCCTTCGAATCCGGTCTAGAGTTTGTAAAATAAAAGCATTCATTGTGTTTTTCCTTATTATACCCCTTTTGTTGAATGATACGTTTTTTTGCAGGTTCATTCAAAGCAGCCTGTTGATAAGATCTTTTAATTTTATTGCCATTAAAATGTTCTGTTCTTCTTTGGGCTGTGCTTATGTCTTCTTGGGAAAGGTTCTGATTCTTTCTCTTAAGGCTGGGAAATTCACTCGGATTAAAATAATATTCTCCGCTTAATTCATAGGTTTTTTTGCAAAGTTCATTAGCATCTTGATAAGTTAGATTTTCAAAGGACATAAGTTTTTTAATGTTAATTTGCCGTTGATATTCAGGGCATTTCTTATTTTCTTATTAGTTGATCTATGATCACCCTTACAAAAAAGACATTTGGCCTCACAGGTATACAAAATCTGATCCTCCCCTTTCTCCTGTTCAGGCATATGCTTCTCCTGACCACAATTAAAACATCGCTCCTGGCCCTTGCAATTCTTTTTTGTATGTCCAAATCGTAAACAGGAAAAACATTGTGTGACAGGCGAAACATAAATGGCAGTTCTCATCCCCATACCGCAATACCGTACCTCCCTCGGAATAACTGTACCTTTAAATGTGAAAAGACAAGTACCCGTTGGAATTCAATTTTATTATCTTTAAGACATTTCCTATTCATACGCTTAATAGAGAAGATTTCAGTATTAGCCACAAAAAATGTTTTCAAAATATCCTCAGATAAATCCAAATCTACCTCTCTAACCAAAGCTTTGCAAGTCACAAAATTATAAAGAATAAAGACTTCATATCCTTTGTCTGATAATTTTTTACTTTTAATAAACTGGTTTGCTGCTTTGAAACTAACAAATTCCACTGCTATTCTGTTAAGACCTTTATTTTTGATATTTTTAATGTCAGAAAGATGAAGGTCAAATATATCCTTAGCAATTTTCATATGAGAAAAATGTATAGGGTT
Organism: Ips typographus; assembly: GCF_016097725.1. Lineage (NCBI taxonomy): Eukaryota > Metazoa > Arthropoda > Insecta > Coleoptera > Curculionidae > Ips > Ips typographus. The sequence continues at coordinate 7,080,168 of NC_138433.1, forward strand.
AATTTAACCGCCCGCCCCCCCCCCCCCCCCCCCCAATTAAAATTGTCAAAAATCTAGTTTTCTATTTTTCAAGATCAACCGGTGAGTTGTACGGAAAAATGTCATATTTAATTAAAAAAAATGAGTCTCTTTGAGGAGAATTTCACACTGCTAACTCAAACCGTTTTCGAGATATTCATGAAAATATTCGAAGAAAAAATAATCAATTTTGTAGCCCTCTAGCTGCCAAACGTTACAACAACTCTAATTTCACAGTTTTGACGTTACATTGACAGTTGAAGGTGTTGTCGTTCGGCGGCGTCGTTCATCCCTCGACTCACAAGAGGGCGCGGAATTCAATCCAGCCCGTGACCGATCCCTCGCGGCGAGCACGCAGAAACGTAAACGATTTTTGCGCTTCTTTGAGAACGTGGACAATGGAACGACTGGAACGAGGGGTAGATGACCCTGAAGATAAGGGTAAAACCGTCGCGGCCCGCAAACAACCCGAATCATTACCCAATCGTTCTCCGCTCACCGTTTGGGGGGCGAGCTCCCCCGCTTCAGCGTACGGCGGTGGCCGATGTTTGTCCTCTATTATAGTTATGAGGCACACGACGCGACGAATCCTCTCGACTTTCCCTGTACATAGTTACAGAGTATGATCGCGCCTATTGAAGGTAAGTGCTGTTATATATATTCCTTTTCTCTTTTTTGGTAAAGTTATATTTTTAAGGGACGCCAGGAGCAGTTAACGTAATGCTACCTCCGCGCGTAAAAAGTAAGTAAATTAATCAGCAGGGAGCAGAGTACAGCGATTCCAAAATGACAAGCAAAAACAAGGCGCACAGCCCAATTCAAAATCACAGGTTATCAATTAAACCGCACACTAAACCACGCAATATACAATATTGAACACACCAGATGGAACACCCATTGTGTCACCAAGGCAAATATGTTATGTAAAAAACTTATAGTCTCTATTTGTACACAAATCAAGTGAATCAAATCAAACTGACACTCCAATAGCAATGTTTTACTAAGGTTAATGGATATTGCCTCTGTATAAGCTATATCAGGGGCACATTAATAATTGAAAATCGATTAATTGGAAAATTAATTAAAAGTTAATTAATTTTGAAATCAACAGAAATTAAATTTAAACTTTGATATTTAAAAAGAAAAAAGCGAATCAATTAAATCAATTGACGACCATATAGTATAATGATGAGAGGTAAGTGAAAGCAGCAGTTCACCAAATTATCCACAACACACTAGTGCGAACTCAAACATAAAGGAAAAGATTATTTAAATTTAAAATGGGTAAATAAACAAGGCACTTTAACTAAGCACAGTTCAAAAAGAATCCAACTCTCATTCAACCGACTGAACAATCTGTCGAGTTATAGGGATATTCCCGTTTAAACTTCAATCAACATGCAAAGCGAACAACACTTAATTAAATATAATGTCAGCGCCGACTTATGCTACACGTATTTTAAAATAAATAACCAAATATGAATAAAGAAAAGTTAAACGAAAAAACACTTGAAAGTTGCCCTTCAGTAAGCGACAGGCAACTAAGTAACCCTTCTTTTGGGTATCTTTTGTATACGCTACACTTAATAGCAAAACCATGCAACCCCCAAAATGTAAACAATATTATTACACAATTAACAAACTATATAAATAGTAATACAACATTCAAAAATCACTTCGAAATCGGGTACAACAAATTCAGCATTAATCTTCCTTGCAATTTGAGAATGACTCGTACTAGCAGCGAGATAACGGTTTTCTCCGGAATGCCACATAAAATCTCCTTTTTCTATTATTTTCTACTGCACTTGTACTTTTCTAGTGTTATTTCTTTCGGATAGAAAGATAGTTTCATTTCAAACCATGAGACTGCAGCTGTTGGGCATTTTCTTCTGATCGTATAAGCGATTGTTACCAAAGCAAAACGTGTCCACCATATCATCAGAAACGTAAGCATTTTATAAAATATAATGAATTAATTAAGTTATAATAGTAATAATGAGTTAACATTATTTTGTAAACCCTTACCTTCTTCTGAAATACTTTATTGCGACAAGGTAGATGGACTCCTGCAATATACTCGCACGTTTCCTATAGAATAAAAAGATTTCAATGAGAATGAAATTTGTATTCTTTATATTGTAGATAAAAAAATGATCAAAAACAAAAAAATATATACTTCGGATCTTCGGATTTTCCTTGTTTATCTTTTGTATTCAATGTTCCATGAGATCCTCAGTAGGTATCACGTTGCTTCATTAGACATTGATCAATTAATAAATGTATCGTTATGCTGGCCCTGGTATACTTACATATGAAACACGTGTAGATGTACCACAAACTCAGGATGTCACAGACCTGTTAAAGAAGATGACTCCGAGAAAGATATATCACTGGGTGCCTTTGCTGCTTATGCTGCATCACATAAATATAAAATATAAAATTATAGGAAAACGTACTTTTAAATTTGTATTCAATAGCAGACAAAAAAGGGATGACTGGAAAGCATTTACCTAAATGAAGCAAATTAGTCAAACTCAAAGACAGGAGTTCTTATGTGGCTATCAACTCGATTGAAAGACTGTTCTGAAAGTATCAAGTTGTTCCATTTGTTTCTTTGCTTCATTCCGTTATAATGGAAGCTGTAACATATTAATGAATTAATTAAAATCGCAACGCTGCTATTATTATTATTATTATATGTAAAATTTTTCACAATTGCACTAAATTTACATATGATGCAAAAAGCTATACAACATAATAATAGATTGAAGTAGTAGTCCATTCTCACTCAGTGGAGCTGTACAAATACTGAATACAATACAAGGGGGACAGTAACACTCAGTCGTCTCCACAATAAATTTATTAGGTTTTAAACCTTTTTTAAAAAATTGCCCAACATGTTTCGAGCGCAGAAGCAGCTCATCATCAGGGGCTAGAAGAACATGCTAAGTGTTAAAAAATTATACAGAAATAAAAGTATATAAAAGGAAGCTTAACTAGTACCGAACTATAAAATTAAGCTGTCATTCTGTAAAAGGGGGACAGCAGACCTGGGGTTAAGTGTTTGTAGTTTTTAGGGAGAACATTTAAAAAACCCATTGACGTTTTTAAGGATCAAAAAGTAATAATCTGTAAAAATCATTGTCAGTGAAAGTGTTCAAAAAATAGGGGCCAATCAAGGTTACCTAATAATGGAGAAAAAAACAAAAAAAAATTACCCTATCTAACTCTTTGACGGTACATACATAGAGTTTTAGGGGGCCCCCTGAGGGGCAACCCTAAGTGTAGGGGAAGTTCGGCATCTGAACTGGGATGTGAAATATCTCTAAAAAAACCCTTCTAGGTGTTAAGTTGGTCACTGTTCACTGATAGACGGCCACGATGGGAAAGAACGACAGAAAACTGGTTACCGCCGACCACCCACCCAAAGGAAAATGACATAGGCGACGACAGAATGTCAAAAAGTCAACCCCGATCGACAGCAGACAGAAAATGTTAATCTTAACCCAGGTCACCTGTTCATTGGCGAATGCAAGGTAAACGAACTTAAAACTAGATCAAGGCCAAGGTCCTATAACAGCTGTGGACAGCCGTCTTTACAATCAGAGTTAATGTTTAAAAAATTTTTGGTAATTTAACAATAATACAGTAAAAGAAAACCACCACCACCTACCAACTTTCCTGGTGCACCCCTCACTGTGACGCTGTCTACGTGGGTCAGACAGGCAGAAGATTTCAGATACGCCTTAATGAACATACCGAGGAATTTGAGAAACACTCTAACAACCCCAATTTGAGCAATTAACATGAAATCCCTTTTCTCTAGACACCTGCTCTTCAATCATCACACCTTTAACATAGAAGAAGGGTTCAAAGTTTTACACTTTTGTGACAAGGGTAACCTTCTCGATTTGCTTGAATCACTGGAGATAGCAAAGGCCTCAGCGGTGTCTGATGTCGTCTGCCTCAATGATCAAGTGAGACACCCTTCCACTCTTTTTTTCAATTCCCTGTTCTTTTAATAGAGTTCCTCCCCCCCTTTCGTTTCTGAGCTGTATTTACTTGCATTGCCGACTTGCTGTTCCTTTGACATAACACAACTGGTTTTCTTTTACTGTATTATTGTTAAATTACCAAAAATTTTAACTCTGATTGTAAAGACGGCTGTCCACAGCTGTTATAGGACCTTGACCTTGATCTAGTTTTAAGTTCGTTTACCTTGCATTCGCCAATGAACAGGTGACCTGGGTTAAGATTCACATTTTCTGTCTGCTGTCGATCAGGGTTGACTTTTTGACATTCTGTCGTCGCCTATGTCATTTTCATTTGGGTGGGTGATCAGGGGTAACCAGTTTTCTGTCGTTCTTTCCCATCGTGGCCGCCTAACAGTGAACAGTGACCAACTTAACTTTTAAATATTACGCCTTTGTGTTTGTGGATCTATAAAACCGAACGTAGCTATTTCAAAATCTGCGATAGCGAGTCACCAATGATTTTGATTTACATTCACTGGGAAGACCAATATAGTGGCAGTTATTCGAAAATCGTTCAGAAAGTCATGATCGAAAAATCCACCTAAAACGACTCCCACTAAGGTTATATCCATTGTTTGAATTTTTTCAATCTTGTTGCAAATATGTAATCCAATATTAATTATGTTATCATATTGTCACACAAACAGAGGTCTAAACATCTTTAAAAAGGAAAACGCATACAAAAAAGAAATGACCAAATTGAGAAACGAACAAGGTAACATAACAGAAGATCGAAGAGAGATACTCAAGATAACAGAGAAGTTCTACACAGGTCTGTACGAATCCAAAATAGACAATGAGGATGTTAGAAGAGCAAACAATGATCAGAAAAACAAGATATGTAACGTTGGCTCCGAGGATCTACCAGAGATTGTAGAGGAAGAAATTGAAAAAGCTTAAAGGTGGAAGCCTACTGATAAGTGAGCTTAAATCATTATTTAATACATGCCTAACCGAGGGAAGAATACCACAGGATTGGAACACCGCGATAGTCATACTGATATATAAGAAAGGTGATCCAAGCAACCTAGAAAACTATAGACCAATCAGCCTACTATCACAGATCTACAAGCTTTTTATGAGAATAATAGCAAATCGCATTGAATACAAACTCGATGCATACCAACCCTATGAGCAGGCGGGCTTCAGGAAAGGCATGAGTACAATAGAACATCTCTACACCGTAAGGACACTGAACGAAAAAGTAACGGAATATAACATCCCATTATGGATCGCCTTCATAGATTTTAGAAAGGCCTTCGACACAGTTGAATTCTGGGCAATCATCAGGTCAATGAAAAATGCAAGAATAGACCAACGATATATTGACATTATACAGACACTAAATGACAACTCAAAAATGAAAGTAAGGCTATATGAAGACACCGAGGAAATCACAATTAAAAGAGGCGTTAGACAGGGAGACATTGTGTCACCCAAATTGTTTACACTGATGCTAGAAGACGCCTTCAAGAGCCTACACTGGGAAGACAGAGGAATTAATATATCGGGAGAAAAACTAAGTAACCTAAGATTTGCTGACGACATTGCCATTTTTGCCCCAAACAATGAAGAATTACAACACATGCTTATAGAACTACAACAAGAAGCAAGAAAAGTGGACCTAGAAATGAACATTTCTAAAACCAAATTAATGACAAACCAACGGACAAACATAGAGAGTATAAATGTGCTAGGACAACAGGTAAAGAAGGTGAACTCTTATGTCTACCTAGGTCAAGAGTTAACATTGGGTAAAGCCAATCAAGAACTTGAAATTAACCACAGAATACATCTAGGATGGGCGGCCTACGGGAAGATGCGTCACGTCTTCAACTCCAACCTACCCCTCAAACTAAAAACCAAGGTTTACATGGAATGCATTCTCCCAGTAACAACCTACGGATGTGAAACATGGGTCCTAACAAAGAAAATCTTAAATAAATTAAAGATACACCAAAGATCAATAGAACGAAAAATGATAGGAATAACGCTTAAAGACCATAAAACCAATGAGTGGATAAGAAATAGAACCAAGGTAGAGGACATAGTGAGGCGAATAGGCAGTCTTAAATGGAACTGGGCCGGACATGTTGCCCGCAACAAAAACAACTGGAGCGGAAAAATAACAAGATGGAGACCTTGGGGGGAGAAAAGAAGCACCGGCAGACCACAACAAAGATGGCATGATGACATCAAAAGAACAGCCGGACTTAACTGGAACCAAGTGGCACAGAACAGGGAAAACTGGAAAAATATGAGAGAGGCCTATATCCAAAGGATAGAAAACGGCTAGAAGAAGAAGAAGAAGATTGTCACGTTTAAATTGTAAAGCCCTTTTTGCCCAACAAGTTAAACGAGACGTGCGTTTATTACTTTAATAAACGCCTTTACCGAGATCTTGTTTCAGAGGTAGAATCAAACCACTTGGTAGAAAAATATAATTTAATAACTAAATAACAGTTAAAACTAATTGACAAAATGGTTGGTTTATCAACTTAGTGAATCGGAATAAAACCTTCAACATAATTCCCAAAAGTAGCACTTTCAACAATACCTTTTACGTGCACAGAATATTACAATAATAAATCTATACTTACATTTGTTAAACAATTATGAGGGCAGCTTTCTGGAGGGTTTGGCACTGGCGATTTATTATAGTTTAAGACATGGTTTACTATTTAATTAATTTGTAAACCCGGTGCGGGTTGCAGAATTCAGGACGACTACATTCTGTGGCGTGAGCGGAGTCTTCTGGCTAGGTACTGCCTTCTCCGACGTGGTGCAAAGGAAAACTGGACTGACTGAAATGAACCCCTCTCTAGGGTACAACTTCCTTTTTATAGCATTCCAAACACTGGTTCTGTCAATCAAAAACTCCCAGACCGGGTCGCCTCTAGCCGACAACTCGTGACGACCTTTCGACCCTCGGTACTTGGAAATATTCCGCATATTTCGCAACTCAGCGTCCGGTTACACTCCGGTGTATAGCTTAGCTATTGCATCATAAGTGCAGTTGCACTTTGACCGCATTCCACAATTTTAATGTTTCCGCTCAAGTAATATAAATTCCACATTTTTTTAATGTTTCCGTTCAAGTGAAATCAATTTGATTTATTTCCTTCGTGGCAATATAACCAATCCTCTCCAAAAAGGCTTTCAAATTCTACACAGTTAACTTGTGGAAGTTTAACATTGAACTTTTTAAATATAGCAAGGTAATATGTCGTTTTGCCGATTTTCTTGTAATAATTCGAATCATTTATTATCCCATTTTCCAAGATTTGGAAGCTTTTGGATTCAGTTTTAGTTAGATCATCTTGATCTAAATTATGTTTTTTTAGCGGCGCTAGCATCGCTAATATCTGATGATAAGGAACGAAGCCAGTTCCTTTCATCTTCCGAATACGTTTCGTTTGGTGTAAGGTGTAATAATATTTGAATCTCGAAGTACCATAAGCATTTGCGTATCAAAAAATAGTTTATTCGTTCTATTATTATGTCGCATTTTGTAAATATAACAAAATCACCCCAATTGCGATTCGGAACCTCCATTAATCATTGTACCTGATAATAGTATAAATTGGTTTTATTTAGTTGACCATTAGTCGAATTGAGGTATTTCAATTTTGTATAAGTAATTTTCTCATTTAGAATACTGTAGGGACATTTTACCTCAACTATTCCGTCATTGCCCACCAAACCATCTGGAGAACCAGCTAGATACGGATATTTGTTGTAAATGATTAAACCAGTTTTCAACACCACATTGCCAGACCTCATACTATACACTCGAAGGGCATTTTCTTCTTCTTTAATGTCATGCCTAACTGAGTCGACTGATGACTGATATCTTTAAAAGATAACATTACGTCAGCTAGCTTGGTTTTTGATATTGTCGCGTTTCGGGGGTAGCGTAGGAAGAGAAACAACAAACGTAGCTCAAGTATGTCTCCTTTATTTTTATACCGAAGATAATGCCTAACTAAATGCCAGCCAGTATCGCTGCAGGCGGGACGCTCATGGAACACTCTCTACGAGGGGGTGCGTGGGGGTGTGTGTGTGTGTGTGTGTAAGGCCTTCTGATGTGCCGCCAAGCGGAACCCGCTCGATACGAGCAGGGAACCCCTATGTCCGACAAGCCCGAAGGATTTACTTTAGGCACTGCAAGCCCTCTTGAAGTGTCGCCAAGCGAAACCCGCTCGATACAAGCAGGGAGCCCCTATGACCGACACGCCCAAAGGACTTACTTCAGGTACTGATAGGGTCAAGAGTCCCGACGGTCACCACTGGGTTGCGTAAGAACTCTAGTCTTTTCAGCCTGGATTTCCAAGAGGGTATCGAGCCGTCCGGGCACTAGAAAGTTCGGACTGATGCTCGATAGACCGACCCAGAGACCAGTAATCTTCGATGACTTGAGACACTGATTAAATACTCATCTCATGACCCCAATTTGCCGGTCTCGCTGATTCGGCAGTGCACTGGGGGAGACCGGGGCCAGACTCGGTAACGGAACATGGTGCAACTTATGTTATTCGTGACATCTCCCCCCTCTGAAGAGTGTTCGCCCCGGACACTTAACCCTAACTTAACTAAATAACCTACATGCCCCATGGCTTTATTTACAACGTGTGACCAATCGTAACTTATGTCCTATTACGCTCCCCTTGTTATCTCCCTTGTAGTTCTCCTGGTATCTGTTGCTCCTTCCTGGAGGGCGGCCTTACGCGGCTTCGTCTTGCCTATCTGTGCGCCAGAGCACCCGTTACTCAGTTCGCGGGTGGTGGCGCCCTCTACTGACTTTCCTCATCCACTTCGAAGTGCGCGGGATGGTCGCTTGTTCCGTGAGTTCCTAGGTTGTGATATCCTGGCGGAAGAGGGCGTGACGGTCGGTCAACCTATTTAAATATGTATCTTGTAAGTTTATGTTTTATTGTTTATACTTAATTGTTTAGACTATGTAAGCTTTATGAAATATACTTAGTTTGCACCCTACTTATGCAAAATGTTACCCTTACAACTTATTTTATTGTTCAACTTCCTTGCTTTCTACGTCTGAATCCCCATCGGATATATCCCCCAAAGTCCATTCATCGTAAAATGGTAAAATCCTCCCTATGTGCACTATATCCGTTTTTTTTTTCCTTTTTCCTGTTTTACTTCATAGTTAACTTCACTGAGTTTCTTTATTATTCTGTAGGGTCCGAACCACCGTAGCAGCAGTTTCTCACTTTTTCCCACTTTCCTGATTGGGATGAATATTTTCACCCTATCTCCTACCTCAAATTCACCATCTCTGTGATATTTGTCGTAAATGTCCTTGTCCTTCTCTTGTTTTTTGTGGATATTATCTACAGCAATTGCCCTTAACAATAAAGCTTTCTCTCGTAATTCGTTTGTGTTCGATTCGTCCTCAGTTTCTAAAAGGGTGGCGTCGAGTGGGAGTGTGGGGTTCCTTGCGAATATTAGTTGAAATGGGCTAAAACGTGTCGTCTCTTGTTTGGCCGTATTGTATGCAAGTGTCACGAAAGGCAGATAAGTGCACCAATCTGTCTGCTCTGTGTTGCAGTATAGTGACAGCATGTCTGCCAACGTTTTGTTTAAGCGTTCAGTTAGGCCGTTGCACGAGGGGTGGTATGCCGTTGTAAAACTGCTTTTCAGACCCATAATCTGTTGTAGTTCCTGCACTAGTTCGGATTGGAATACCTTGCCTCTATCGCTGAGGATGCTTCTAGGAACGCCGTGAATTAGTATTACTCGTTCTAATAGGAACTTTGCCACAGGTCCTGCCTTCCCGTTAGGCAGGGCCGCTGTGATGGCGTATCTTGACGCGTAGTCTGTCACCACTACTATCGTTGTCTTGCCTTGGTTACTCCTCCGGAATGGTCCCAGTAGGTCTATCCCTACTTTATCAAATACCTTGCCCACTTTTATTGGCTGGAGTAACCCCAATGGCTTATCATTTGTTGGCCCTTTTCTCGCCTGGCAGTCCCTACATCCTTTAACGTAATTTCTGACGTCCTTAGTCATAGAATCCCAATAGTATTTGGGAGTAAGTCTACTTAGAGTTTTTGTTACCCCCATGTGTCCGCTGGTAGGTGCGTTGTGAGCTTCCCACAAAATTTCCTCCCTAAGTGACCGGGGTATCACGAGTGCGTGTTCCAGTCCTTCCTTGGTTTGTGTTGCTCTATACAGAACGCCCTCTCTCAGCCTAAAATTATTTATTTTTCGTCGTGTCAGTGCGTCAACGTTTGTTGATTCAGGGTTGCTTATTGCTGATTTTAATTCTAGTATGGCCTTATCCTTATTCTGCAATTCTCCTATGTCTAACGTTGATATCGTGAAAGTGGGTATATCGTCCAATTCATCCAATTCGACTTCGCTCCACCCTGCCACCGGGTTCCTTGATAGACAGTCCGCATCTTGGTGCTTACTGCCTTTTTTGTAGACTACCGTGTAGTCAAATTCTGCCAACTTGAGAGCCCAACGTGCTAATCTTCTTGAGTGATCTTTCACATTGTGAATCCAACATAAAGCGTGATGATCTGTTACGATTTTTACAGGGTGACCATAAATTAGATGCCTTAGGTAGGTCATCCCCCAGACTGCTGCTAATAGCTCCAGCTCGCTGATCGAATAGTTCTTCTCAGCTTTTGACAAGGCCCGGCTTATATATGCTATCGGGTGGTCTTGACCGTCACTGCCTTCTTGGAGCAGAATTGCCCCTATTCCATCTATACAGGCGTCCGTGTGCATTCTACATCCTACATTTGGATTGTAATGTTTTAATACTGGGGATGACGTGAGTTTTTCTTTCAGCAGCTCAAATGCTTTCACTTGATTTTCACCCCAGCATAATTCGTTCTTTTTTGTGGCCTCATGTAAGGGCCGTGCCAATACCGCGTAATCCTTTATAAATTTCCTATAAAAATTGCATAATCCTAAAAAGCTTTGTAGGTCCTTTGTTTTCTTGGGTGTGGGGAATTGCTTAATCCCTGCAAGTTTTTCTTCCTCTGGGCTTATTCCTTCTTTGCTTACTGTGTAGCCCAAAATCCTTATCTTTTCCTGTAAATATTCGCATTTACTCGGTTTTAAGGTCAGATTGGCTTCTCTCATTTTCTGGAATACTTTTTGTAATTTTGCTAAGTGTTCCTCTAAGTTCTCTGAATAAATAATAATCTCATCTAGATATATTAGTATGTCCTTCCACTTTAAGTCCCTAAATATTTTATCTGCAAGTTGTTGGAAGGTTGCTGGTGCATTGCATAGACCAAAGCTTAACACGTTGAATTCGTATGATCCATGTCCCTGTGCCGTGAAAGCGGTGTATTGTTTGGATGACTCTTCTATAGGTATCTGCCAGTAACCTGAGAACATGTCCAAAGTTGTAAAGTACTTGGCATTTCCCATGTATGTGAGAATGTCATCGATTTGTGGTATCGGGTAACATGATTTTTTGGTGACTGGGTTTATAGTTCTTTTGTAATCCACGCAGAACCTCGTGGTACCATCTTTTTTTTTCACCAGTACAACGGGGCTCGCCCATGGCGAGTGGCATGGTCTTATTACTCCGCAATCGAGCATTTCTTTTATTTGTGTGTCAATGATTTCTCGCTCGGATTGTGATACTCTATAAGGGCGGCATTTTACTGGTTTATCTTCTGTCACTTCTATTTTGTGCTCTATAAGTTGTGTTTTGCCCATATATTTTGGTGACTTGCAAAACACATCCTCATATTCAACCAGTAGACTCTCTAGTTCCCTTTTGAACTGCTTATCCCTAATGTGGTCCAGTTTGTGGTCTTCTAATGTCACCACTTCTTCGTCTATTCTCTGTGTTGTAAAGAGTGCTGTGGTGCTCAAACCACTGGGCTCTTCTAGCCGTGCCACCGTTGTGTCTTTGTAAATAACCCTTCTAGTTGGCCCTATGTTCTCGAGGGTCAATGATATAGAGTTTTCGGCTCTTTCTAGGTTGCATAGTAGGTTGTTGCGTACTAGCCATCCCTCGTTTTGTACTAATAACATCTCTGTAGATAGGGGTATTTTTGGTTCAGTTTTGATGGATTTTTTCTCTCCTGGCTTCAGAGTGTAATCTTCCTTTGCCTTCAACTTAATTATCAAGCGGTCATCGTTTTCTATGTAGTTCGGCAGGGTGTTCCAGGAGCTGGTTTCTTGTGTCTTGGTCTTTCTTGGTCGGGGTTCCCTATTTTTTGAAACCAGCACCGTCACACTCGTTTCCTTGAAAGTCTCATACAGCAAGTCTTTAAGCTTCTCCCAATCTGACTCGCTGTTTGCGTTTGCGGATGTCAATCTAGGTATAGCCACCTTACTTATTTTATTTCGTATTGCCCAATCTTTCAATTTCCTACAGCAATGTTGGAGCGTATGAGTAGGGATATATTCGCTACCCTCTTCTTTTACTATCATCTGTAGGGTATGTCTGTTTTTCTTAAACAAACTGACCACGCTCCCTATGGGTAGCTTTTCTGTGTTGTAATCTGCCAAATGGTCCCTGATGGCTTTTCCCACTCCTCTATCTCTACTGGGAGCCGAAGAGACTGCAACGGCCCATGCAGTGCTGCTCGGAAGACTGAAGATGGACCCAGGTATTTCTTGGATCACTTCTCTCCAGCTTCGTGTTTTGCATGGTTTTTTGGATGCAGAATTTCGCTTTCCCCCGAGCGTTAACACCAAATCCTGATTTAGGGTGAGTGTATTAGATATTAAGCAAATTGCTGCCTGCATTTCTCTTAAGAACTCCATGCCCAAAATAAGGGGTTGTGGTGTATTCTCCAATATCGTTGCTTTAATTTCTAATTTTTTATTGTAATTGCCTCTGAGCTCCAGTGATGCCAATGTGTCGCCTAGACTTCTTACTTTCTGACCGCCAGCTGTCACAAGCAACGTGGGTGGGTCTCTGATCCTATGTTTTTTGTTGACCAGGATATGGCTTATCACATTTAGTTCCGCACCTGTGTCAATGATCGCCGGTACGTAATAATCGTTCACAACAGCATTTATGTATAGTATCTTATGGTACGTTGGGCCCCGAGTGGAGAGGGTGACGGGGCTTAGTTTTGCCACCCCCTGGAGTTTGGGTGCTGCTGTCTACTTCTACACCCAGCATCTATTTTACCGCAGTTGTAGCACCTGAGCCTGTTATATGTCCTCGTGGATTGGTACTGTCTTTCTGGATTACTGGCATGGTTTGTGCCATAGTCTCTCCTGAGCGGTGGCGGGGTTCTGTAAGGGCGGGGATTGCCAAAAGGTGACTGTCTTTGTTCTACTGGTCCAGCGGCCTGTTCTTCTATTTGATGCTGCGGTCTAAAAGTGAGCGGTGTCGAGAACTTTTCAGGAGCGTTATCTATTGTGATGCAAAGTTTTTTGACTTCGTCCAAGTTCCTAGGTGGGTTATTAGGAAAATTTGTGAGCCAGTAGTATTTAGCTCTTGGTATATCTTTTAGCCCACTCTGGAAAATATCTACGAATTCGTCGAGATCCACGTTTTCTTTGTATTCTTCGTATAGGACCCTTAGATCATAGAAATACTTCTTTGTCTGTTCCAGGTCCCTTTGCTTCCTTTGCCTTAGCTTTGCAAGCAAATGGCGACTGTTGATACCGTCGCTAAACTCAGTCTTGAATGCCTGACAAATGTGTTGCCAGTTGCTGTCAGGGTTTGCTGCTTTATATTCTCTATACCAAATGTTTGCGGCGCCCTGCAGGTACGAGTGAAAGTATAGTATTTTTAACGCATCGTTCCAGCTATTGGCCACTGCCGTTCGCTCGTATGTGCCGATAAACTGAGGGGCTGAATCACTGCCCGGGTTGAACGTTGGTGGGCTGATGAATTGAGGTAGTGCGGGTGTTTTTTCCCCTGCCTCAACCGCCGAAATGGTAATGTCCGCCATTTCTCTTGACCCCTTCTTGCCTTCTAATGCTTTATCTCCTTTCTCAGGGTGTACTTGTGCTCCTGTCTCTATCACTGTATTTTCCAGATCGTTTTTTGGTTCTTGTGGCTGCTCAGTGTCTTCCCTTCTTGTATTTACAAGCGTAAGGGTTAGGTAATCTATTCTTAGAGTTTAGAGTTAGGATTCTTGCATCCAAGGGTCTCCTACGCTTGAACTCCTGTGCCTTGGTTGAAAGGGGCTGCTAGGATTTGCTGATCTCAAGTTGTACGCTTTTCTCATTCCTGTTAGGGCGTACGGCTTGGTTTGGCCACAGATATGGAGATCAGTAGCCCCGGGATTCAACAAGGCGCCTCCACCATGTCGCGTTTCGGGGGTAGCGTAGGAAGAGAAACAACAAACGTAGCTCAAGTATGTCTCCTTTATTTTTATACCGAAGATAATGCCTAACTAAATGCCAGCCAGTATCGCTGCAGGCGGGACGCTCATGGAACACTCTCTACGAGGGGGTGCGTGGGGGTGTGTGTGTGTGTGTGTGTAAGGCCTTCTGATGTGCCGCCAAGCGGAACCCGCTCGATACGAGCAGGGAACCCCTATGTCCGACAAGCCCGAAGGATTTACTTTAGGCACTGCAAGCCCTCTTGAAGTGTCGCCAAGCAAAACCCGCTCGATACAAGCAGGGAGCCCCTATGACCGACACGCCCAAAGGACTTACTTCAGGTACTGATAGGGTCAAGAGTCCCGACGGTCACCACTGGGTTGCGTAAGAACTCTAGTCTTTTCAGCCTGGATTTCCAAGAGGGTATCGAGCCGTCCGGGCACTAGAAAGTTCGGACTGATGCTCGATAGACCGACCCAGAGACCAGTAATCTTCGATGGCTTGAGACACTGATTAAATACTCATCTCATGACCCCAATTTGCCGGTCTCGCTGATTCGGCAGTGCACTGGGGGAGACCGGGGCCAGACTCGGTAACGGAACATGGTGCAACTTATGTTATTCGTGACAATATATTGTCTTTAGCTTTTATAATTTTTACCAAAATTAGAAGTTAAGCGCTTTCGTCGCTCCTCTAACCAAAATTTAGATTTTCTCTGATTTTTTGTTTTTTCTTCTACACGTCTTCTACACGTTTTCGTTGTACATTAGTTAAATTCAAAACAATGAGAAAGTCTTGAATCTTTTTTTTTTAATTATTCTTTTTACTGTTCTTGTGCAAAGAAAGCAACTGTACGACTGATTTGGATCCAACGATGGATCACAAATTTGGTGTACCCACCTGTCACATAGATTGCACTGAATCCAATAAGCGGTGGTGTTCAATGCTCCACAATTACAAATAATGCACACATCATACGAAAAACACTGTTTGCAAAAATGGTTTTCGGTATTTGAAATATTTTTGTATTCTGTTATACATATTTCGTGCACCCAGCCGTTACACATATGGCATTGATGCCATGACACAGTGACATTCAATCCACCAAGACCACTAAGCAGGAAACTAACTGCTGAAAATGCACTATTTGTCGTATTTTATTATACTGTTAAAGCAAAACTGTCTATTGTAGTTTTTTCATTATTTCATTTATTAAGCTTTATATTTTACGATTTTTACATGCTGCATTTTTACAGAAAAAGACACACTATTCACTCTCTGTCGATCGGTCAGCTGTCGACGGTCACTTTCATTTGTGACTTGGCGATTGTCAAAAAAAACAAAGCAACGAGATTACAATACCTGGATTGGTAACAATCAGAAACATACCCCCCCCCCTCCCCCTTGAAAGTAACGGCTTTCAAAAAAAAAAGAAAAACAAATACTAGAAATACAGCTAATCCTAAGACACTAAAGATACAACCACACTTAATTTACTAATCGATGAGCAAAACGCACAATTTTTCCACAGCTCCTTTAAGAGTACCCCTTTCGGTTTTTACAAACACCACTCGCACAATATTATCAGCACCAGGGTATACGTCCACAATTCCTCCTAGTGACCACTGAAGTGGTGGTAGATTTTCCTCTTTTAGAACGACAAAATCACCCACTTTAACACTAACTCCACCAGGAAACTTTTGGTGCGTTGACTTAATTCACCCAAACACTCCTTGTACCAGCGGTCCCAGAAGTGTTGAACCATTTTCTTCAAACTTCGTACCTATTGAGTCGACCATCCTTAATGTCACGGACGTCTGATTCAGGTAATGCGACCATTGGCTCTCCAGTTAAGAAATGCGCAGGGGTAAGCGGAAGTAGATCGTTAGGATCGTTAGACAGCGGGCTTAATGGGCGCGAATTCATACATGCCTCAATTTGAGAAAACGTACGGTTAACAATTCCTCAAAAGTCAAAATTGCATTTCCTACAACTCGTTGTAAATGGTATTTAGCCTGCTTAACACTCGACTCCCAAAGTCCCCCGAAATGCGGAGATCTTGGAGGGATAAAACTCCAATTGATTTTATCTTGAGACAGATAATCTGCTATGTCCTTACACAACTGTCTGCTATTTAAAAACTCACAAAATCTCTGCATTTCGTTTCGGGCACCAACAAAATTTGTCCCACAATCCGAAAACAAACAAAATACATTTTCCGCGTCTAGCAATAAATCTTTTAAGACAATTCAAAAAACATTCGGTTGTAAGATTCGAAACTACTTCTAAGTGCACAGCAGGTGTTGCAAAACACGTCACAACCTTCTCCACTTTGGCTCTTCTTAAGGTACTTGATTTTATGCAAAAAGGTCCAGCATAATCGACACCACAATTGTAAAACGGCTTAGTTGGTACTACACGCTGTTCAGGTAACTTACCCATTAAGGTCTTGATATCACGAGGCCTTGCCCGAAAGCAAATTACACACTTACGCAGATTCTTTTTAATGACATTTATACCACCCAAAATCCAAAACTTAGTTCGAATATTACTTAATACATTTTGAGGACCCATGTGAAGGTTTTTTCTATGTTCATATGTAATTATCAAAGTAGTTAAAGAATTATTTTTACTAAGAATTATAGGAAATTTTTGTTCATTTGAAACAAATGCTTTACTAATACAGGCTATTGTACTATTACGTGGAATTAACTTGTTTGCCTTTAAAGCATTTATTTCATCTGCAAAATCATTATTTTGAACTATGTTGCAAAGAACTAAAAGACCTTTATTTAATTCATCCACACTCAAATCTCCTAATAAACGTTTATTCTTAGATACTTTCAAATTTTCAAAAAATCTTAAACAGAAAGCTGTTACTCTAAGCCATCTCAAATAACTAGAAAACTTTTCAAATATTTATTGATCTAAACGTAAATGATATACTTGTTGTGATACACGTTGTTCAGGTATTTCTTCATTCTGAACAGTAACTGTACTTCTATTCCAAAAAGAATCCTCTTTCCTTAGCCAATTAGGGCCGTGCCACCAAAGCTCAGAATCTATCAACTGATTAACGTCACATCCCCTTGAAATTATATCAGTTGTATTTTCCTCACTAGAAACATGCTGCCAACTATCTATAAACAGATTTTCTTGAATTTCAGCTACACGGTGTGCTACAAAAACGTTCCATCTAGACGGTTCTGCGGACAACCAGAATAAAACTATTTTCGAATCCGTCCAACAGTATACTTTATGAAATTTCACATTTAAGGCTTCAACCGTCCTTTTAACTAATCTTGATAGAAGCAAAGCTCCACACAACTCTAAACGCGGCAGAGTTAATGTTTTAATTAGAGCCACCTTAGACTTAGCGCACAATATGTATGACTGAATTTGGTTGTTTGGATGGAAATCGACTGAACGAACGTAAAGGCAAGCTCCATATGCATGTTCCGAAGAGTCGCAGAAACCATGAAGCTCTATTTTACTAGCAGTAGGAAGCAACACGAATCTGTCTATTCGTATTTCGTTAATCAAACGCAAGTCGTTATAAAAGTTCCTCCACAAGACAAATAATTTGGTTGAAACTCTGTCATCCCAGTCTAGTTTCTCAATCCATAGCAATATGTCAAAATTGGGATCGGCTAAGTTTATGTTATTTGGCAATTTTAAAATGTTTTTATTTATTGGCATTGTTGGTAAAAAATTAGTAATTTTATCTAACACAAAACACTTTAAATCCACTGAAAACAGATTATATTTTGATTTACAGTGATGTCAACACACTTGGTGGTTTTTGTTATTGATGAATTAATTCCCACCACCGACATGTTAACACTAAATTGACGATTTTGACACTAAATTGCTTGTAATAAAGTTAGATTGTGAACCACAATCTAACAGTGCTCTTACTTCATGAGTTTTACCATCTTGACCAACAATAATAATGCAAGCTGTTGACAACAAAACTTCATAATTAGAATTACTACTGTGAGTAACTACTGAACTTTCGACTACTACTGATTCTCCTCTACCAGGCTCCGCAGATTTTTTTATTTTTTCAAATTCTCTTGAGGGAACATGCAGTAATGTATTGTGAGGCTTTCCACACTTTCTGCACCCCTTTATAGAACATTTAGTACTAACATGGTTATTTTTGAAATAATTTAAATATAAATGTAATTTTTTAACTTCACTTATTCTTTGTTGTTCACTCATTTTCAAAAAAGTTGGACAGTTATAAATAGCATGGCTATTATCTTTACAAAAATAACACTTTATATTTTGAAAACTTTCATTATTTTCATGAGATTCATCAAAATGCTCATTTACAGCAAAGAAATTCTGGCTGCCTTTATACTTAAACTTTTGTACATGAGAAGGTGACTGTGAAACACTTTGAGACCCTTTATATTGTTCTAAATTTTCCAAAACGTGACATATTTCATTTAAAAACTTGAGAAAATCTGAACATTTTATGTTATCAGCTTTAACATAAAATGTTTCCCACTCACGCTTTGAATTAAAATCTAATTTACTACTAAAAATATATAGCAACAAAGTATCCCAACTATCTACTGGTTCTTTTAAACTTTTCAATGCTCTTGTGTTTTTTAAGATACTGTCAGCCAGGCATCGTAAGTCATTCAATACATTTTTTCCAACAGTATATGATGGAAAAAATGTATTGAACTGACTGACTTGACTATGAGCAATAAACTTTCTGTTTTCATACCTTTCACACAATAATTTGAAGGCTATATCATAGTTTAAGTCATTGACTTCAATTGAGTGAATTACCTGAGCAGCATCACCCTTCAGACAAGGTTTCAAGTAATAAAATTTCTGAACAACAGCTATAAAGGCATAAAAAAACTTCACAAAATTTTGCTGAACATTTGCTGAATCTAAAACTGTATTATTTGCAAACACGGGCTGTGTTTGTACATCCTCCTTTAACAAATCCTTAAATTTACAAATGGTTTCAAAGTATAACTCTTCAAAATTGTGCTTTTCTACAACCTGTGAATCATCATTATATTCTATTTCTAATTGAACTGATTTAAATGCATCCCATAAAGGTTCACACTGAGAAAGCCTTTCTTTAACACTAGTTTTACTTGCTAACGAGTCACAATTTACTGCAAAAGCATTAAATTTTTCTAATTGAGAGCATATTTGTGCTCGATCACTTTTGAGCTTCTTAATTAACTCTTTTTTACCAGTGTTAGACATGTTTACTACCACTTTTACTTACAATTATTATTAAAAAGAAACAACTAGTAAATGCAACTGAATAAGTTAGTACTTACTTACTAGCTACTAACACGTTTTATTACTTATTGAATGGACAAATGCTACTAAACTGCAATTCTATTCTTAAATGCTAAACTCAAAAGTAAATATTTAGCGACCCGCTGTCCTTTTGTCCTATTTTTTACTCCCAACTTAACCAAAAACAAAAAGCGCAGATCCAATAAACGTCAAAGAAGTAAAACAAACATAAACATAATAACATGTTTATGCCTACAGGCATTGAAAAAGGTTTCGAAACCGAAAGTTTTGTAGATGAGTTAATACAAGGAAACCCGGATGTTAAAAGCGTGTCAATAAAATACTGCAAGTGGGATGACGTTTGTTATAAGTGTAGTGGTAAGCCCTCATCTAAAGAATGTGAGACTACAAATTTCCAGTGCATTAATTGTACCTGTTTGGGTAGTATAAGAGAGTGTTCAAATAGTATGTCATGTAAGCATAATTTCCATAATCTTAGATCATAAAGAAAGTATGAACATAAAATATACTTAATAAGTCTTACTATAATAAAGCTGAAATAATCAAAAGTATTGTCACGAAGGAAATAAATCAAATTTATTTCACTTGAACGGAAACATTAAAAAATGTGGAATTTATGTAACTTGAGCGGAAACATTAAAATTGTGGAATGCGGTCAGAGTGCAACTGCACTTATGATGCAATTGCTGAGTTGCGAAATATGTGGAATGTTTCCAAGTACCGAGGGTCGAAAGGTCGGCACGAGTTGTCGGCTAGAGGAGACCAGGTCTGGGATTTTTTGATTGGTGGAGACCAGTGCCTGGAATGCTATAAAAAGGAAGTTGTACCCTAGAGAGGGGTTCAGTTCATTCCAGTCAGTCCAGTTCTGCTGTGCACCACGTCAGTGACCGAACCGCAAGTGTCTATTAGACATGTCCGTAACTCTCAAGTTATTCGCGAACGCGTTCGAAGTGACAAGCCTCTCTCCAAGATTCTGTCTTCAATAGAGATGTAAGTATGTTTATTGTACTTTTATGTTGTGTATTAATTTACGCCTGGTTTATTATGATCTTATTGGGAGTTAGCAACGTTTTCGTTGGGTTAGGAAACCGGTTATTTTATTAGTTAGTAAGTTAGGAGTTGTTAGGTTAAGGTACTTATTTAATAGAACTTGATGGTAGAGTTAACTGTGTTTTATTTTCACGCTGAAACGAGATCCCAGGCAAATAAGTTGAATTAACGTCAAGACGTGACGCTAGTCGTGACATATGGTGGAGGCGCCTACGTTTCAGGGTGAAAAAAACATAATTTTTACTTAAAAAAAAATCGTTCTATTTAAAATGGGGGGCTCTTCATCAAAAGAAGAAGAAATTATTATTTCTCAAGCGGGTAATAGCGGAGGTATTTCTAATCAAGCGTCTCAAGAGAGGGATAATTCATGGTCAGCTAAGGAAATTTTGATTATTATTTTTTTGTGCATGGGGGTATTAATGCTGGTGTATTTTAGCATTAAGAAGATTATTAGTTTGATGAATAAGAAAATTCGCAAAGAAATTGCTAGGAATAATCAAATTGTTTAAGATAATCGTTTAAATTTTGTCCGAGAACCTGAAAAGTCGAAATAATGAAAAATACTGCCAAACATTTCGTATTAATTTTCCATGAGTGAACCAAGGGAAAAATCACGAGTACGGACTCGCAGTAGAGCTCAAAGTGCATCAGCCAAAGAAAAATTTGTTTTGCAACAAGCACTAGCCCAAGGGAAAAACCCCGAAAAAGTCTTAAAAGAATTGAGAGAGTTTAAACCGGTGCATCATAGCTCAACTGTCGGTTCCCCTGCTTCTGTACAGGCATCGGTATCTGCAGGTGCTCCAGAAGTTGACAAAACAGCTTCTGTTGCCAGTTTAACAAGTAGTGAGGACGAGGAAAGCCCTTTCGAAAAAACTGTCGTAAGTGCTCAAGTTGAAATCCCGCGAACTTTGGTTGTTTGAAACAACCAAAGCTGCGACTTCCCGAGTTCCGAAAACTAAAGATTCCAAAGCAGGATCAAGATCCCCAGAACAGTTCTTTAAGCCAAGAGCTTCATTGAGTAGGACTCCGCCTAAACCGCGAGAAACAGAAGAACCTTGGCAAGAAAGTCCCTTAGAAGTGGTAGTGCCAAATCCTACCTCATCCCGCCCCACAGATTTATTACAAGGTTATAATAATCCTTGCCCACCCCCTGTAATTTGAGAGAGAAACAGTGTGATACGCCCTAACAATACTTTAGCAATGGCTAACATGACTTTACAGGTAGCTTTGGCTGAGCCAAAAACTCCAGCCACCCCAAAGTTTACATGCCCACCTACTTTTAACCCATCTATTGACTCTCCCATTATTTTTGTGAATAAATATGAAAAAGCGGCGATTGCAAACAGCTGGTCGGAGAACCACAAAATTTCCTACTTAGCAAATTTCTTGGAAGGACCGGCTCAGACTTGGTTTGAGGTTAATATAACGAACCGGCGAACCAGGCAAAAACATGGACAAATATAAAAACCGACTTTTTAAAAGAATTTTCTGGTGAACAGCCACTAAGAAAATTAAAGTTTCGATTAAATACACTATTATATACTATTTATTATAATAGTAATAACACAAGGAGAAATTTCGTAGATAACAGGAATGTCGCCAGTAACGGTCCGAACAGGAATTTTGTCAATTATCGTGGAAATTTTACAAGAAATATGCCACCCAAGGAACAATGCCGTTAATAATGATTCAAATAATGGCGGTCAACGGCCATATTACTAAAATCGGAATATACAAAGGAATAGAAATAATGAGTACAGAGGTCCAAACTATGGAATCAGAGCACCTTACCGAAGTCAAGGTAATAGCTATTTACCTAATACAAGAACACACGATGGACGCATTAAATGCATTAATTGCAAAAGAGTAGGGCATGCGTCATGCAACTGGAATGCAAACAGTTTCAGAAATAATTCAGATAATCGTCGAAATGATCGGGTATATCAAAACCCAACCGAAAGAGGACAATTTCGTGAATAGGAAGCCCTAACGAGATTGTCCACCTGTCATCAAAGGGCGTCAAAGGAGGGTTATTGTATGTGCATTTAAAAGTAAATAATCAAGAAAATGTAGGTGTCGTTCTTGACACCGGAGCGTGTAAAAATATTGTGGATTTAAATTATATTACGAAAGGAAGGAAATGACAAACAGTCTTCTCCACAATACTTTATTATGACCTTAGATGGTAAGGTCTGCTCAACAAGTTTCGGTCACATAAATGACCAACTTCAGGAGCTACAAGAATAACCTACTTTACATGGTGTACCAGAAGTTTAATGCTAAAAAACGAGATGTTAAAAAACGAGAAAACGTACCTTAAATCGGTCGATCAATGTGACTACTGTCTTTTTACAAGGGGAGAGACAGAGAGACCCATGTTATAACGAATTAGTGACTATAACATAGTTAAGTAGGTGAACAATGCTGTAAAATTTAACACATGTAACAATTAATTAAAAGGATTGTAGGGAAATTTAATAGTTACCTCATTATGGAGAAAAAACTAACTATAGCACATTAAATTAAAAATTAAAACTTAAACTAGACCCATTTAGGGCAGGGTGAGACCCCAGGGGGAAAAAAAGATCTTAAAACTCGTGCACCATCCACTGAAGAGGCGATCAAACAGGAAACAAAATGGAGGTGCAAAAATTTTAAAAAATTTCACATTGATAAGCCGTTAATTTGAAGGCAGAGGGGGAACCGTTAAGAGGGGGTTACAATAAAATTAATATTTAAGTTTTAATTTTTAATTTAATGTGCTATAGTTAGTTTTTTCTCCATAATGAGGTAACTATTAAATTTCCCTACAATCCTTTTAATTAATTGTTACATGTGTTAAATTTTACAGCATTGTTCACCTACTTAACTATGTTATAGTCACTAATTCGTTATAACATGGGTCTCTCTGTCTCTGCCCTTGTAAAAAGACAGTAGTCACATTGATCGACCGATTTAAGGTACGTTTTCTCGTTTTTTAACATCTCGTTTTTTAACATTAAACTTCTGGTACACCATGTAAAGTAGGTTATTGTTGTAGCTCCTGAAGATGGTCATTTATGTGACCGAAACATGTTGAGCAGACCTTACCATCTAAGGTCATATTAAAGTATTGTGGAGAAGACTGTTTGTCATTTCCTTCCTTTCGTACTCTTGCGACTCCACTGAAAGAATATGGACTACTACTTCTTTCTTAAATTATATTAATAACATGTATCCTTTGGAAAATGATGTTGAATTAATTACGGCAGGCAGTTACCCTCTTACACCTATTGGAAATTCACAAGTGACTATTGAAATTAATAATAAAGAGATATGCGTTGAAGCATTAGTGGTTAAAAATTTGTCCAAAGCTCTAATTTTGGGACATAACTTTTTGGCGACGACAAAGTCAGTCATTGACTATAATAAAAATAAAGTGACATTGCAGCATGGTTCGGACGAATTGATCCTAAATTTTGTAGATTATGAAAAAACTGAAGAATGCGAGCCACAGCAAGATTTGTTCGTAAACATAGCAAACGAGCCAACAGTAAATTCCCTGAAAATTACCGTCGCCAGCGACTAATGAATAATTATAATATAATTACTAATTAATTGAACTTGAACCTGCGACCGTCTGACTTAGCAAAATATTGTTTTATTAAGAAAGATAGTTTTTTACGACCGAGAGGTCTTATTTGCGTAGGATTACCGTTTTTGCAGAATGGACATTTTTATATTAAACTTAAAAATGTCTGTCATCGTAGAATTTTTGTAATAAAAAATTCCACGATTGGTAATCTCGAGAAAACAATTAAAATGGACATGACAAAAATACCAATCTATTGCTTAACCGAAGAGGAAAGAGATAGCAAGTTGGTAAGCATGGATGACCATAATTTGGACAACATCGATGATGTGGAATTACGTCACAAATTGGAAACATTACTTTTGGAATATAGGGATGTTTTTTCAAAAACACCAAAATATATGGGGAGAACAGATGTAATTGAACACGAAATTGACGTAGGAAATGCTAAACCTATAAAACAAAAACCTTACAGAGTAGCACAAAAAGACAGAGAGATAATAGATAAGCAAATAAGAAAAATGGAACAATACGATATAATAAGGCAAAGTAACTCGCCCTGGGCAAGTCCCGTCGTATTAGTAAAGAAAAAGTCTGGAGAGACACGATTTTGTGTTGATTATCGCAAGTTAAACAATGTAACAGTAAAAAATTCGTGGTCAGGATCTAATATTGAGGATATTTTGACTTACTTAGGAAACGCCGAATATTTCTCATCGTTAGACATGTATTCAGGTTATTGGCAAGTCAAAGTAAAAGAAGAAAGTAAGCCACTTACTGCCTTTACAGCGCCAGGTCACGGATTATGGGAATTTAATGTAATGCCTTTTGGATTGTGCAATGCCCCGGCAAAATTCCAACAGTTAGGGAATGTAGTGTTTAGAGATTTAAAATGGAAAGAAATAATTTGGATGGACGACATTATAATTTTTTCTGAAACAATAGATGAACATTTGGAAACATTACGTAAAGTTTTCAATAGACTTCGAAGTGCAGGCCTAACGTTAAAACCTAAAAAATGTGAATATCTAAAAGAAAAAATTAATATTCTTGGTTATAAAATTTCGACAGATGGAATTTTTCCTGATAAATCAAAATGAGTTTCAATTGAAAAATTTCCAAGGCCAAAGAATGTAAAAGGTGTACAAAGCTTTTTAGGACTTTGTAACTATTACCGGAAGTTTATATTTTGCAAAAATTCCACGCCCCTTACATGATCTGACAAAGAAACTGAATAAATTTTATTGGCAGGACATACATGACAAAGCGTTTGAAACACTAAAACAGAAATTGATTAGTGAACAGTGTTGGCACATTTTCAGCCAAACAAAGGGTGTGAATGTAAAGATGGAATAGGAGCTATATTATTGCAGGAAGACACAGGAAATAAGTTACACCCTATCGCTTACGCAAGCAGAAGTCTTAGCAAAGCGGAGAAAAATTATTCTATAACTGAATTAGAAGGATTAGCAGTTATATGGGCACTTTCATACTTAAGACACTTTATTTATGGTAAACCTGAAAAATCATAACTGATCATCATGCTTTATGTTGGCTAAAGACATTAAAAGATACCACAGGTCGTTTAGCCAGATGGTCCTTAAAACTGTCAGAGTTTGATTACACGGTGTGCCATAAATCAGGGATTGCGCACAAAGACGCTGACTGTGTAAGTAGATATCCGGTACTGCAACCAGATACGGATAAACACGACGTTGAAGAAATACCAACATTTGTTTTGGATACTCGTAATATTGAGGAGTTACAAAAGAAAGATGAAAAAATTTCTCAAATAATAATGACGTACAAAAAACCGGAAAATGCTACAATTGGTTTACGTAAGCAGGCAAAAAATTTCAGAATTGAATCCGGAATTTCATGCCGAGTAAATCCGAATAATTTAGGTCGAGATAAGCTATTAGTAATACCACAACAGTTAATGGGAGAAATTTTGTATTCTCACCATTCGGAACCGCTGAGTGGTCATTTGGGAATAGCAAAAACGCTATCAAAAATTAAGCAACGGTATTATTGGCAAGGGTTGCAAAAAGATGTTGAAAATTTTGTTAAAGGATGTCCAGATTGTCAAGCTAGGAAAGGTCAGCAGAATCAAAAACCGATAGGGTTTTTACACCCAATTCCTGTGGGAACACCATTTGAAAAGGTAGGAATTGACCTTTTAGGCCCTTTCCGCCGAAGTAGCAATGGAAAAACCATGATAGTGGTAGCAACAGACTATGCAACACGTTGGGCAGAAACTGAGGCGTTACCAAGTGGAAAAGCAGGGCCCGGAGCAAAATTTATTTTGGAAAAAATAATTACGAGGCATGGAGCGCCTAAGGAGTTATTAAGTGACAGAGGAAAAGTGTTTCAATCGGAATTGGTAACAAAACTATTGAAAGAAATGGGCACTACAAGTCAATTTACAACGGCATATCACCCAGCAACAAATGGTCTTACGGAGCGATTTAATAAGACTCTTGCAAATATGTTGGCAATGTACACCAACACAAATCAGTCAAATTGGGACCAATACTTACCGCATGTACCTTTGCCTATAATTCAGCGAAACAAGACAGCACGCAATTCTCACCCTTTATGCTAGTTGAGAACCTGTTTTACCAACTGAAGCAAACATTATGCCGCATGCTGAATCTCTTGATTGCAATCAAATTAGGGAGACTAGTCTGGCGGCAATACGTAATTTTGCAGCTGAAAATATAAAAAACGACAGGATATAGACAAAACTGCGTTACGATTGTAAACATAGACATGTGGACTTTAATGAGGGTGACCAAGTGAAAGTTTTCACCCCGGTAAAGAAAGTTGGGAAAAGTGAAAAATTGCTACTTAGGTGGTTCGGACCTTATTATATAAGACGAAAAATGTCGGATGTGGACTATGAGATACAGAAGGGCAGATCAGATAAAGCAAAAAGAGAAGTTGTGCACGTAAGCAGAATATTACCCTATTATGATCCCTGGACCCCAGAATGCACGCCTTTATAAGATTTAAAGAAGAAAAAAGATGGGAAAGACACACAAAAGAGACAACTTTAAACACCAAAGATTTTATTACGACTAAAAATTTTTGAAACAATCGAAAGGAAAAGAAAGAAAATAATAAAAAAGAAAATAAAATAAAATAAAAATAAAAAGAAATTAAAAATAATTAAAATTAATGGTGCAGTTAGCACCACTAATTATAATGGTGGCTCCATGCTTGGGAGCAGGAGCCTCCCCTTCAGCGGGCTGTGTTGCAGCCCTGTCCCCGTTTTGGCAGGTTCCTGGTCTTGGGCCGGGGGCGTCGCAGGCCTCGACGGCTCAGGGGACACCCACGGGTTGCTTTGACGAGTGGGTGGTCGGGAACCGGATTCACCCTTTCCACTCACTGTTCATACGGGCGCCCCAGGCAGCCCAAGACACGTCTAATATTAGTCTAATTTTCCGCAGTTACACCAAAAGTGTGTAAAATGATTATCTAAACGCGCGTGTTACAAGTTATTTGACTACAATGGAAAAAATGATATAATTAAAATGGCATACTTAGACAAAAATACGAGGGACGTTAAATATATCGGGAAATGCCATATGTGCCGAACAAGTAAATACTTGAATAAATATAAATGTCAGGGGTATGTGATATTGGGGTTAGACAGATTAAAATAACGAGTTTTCGTTTTATTTTAGTGTTGGATATTTGTGAATACCAGCATAATGTATTCGGTCGAAATAAATGCATCAAATGAATAATATGCGACCGCATGCGTCCCGTAAAAGTGCTAACATGAAATTAAGAGTATATATGGATGGTTGCGCATGCAATGTTTGTGCGTACAGAAGGAATTCCACAGTGACTGGTGGGATTTCACAATTCAGGCGGCGTGAACCATATCGACCTCCCCAACCCCATTTGCCGCCGAGAATGATGGGACATCCATTTAGGGTGCCATCAAGACGAGAACCGACGTTAGTTGAAGTGCCGAGGGTGACTTTGCGATCGAATTGGAACCCCGTTGTGCCACCACCAAATACAGCAAACATGCCAAATTGGATTCGGCAGGTGACTGCCACGCCTCCTCGAAGACGAGTAAATCATACACGTGTACGTGGTACGGCACCATATCAAGTGCCTATACGTGAGGAAAGAAATGAAGACCAGTTGAACACTGATCAGGCGAAACCCGGAGGGACCCAAACCGAACAAGACAAGTGAAACAGTTATTGTTCAATGTATTATATCTATATTATAATATTGTATATTTAGATTTTATCTATATATTAATGACTATTGTGGCACAAAGAAAATAAATGATATTTGACCATTTTTTCTTGTTTAATTAAAGGTAAGATGGGTAAAGTTAATAAAGGCGTAATACGTTTAAAGGCGTCAATACGTCACTGTTTATTAATATGATAATGATGACACAAGCGTTACCCTGACCTACCTCAAAACCGCTGCCAAGACAAAATAAACCGAGTATAGGTTGTTTACACTACTTAAGTAGAGTGCATTTCAAACCATATGGTCGTTAGACAACCGTAAATTTTGTTTTGTGTTTACGTTTTGATAATCTACTTTCTTATTTTTGTTTACAGATAATCTAGGGGAGAAGCAATCAAAACGTTATCGTCAATTTTGTTTTTTTTTGGATAAATAAAATATTTCTCCACACGGATTTGAAATGAAGTTAGAATGTTCAATATGTTCCAGTTTTTAGAGCAACTTAGTTGATATGGAAATTGGGGCATTAGTTAAACATATGCAGAAGTTATTGCAATCGGTTTGAAGTATACCAGTGAATAAAATTCATTCGGTTGAAGGTTATTGATTTAATTGAGATAAAAAGTAGTAAGTAATAAAAGTAATATGCGTGTAATATTATATATTATTATATGTTGTTATTAAGCCTTAAGTAATGCATATTAACCTTTGTTCTTGTTTTCATTACATGTAAAAAACCGCTTGAGGGAGCCATAAGAAGCCAATGTACGTGGCGCTTTGCAAAGCCAGTATTGGACGACCATTGACGATGACATTTAACCTTATCACCAGAGTCAACCACATGAAGAAAATAAAGCCTAAGCAGAAGAGACTATGAAAAGACATTGCTAGACTTCAGCTACTCGACTATTTGGTGACCAGTGAAAGACGATGTGTTAAGTCATAGACAGGACAATTTATGATTGTGACAAACATTTTGTGCGAACAATGGCGCAATATAAGTCGCAAAATCAGATCTACTTATATTAGAGTAAAATGGTGCGTATTTAAGGGCTACCCAAGGTTTCAAATGTGTTATGTTAATTTAAGGGTTACTTTAATGATTAGGATTACTATAATTTTAAGGTACCACGAAGCGATGACGGAAAATGGAGAAAGTAAGCTTTTTAGAAAATATATGATAAAAAAAAATTAAAATCAAAATTTTCGCTTCCTCCATTTTTCTAATAAGATGAATTTTATATAAGGCTAGCGATAACTTAGGTTAGTAATTAGAATTGTCAAATGTAGGAGTTACCTCTCTTAGTTTAAACTGGAGGACCAGTTTCATGGAGGAGGGGCAAATGTCACGAAGGAAATAAATCAAATTTATTTCACTTGAACGGAAACATTAAAAAATGTGGAATTTATATTACTTGAGCGGAAACATTAAAATTGTGGAATGCGGTCAGAGTGCAACTGCACTTATGATGCAATTGCTGAGTTGCGAAAAATGTGGAATGTTTCCAAGTACCGAAATGTCGTCACGAGTTGTCGGCTAGAGGAGACCAGGTCTGGGAGTTTTTGATTGGTGGAGACCAGGGTCTGGAATGTGTGGCAGGATTTTTTTTTGTGCTTGAATAAAAATAAAATAAAATTTTGCAGAAGTGTAATATGGTAATGACACAAACAGGTAGGACATATCGACGATATAATAACTATAATAAATACAGTGCGTTTTTTTTAACGCGCAACATAGGATTTCACGTGTTAAATTTTTAAGCCCATGTTAGACCATGTTATTTTGGAACTACAAGTATAAAACTTGACGGGTGGCTGTTTCGTACCCTGAAGCTTAAGTAAGTTTACCAATTCGGCCTAAAAAGTGATTAAAAACTTGCAAAAAATCATCTTTTTTCGAAAAGATTTTATCTTTCCATACTCCCTGTATGTATAGGTGCTTGTTGTTTTTGATACTGGCACGGCAGGTAGCAGGTAAAATTTGGCGTAGAAAGTAAAACAAGTTGATCATTAACTTTGTATCAAGAAAGTTAAGAACAAAAGAAGTATTTTTATTAGTGAATTGTTCAAAGTGACCCCTCCGTTTGAAGCCAAACAGTATTCCAAACAATTATAAAATGCCCTTTTGACGTTCAAAAGATGTCAGGTCTTGATGCATTCAAAATATGTCACTCTACCTGCTACCCGACCTGCCAGTATCAAAAACAACAAAGAACAACAATGCATACAGGGAGTATGAAACGATAAAATCTTTTCGAAAAAAATGATTTTTTGCCAGTTTTTAATTACTTTTTAGACCAAATTGGTTAACTTACTTAAGCTTCAGGGTACTAAAGACACACCCGTCAAGTTTTAGACCTGTAGTTCTGAAATAACATGGTCTAACAGGGGCTTAAAAATTTAACATGTAAAATCCTATGTTGCGCGTTAAAAAAAACGCACTGTATATATATATATATATATATTTATATGTCTGTTCATTATGTTTTAAGCGATACATTATAATGGTATTACAACTAAACCTTCACAACGTTGCCAAATCTCAGAATGCTATTTCAGTATGTTTCAAGACCGCTTCTTTGAAAACCGGTATTTCATGCCCAATCAGAAAGCAGGGTTTTTGTCCTGTATGGGAAGAGGACGTCGCCATTTTCTTGAGGGAGATTCCATTTCTCTCTGCTTTACCAGAACGTGTTATTTTGCTTATTTTCGGATATTTTGTCCAATTACCCTTAAAGGGGATTTAAAATTAAAATTAACAATCACCTGGTACTGCGAGACGCCCTGAAGAATAGGCTTATCGCTCTGTTAGCCCTGGAAACCCAGTTTCTTCAGCAGGAATCGGTTGGCATCGGCCACGTTTTAGTTTTTTGTGCAGATCTGTTATGGTAAGTTTTCTATAGCAACATATTAATTTTCTGAGTGGCACTGTGTAACTTACTTTGGTCTTTTGAAGATCTGAGGGAGTCGACTCCTACCCTTTTGTGCAACAGCCAGTTATACCCCCCTGAAATGGTCGTACAAATCCCGTAGAGATTGACCCGACCTGCACTATATTACGCCAAAAATCTGACATCTTTGCGACCTAGCAATCATTTTTGCCAGCAGTACTCCAAGCATCCATTTGCAGAGATCTTCGGATGAAATAGAACTTCAAGAACCTTCGAAGACACCAGGTTCAAGCCTGTGTAGTAAGGCCAGTTCACTCCAATTCTTTATTTTTATTTTATTTACTGTTTTCACAAACAAACCACTAAACTCAGATTCAAAAAAAAATACATAACAAAGCTTCCCTTTATTAAAGTTTTGCTCACAATTAAAACTTTAAATCACTTTGATACTTCCGATCGGCGAAACATAACAAAGGTTGGTTTATCTTCTAATAGCAATTACATAAATGTGAACTATAGTCGACTATAGGGTGATACCATTTGTCAATTATAAATATACGCTATCTCAACGTTTTAACACCGAATAATGATTTACCTGCTATTTACATTATTATAAACTACTCATCTATTGAACTGTAATAACAACATGGTATGTTAAACAAACCCAGTAAAGTGATTTTATAAGGGGAATATTAATTTGTGTTTATTTAGTGTTCACTAGTTGCTTGAATACCCGTTCATAAGATATTTCCTTTTCATTTATTTTCGCAGTTTCATCTTCATCAAAACTGCGTGGCGCCCATTTTAAATTTTTTTTCTTTTTACTATAATTATTATTGAAAAGCAAATACAGACATTTTAGAAAATTGCCTTCGAACCCATAGTGCTCACCAGATGAAAAGCTGCCGTTTGCATTCCTTATTATATTAGGCAAAATAAGGCTACATAATCTTGGCGCCCAACGTGGGGCCAGAAATAGCAAATAATTTATCTAGCAGTCAATGTCATTTTTAGATCTAAGTATAATTGCATAACTGTTTTTTTTTTGTCTATTTCGAATGATGGTAATATTCATATTGTGAGCAGTGTATTTGGATAAAACTGGTCTTGAGTTTTGTCACTTTTTAAATAGACGTTTTGTCGGATCTATCGAACAACCGGCTGTACAACAGGTTTTTATCCGTTATTGTACTTTCTTGGTATATATAGTATA
Organism: Ips typographus; assembly: GCF_016097725.1. Classification (NCBI taxonomy): domain Eukaryota; kingdom Metazoa; phylum Arthropoda; class Insecta; order Coleoptera; family Curculionidae; genus Ips; species Ips typographus. Next base: position 7,112,757 of record NC_138433.1, read on the forward strand.
ATAATTGAAATCGACATATTTTTTTAACACTTTGTGGCCAAAACACATATATACTTTCAGTTTGTTTATTTCGAAACATGTTGTTGCAGTTGAACTGAAAAGAGCGAGATTCGCTGTTGCCACCTTTAGTTGTTTTAAATCAGGATCCTCCGAAAACTGTTTGATATTTTTTTATCGTTGTGACTTAACTGTTTGTGTTAAGGAAAACAATAGCAATATGTTTTTTATGGGTTGAATATAAACTTTGTTTTGATACTTAAGATATATTTTCAAAACTTATTTTTAGAAAGATTAGATTAGAAACCTAAAATCAAACATTAAATCTGTTTTACCTTGTTCTTATTGATAAATTGCTTCATAGTAATTTTGCTTTCTTTAATACGAGACAATGGATTCTCATTTTAGACCCAACTTGTTGCTTAGAGAAGAATTAGATTATGAGCTAAAAATACGCGGAGTGTTTACAGAAAGCCCCGTTATACAAAAACGGAAAATTCTTCTTAGAGCGTTAAATAAAGAAAGAGAAAGTAAGTTTGATGTTTTAAAATTGACGAACTCGGATTTTGATTTTCAAAAGGAAAAATATGAAATAGAATCCACATTAGATTCAATTAAAGTTCTTATTAGTGATTTTGAGGGACCATCATCAGACTCGGTTTATCTTAGAGCTAGGACCAGACTTCTACACTTAACAAATCGTATTTTGCGGGTAGCTTTCGATGGGAATGAGGATAATTTTAGTGAGAAGCAACGTCAAAACGGCTCGTGCTAGACATATTCCTAAAGCTGAGTTATTTGAGTCGGCTAGCGATTTGTTTTCTGAGAAAGACATCTTTTGGTTGAGGTTAGTTAAGCCCGCTCTTCGTAATTGGGATTCTTTGGTGGAAAAGTTAAAAGCAGATTTTTTAAATTCCGACGTTGATGATGAGACATGGCGAGAAATCCGTATGAGGAAACAAGGTAGGAACGAACCAGTCGTGCTTTTCATAGCAACCGTGGAAGGTTTGTTTGGCCGTTACCAAGGTCAAGTACATCAAAAGAGGTCTTCAAAAGGAATATCAACAACGTCTAGCTTTGCAAGATATAAGTTCTGTTGATGAGTTGGGTAGTTTGTGTAAACGTTTAGAGGAAGCAGATGTTTTAGGCCTTTGTTCAAGTTCACGCTCGCATCAAGTTTGTGAGGTGAATCTTGATGAACCCTCTTCGTCCAGAAGAAGTCCAAATGTTCGTGGTGGGGAACAGTCCAATCAAAGAAATCAGAAATATCTTTGGAATGGCAAGAAAAGTAAGAGCCTACCGAGGGAGAACAATCCTGAGGAAGGCGAAAAGGACAAGGCGGGCACTAAATACGTTTGTTGGAAGTGCAGCGGTCCAAACCACTTATTCAAAGACTGTAAATCGAACATTAAAAAGAGATTTTGTTTTAAATGTGGGACGCCAGATGTTACTTCTAAAACTTGTTCACATTGTTCGGGAAACGCGTAAGAGAGGAAAGCGTGGTTGGTTCGCATAACCCTCTATATCAAAAAACCAACTCTCCATGTGCGAGTCATCTTTCCAACACTAACACTAGTCTTCAATTTAATGGCTCATCTAATAATAATGTGCTTCCTGTTTTTCTGAGCAAGAGTAATGACAACCGACCTTATATAAATGTAAAGCTTTTTGATCAAACTATTACTTGTTTGTACCCTGTTAGATAGCGGTGCTAATGTATCCATAGTAGGTGGATCCGGAGTGAGTTTAATTCGACGTTTGAAACTTCAAATTAACCCGATCACTAACGACAGTGTTGTTACTGCTAGCGGAACCTCTCAAAAAGTTAAGGGTTCTGTTGGATTACCGATAGTTATTAACAATTCAGTACAGATTTTAGTTGCATTACTGGTTCCTTCTATTGTACATTCATTCATATTTGGTAGTGATTTCTGCAGGAGATTTCAAGTAGATATAGACTTTGCCAACAATAAATGGCTCATTCAAAGTAAAACTTCTGGCTCGATTATTGAGTCAATACCTAATTCAGATAATCAAAATATAATTCCCAATGTCTGCACTCTTGAACCTCTACCCGATAGTCAATCAGAGCAAGTCAAATTAATTGTTAATTCTTTTAATAAGTTGAATAGTGAAGAAAGATTGGGGCTCACTAATAAAATTTCAATGAGCATTGACACCGGCGAAGCCAAGCCGTTCAAACTAAGGCAATATTTAATGAGTCCATATATGTTAAAAATGAGTTAGATTATATGCTAAAACTGGGTGTCGTAGAACCATCGCAGAGTCCCTGGAACAGTCCAGTGTTGCTTGTTAAAAAGGCTAACGGAGAATATAGGTTTTGTTTTGATGGTCGAAAATTAAATGAAGTAACTCGCCATGACAGTTGTCCACTGCCGCGTGTAGACAGAATATTAAGCTCTCTGAGGGGAGCCAACTATATTTCTAGTATCGACCTACGTAAGGCTTTCTGGCAGATTCCTTTAGACCCAGCCTCGCGAGACAAATAGCATTTACAGTTCCATCCCGTGGCCTTTTTTATTTCAAGGTTGTTCCTTTTGGTCTTTGTAACAGTGCTCAAACACAACAGCGATTAGTACATAGTTTATTTGGCCCAAAGTACGAACCAAATATTTTTACTTACCTAGACGATATTATCATAACTTCGAAAACATTTGAGGATCATATTCGGTTGTTGGGTGAAGTTAGGGATATTCTATTTGAGGCTAATTTGACTATTAACTTAAGTAAGTGTGATTTTTTTAAAACACAGTTGAAGTATTTGGGTTATATTGTCGAAGGTGGTCAGGGTATTCGTACCGACCCTGATAAGGTCTCCACAATGGTTAATTACCCCAGACCTACTACCACTACCGAAATTAAAAGATTTATAGGCTTGTGTTGTTAGTATCGTAGATTTATTGGTAATTTCTCTTCTTTGGTCTCTCCTATTAACGATCTCCTCAAGGGAAAGAAAAAGAAGTCTTCTATAGAATGGACCCCTGAGGCCCAGAGTTCCTTTGAAAATATTAAAAATGCTCTAATTGCAGCTCCGGTTCTGTGTTCGCCGGATTTTTCAAAACCGTTCACAATATAATGCGATGCTAGTGATACGGGGTTGGGTGGTGTACTGTCGCAGGATCTCGATGGAGGAGAGAGCATACTGCTCTCGGACGCTCTCTAGAGCCGAGCGTAATTATACTGTAACAGAACGCGAACTCTTGGCGTTGATATTTTGTTTGGAAAAATTCCGGATGTACGTAGAAGGTACGAGGTTTAAAGTAATAACAGACCATCACAGTCTGTTGTGGTTAAATAATCTAAAAGACCCTTGCGGACGTTTAGCCAGGTGGTCAGTAAAACTACGGCAATATAGCTTCGACTTAATTCACCGGAAAGGAATCTCACACAAGGTTCCTGATGCTCTCTCCCAAATATCTTCTGAGCCTCTTATTGATATGGAAGTATGCGTCATGGATGTTGCTTCTGGTGAATTGGACCCTTGGTATGAAGAACTTAGAAGTAAAATCCTTAAAAACCCAGAGTCGTATCCACAATGGAAAGTCGAACAGAATGTTATACAGGGTGGACCATAAGTAATGGGACATAGAGCTACAGCATATTCCTGACATCAAAATAATACGATTTAGCTGAATTGTCCTATACCGAAAGTTAATATTAAGAAAGATACAGGGTGTGAAAGTTGAAATTTTATTTTAGCTTTTTTGTCATATCTTTACGGTCTTTTGATATAAATTACTGAAAGTTGGTATAAAGGGGTTTTGGCAGGCGTAAAATACGATGCTTTTATTTGTTTTGTAGTAGCTGATAGGGGGCGCTAGCTGTAACCATCTCCGTCCATTCAAGAGGCTCAAACTTTTTTTTACGGAACTGAAACGGCCATATGACTTCAAAATATGATTATAAGATGTTTTCTACGTAAAAAAGGTATACTTGTTGTAAGTCTTAAAAGTCGACCGTTTTCGAGTTATTTAATCTTTTATTATTGCATGCATTTACATGTACAGCAGATTTTGATTACTATTTTTTTTAATTCTAAGTAGGCTTTGATACAAAAACAAAAAGGGCGTTCATAACAACTAGCTTTATTTTAAAGTTATGTTTATCTGTCAAATTCATGTGCTGAAATAAGTTTTCTTGTGAGAATATGCCAAGACATACGCTGTTTTCTAATGAAGAAATGAGAGATATGCTATGTGTCTACGCGCAAACAAACTTTAATGGACGAACGGCTTGTCGCAAGTATTTTGAGATATATCCCCATAGAAGGCAACCCAATCACAAGATATTTAAGCGTATTTATGACCGATTGGGTGAAACTGGATCGTTTCGACCTAAGCGAGATAGTTTGGGACGTCCAAAAGTTATAACTGCAGACCAAGAGGAAGAAATTTTGGTTAGAGTATCAGAAAATCCCAGACTAAGTACAAGACGATTGAAGACAGAATGCGGTGTGAGTAAATCATCAATACTTCGAATATTTCGTAAAGAAGGTCTGCATCCATATCATTTTACACATGTGCAAAATTTGTTACCAGCCGATCTTCCCCGCAGACTAGAGTTTTCACACTTTTTCCGGACCCAACAAAACAGAAATCCGCTATTTTTAAATAACATTCTTTTCACCGATGAAGCCACTTTTACTCGACGCGGTGTATTTAACTTTCGGAACATGCATGCTTGGGATATGGAAAATCCACATTTAATAACCGAACGGCACTTCCAACACGAGTTCAAAATAAATGTTTGGTGTGGAATAATTGGAGATTATATCGTAGGTCCATATGAATTACCATCAAATCTTAATGGAAATTCTTACCTAAATTTTCTTCAAAATGAACTCGGTGGTCTTTTAGAACATGTACCGTTGAATTTGCGACAGAATATGTATTTCATGCAAGATGGAGCTCCAGCACATTTTTCCGTACAAGTAAGAAACTATCTAAACACTATTTTTCCACATCGATGGATAGGACGAAGCGGACCGATTCCATGGCCTGCTCGAAGCCCGGATCTTAATCCATTAGATTTTTGTGTTTGGGGTTATTTGAAAACAATTGTTTATAATGAGACCATCAATGACCGCGACCAGTTATGGGAAAGAATTCTTAATGCTGCTGACCGAGTTAGAAATGAAGAAATCCTTTTCAAGATTAGGCACTCATTCATGAAACGCATTTCAAAATGTATTAGTGTCAATGGTGGCCATATAGAACATTTGTTGGCCAAAAAAAACCTGTTTCATTTCTAGTTTTTTAATATCTAGCAGTTTGTAGTTTAGGTTGTTTCAACGCAAATGATTGTATACCCCACTTAATATCTAATTTATCATTTTGTTGTGTGATTTATTAAAAGTTTCACTCATTAATTTTTTTAGATTTTGTATTTACTACAAACATTTTTTAAACGGTCAAATTTACATACAGAAACTGTTATGTGTGTAACTTAAGGGTATACAGCACATATCGTATTAACATACGACAATGCATGCAATAATAAAACATTAAATAACTCGAAAACAGTCAACTTTTAAGACTTACAACAAGTATACCTTTTTTACATAGAAAACATCTTAGATTCATATTTTGAGAGCATATGGTCGTTTCAGTTCCGTAAAAAAAAGTTAGAGTCTCTTGAAGGAACGGATATGGTTGCAGCTAGCGCCCCCTATCAGCTACTACAAAACAAATGAAAGCATCGTATTTAACGCCTGCCAAAACCCCTTTATACCAACTTTCAGTAATTTATATCAAACGACCGTGAAGATATGACAAAAAAACAAAAATAAAATTTCAACTTTCACACCCTGTATCTTTCTTAATATTAATTTTCGGTATAGAACAATTTCGCTAAATCGTATTATTTTGATGTCAGGAATATGCTGTAGCTCTATGTCCCATTACTTATGGTCCACCCTGTATATAAGTATATCCGAAATAATCTCCCACTGTCGAGTAACCTTATTGACTGGAAGACGGTCGTCCCAAAAAACTGTCGTTTACAGGTGATGAAGGGATGTCATGACCCTCCTTCTTGTTCACATTTTGGAATTTTCAAAACCTTGTCCCGCGTCCAAGATTCTTATTATTGGCCTAAAATGCGAGTAGATATTCAAAGATATTGTAGAGCTTGTAAAGTTTGTCAAGCACAAAAATTGTCTAACTCAGGTCCTTTAGGTAAAATGGGTGCTCAGAAATCAGTGCAGTTCCCGTTTCAGGTTATAGCCGCTGATTTAATGGGATCATTTCCTAGGTCTAAGAAAGGAAATTGCTATTTGTTAGTCGTTACTTGTTGGTTTTCAAAGTATTCTTTACTTTTTCCTATACGTCAAGCAGTTGCTAAAAATATAGTTAAACTGTTGGAAAACAATGTATTTTTGGTTTTTGGAGTACCCCAAATCATAATTTGTGATAATGGCACTCAATTTGCTGGAAGAATTTTCAAACATCTCGCTGAAACTTATCATGTAAAAATCTGGTTTACTCCTAGGTATTCGGCCCAATGTAATTTCGTAGAAAGAACTAACAAAACAGTTGGAACTGCCATCCGATGTTGCATCAAGAATGGGATGCCGAACTAACAAAAATTCAGTTTGCTATGAACGCAGCAAAACACGAGGTGCATGACTTGGCTCCTGCATTCATAGTATTTGGCCGAAATATTCCACTATCAGGAAACTACTATAGCAAAATATCGGAGACTAAAGACATAGTCCTCAACCCATCAGATAGGAACGCATATATCGATGATATCTCCGGGTTGGCTGACATCTTCAAAGAGGTAGAGAAATGCCTTAGTGTCGCGCACAGTCGATATAAACGATCATATGATCTACGCAGACGAGAGATATCTTTTGCTGTTGGTGATAGAGTATGGAGGAAAAATAAAGTCCTTTCAGATGCTACATCTCAAGTTTTCAGCTAAACTCGCACCTAAGTACATTCTTTGCAAAATTAAGGCAAAGAAGTCCCGACTTGTCTACATTTTGGAGAAAGCAGATGGAAGTTACGGAGGAGAATGGCATGTGAAGGATTTGAAACCTTATTTTGGATCAAATTCTGATGTTTCTGTAGGGTAATTTTTTTTTTTTTTTTAGTCGGTACTAACTTTTATTTGGTATTATGGAGGTTTTTTTTGATGTCACACTAAACGTTTAAAGTATGTCCGGACAAGTTTTTTTTTTAAGTTTTGCAAGACTATTTTCAAATATGCAACATTTGAAATGTATATAGTACAGATGGGATCCCGTAATTATGGTAAACTAGTTTAACTAGAAAATGTTGTAAATAGGCTTTTTACTAATAAGTTTTTTTTCTTGACTGAATTGTCATCATGGTCAAATTTTCAGTCTAAAGTTTGCTCTTTTCCTTGTTTAGAGACCTTCCCGTTTTTGTCTTTATTTCCCGATTTGTCAGTTCAATATTATGACTTTTCCGATTGAGTCGCCCTAAGGCCGTGTAGTACGCGAAGATACTGGACTAAACAAAATCCCGGGAGCAAACTAATGTTAGGAGAGTACTGTTGAGTTCTTTAATTTTCTTTTTTCTTCGTTATTTAACCTAAATAATTTTCTTTTTTTTTTTTTGGTACATAATCAAAAAAAATATAATGCTATATTTTTTTTTTGTTTTTTTTGGAGGAGGATTGTGTGGCAGGATTTTTTTTGTGCTTGAATAAAAATAAAAGAAAATTTTGTAGAAGTGTAATATGGTAATGACACAAACAGGTAGGACATATCGACGATATAATAGAGGAGGCCGTACGCAAAATTTATGTCGGAGGCCATTTTAGCAATACACATATACAGTTATACAATGTAGTTCACTGTGTTTCAGCCTGTGCGGCATCAACTCCGCACAAAATACCGCTAATCCGACTCAAAAAAGCGGTAACACCGCGGCATTACTCACTGGAGCCCGGTTGATCGAGAGCATATACCAAATTTCGTAGTTGCATATAAGAGTGAGGGGGTTGGAGGCCAAATGATCGAGAGTACATAACCAATTTGAAGGCCACTTAACTTATATTAATATATACTGGGCGTCCTAACTAGTTTACTGTCTTATACAGAGTGTCGCACCAATATCGGCTTCATTAATTGAGTGTGTGATCTTTTAAAAAGTTATGTCTCAAGCTAAAGCTGACTTGGCATACTCATTTAGAATATTTTCTAGAGAGAGGCACTTTTATTTATGCCGGAAGTAGAGATCAACTGGTTGACTTAATTTTTTTAATTCTGTCTATTATAAGTTTTCGATTTTGATTGATATTGCGCTAACTTGGACAGGAACCAAAAATTTAAATATTTTCGACCTTCTTTTGAAACAGCAAAATTTCTGGTTATTTTGAACGACCTGATTCTCCAAAATTACGTTTAATAGCAAAGAGGGGTTCGAAAAACAGTTTCTTATAAGATGAGATGCACAGATTGATTTTCAATAAAAGTAAATCCTTTATTAATTACAGAATTCAGGGTAAGAAATATTGTACTAGACGTTTTTGCATACAACCTAGATTATTAAATAGCTGGGAACATTTCAGAACTTTAGTTGTGTCATACAATAATAGGCCTGAATGGTATCTCAAATCACACGTTTAGAGATTTTTAAAATTTAATTCATAAACTTGCAAGCGTAATGTCTATTTTAATATTACATTTTATGGTGTTGCACCTTAATTCGAGCACTTCCACCATTAGAAGAATTGACTAGTAGGAGTGCAGTTTTTTAAAAGTAGAAGGATAACCAACTTAAACTTATCTAACCAATTAGCTTTTACTATTGTAAAGTCTTGTGAAAAATGTCAGTATTTTGTTGTACAAAAATGTCAGCCAAAAATGTAAAAACTTTCAAATGGACATAAGTCATTTTTTACTTTTTTACGTTCATTTAATTTGACAGTAATTGTGTACTAGGTTAAGAGCCAGTAAAATAAAAGTATAGTAGTAAAAGTATACCATTCTTGAATGGATTGCTATAAAACTTTAAGACAATATTGTTTGAATACTATTTAGTAGCTAATATCAAAGAATAGCTATGTAACAAGAACAGACAGAAAAGAGAAAGCAAGTTAGAGAGAGATGGACTCTTCCTACCAAAGTTTAATTGACAATTGACTGATATCGGCTTTGGCCGTTGAATATCAGGAGTTTTATTGGTTGTTCATTCAAGTTGTTGAAAAACGTCGCCGTATCTCAGACTACATCAAATATTTGTTTTGAAACATCAGTTTAAAGTTAATAATAGTTAATAAGGACTGATATCTTCCAATGATTAATAGGCGAACTTAAAACACTTTGACTCAAAAGAAGTAAACAATAATTATAAGAAATTAGTTTATATTATATTTATATATTGACAACCGGCAACATGTTTCCTCTCAACCAAAGGGAAACCGACGTCAGCCAAAAACATCACCCCATCATCAAAGGAATTATGTCCTTTCTTGTTAAAATATGTTAGGCATTTCACATTAATTTTGGATGTTGAATTTGTATTAGCGCCATCCGCTACGTATATTGCATACTGCTGCAATAACTAAATTACAATAAGCTGCAAATCAAAACATTTTAAGGCAAGTTAATATACAGTGTGCTGCACCTGAAATCCCTCGGATGCATACGGATTTATGTCACGCCCAATTGAAAAAAATAAGTGTCGGTGTGAACAGGCTGTCCCAGAAAAGATTTGCTTTAAAATTGAACAGCTTGTATACTAAGGTACAGTTTTAAATTATTATGTTTTTAAACAAATTGTATGCACTAGTTATTTGCCATAGCCTTTTTTATCGACCTATGCAGTACTTTTTTTATAAAAGGTTTGATAACAAATTTATAACTTTTATTTATTTTGAGGTGTGTTTATCCCTTACATAAATATTCCCATTTTGCTAAAAGACGGCATGCGTTTTAAGCAATAGACAACATACTAAAAGTTGGCATGGCCATGTTGCCAATAGATGACTCTCGCAAAGTTAGATTGGTACTCAGTTTCTTCCAAACATAGCTCATTCTCTCTCTCTTCACACTGATTTCGGGCTGCCATACTCTAAATAAATGTTGGTCCATATTTATGGCAGGTAGTACATCAGTTTCATTGGGAATAACTTGGTTTTGGACAAAATATACTGATTGAGATTTTCTCAAATATTTTGACCCTTCGTCTGGGGGTTCATTTTTAAGTTTTTTAGACTTTTTATAGGTCGTCATCTATTACAGGTTTTACCTTATTACATTTTGTGAATAGTTTTATTTCTTTATAAGAAAGGTTAGTTATATGCTGCATTAAATTTAAATTTAAAGCAGACATTTTATTCCAAATTTTGTTGAACATTTTTTACCGAAAAAGGATCACAAAACGCATTTTGACATAGTTTATGATAAATGAAAAAGTTCAAGTCAAATTCCTTGACGTTCACTACTTCTAATTTCTTCTTTGGTTTTCGGATTTGCAAACATGGAAATTTTTAACTTTTTTCAGAAAAAAACGGTGCTCGCTAGATGTGTCATTCATTTAACAAATCCTTCTTACAAACAATAGAACTATTTAAATAAATGTAATACAAAAATAGATAAAGCATTTAAAAAAATACAACTTTACTACATCTTGAGTTTCTGCGGCACTCTGTAAAGTTGACCATGAATTCCACGGATTATAGTTATATGATGGTGTTTTTAGGCATAATGCCTGATATAAGACAGTTATCGGAAAGGTTACGTTTTTAAACTTTTTCTTTATATTGGCACATGAATATATGTATTAGACTCAGCAAATAGTTTTTGTCTACCAGCGTCAAATAATAATGCATTTTTTTTTGGTATTATCAAAATTACATTTGTGGCAAGTTGATTTATTTGTAACAAATCTGTTGACAGACTGAAAATACGAAAATTTTAGTTTATAGACAAATTTTTTAACAAATTGTAGGCAAGGCTTTTTTACGCTAAAAATTAAGTTACTTGGTCGTCAAACAAAAATGACAGACATTTTTAATCTATAAGCGTAATAAGTTAGAACGTTTTTTAATTTGCCACCCTAACAACTATAATTTGTTTCCACCAAAAGCTATAATTTAAAGTTTTAAACGAACACTAGGAAAATTTCCTTTTTAACAACCTATTAAAAAATTGAGGACACTGAAAAATGACCCAACTCAATAAATATTGTTAATCTAAGGAATAAATCACGTGAATAAAATAATAACAATAGTAATTTTAAATACTCAACGACTGGTATTATAACTAAAATGAGATAGTCTACACCATTTACATATGTAATTTAGAAAACGTTATTTGAATTTTAGAAACCATGTGATGGATTTTAGAAATATCACTTGTATTTCAGAAACGGTACATTCAATTTCAGAATAATAACTTTGATTTTAGAAATTGCAAATTTTATTTTAGAATAGTTTCTTGTATTTCAGAAAAGATCAGTTGGATTTTTGACACGGTTATTTGTAATTTGGAAAATTAAAGTTGTATATCAGAAATCTTCATACTAACATTTTTGTAGTGAAAGGTTATTGTGCTGTCATTGCTACAAAGTTATTAAAAGTTTTAGCAAATGAAGATATGTCAATTCGGATGTAAATTTTGTATTCATTGACAAAGTTATTCTTGTTGACGTAACTCGTAATTGTTACTACATAGAGAACAATTTGCTCTTTGTATATTTTACATAAATTAATAATCCAGATGGGCGGTTTTTTTTTCTGTAAGCGATATTAAATTAAAAAAATGGACTAATAACCAGACAGAAACATAATAAAATTCTGAAATTGAAATAACTTTTTTTAAAATACACGTGACAAATTCTGAAATTACAATAACTATTCTAATATCCAACAGACCTTTTCTGAAATACAAGTGACTAATCTGAAAAACAACTCACGCTTTCTAAAATCAAATTTACGATACTGAAATACAATTTTTAAGTTCTGAGATCCAACTTATATTTTCTAAAATCTAAGTGAAATTTTCTACACTACATGTGTAAATGGTGTAGAAATGCAAGTCAAAGTGAACATAATAAATTAATAAACGTTTTATAATTATATTGCAATGTTTGACAAAACTTGTTCAGCCATTTATTTTATCAATTTGCTTGAGTTAATGAAGTATTAAAAAAGAAACAAAAATATTGATGTCATTATATTCAGTTATTGTCAGACATGTGTCTAATATTAGAATGAATAACGCAGAAACTGTACGATCAGTATATAATATAGAACACACACAGTTGCCAATTTTATCTGTCTGGTTTGCCGACTGATTTGGCCTTGACAACTAAAAATAGATTTCTTGGAACAGGAAACTTATTTTAATATTCAGTCCAGCCGTATTTTCTTTCTGTTTCGATCGCTATAGGAGCCACATTAGACAGTTTTTGGTGTTCTATATTATATACTGCTCGTATAGTTTCTGCGTTATTCATTCTAATATTAGACACATGTCTGACAATAACTGAATATAATGACATCAATATTTTTGTTTCTTTTTTAATAATTCATTAACTTAAGCAAATTGATAAAATAAATGGCTGAACAAGTTTTGTCAAACATTGCAATATAATTATAAACCGTTTATTAATTTATTATGTTCACTTTGACTTGCATTTCTAGACTATCTCATTTTAATTATAATACCAGTCATTGAGAATTTAAAATTACTATTGTTATTATTTTATATACGTGATTTATTCCTTACATTAACAATGTTTATTCGGGTGGGGTCATGGGTCATGGGTCATTTTTCAGTGTCCTCAATTTTTCAATAGGTCGTTAAAAAGGAAATTTTGCTATTGTTTGTTTAAAACTTTAAATTCTAGTTTTTTGGCCGAAACAAATTATAGTTTTTAGGGTGGCAAATTAAAGAACGTTCTAACTTATAACGCTTATATATTAAAAATGCCTGTTATTTTTGTTTGACAACCAAGTCACTTAAATGTTACCGTAAAAAAGCCTTGCCTATAATTTGTTCAGTCTATAAAAAAATATTCGTATTTTCAGTCTGTCAACTGATTGGTTACAAAAAAATCAACTTGGCACAAATGTAATTTTCTTAATACCAAAGTAAAAAAATGCATTATTATTTGATGCTTGTAGACAAAAACTATTTACTGAGTCTAATACATTATATTCGTGTGCCAATATGAAGAAAAAGTTTAAAAACGTAACCTTACTAATAACTGTCTAATACCAGGCATTGTGCCTAAAATCACCATCATATAACTATAATCCGTGGAATTCATGGTCAACTTTACAGAGTGCCGCAGAAATTTAAGATGTGGTAAAGTTGCATTTTTTTAAATGCCTAATTACATTTATTTAAGTAATTCTATTGTTTGTAAGAACGATTTGTTAAATGAATGACACATCTAGCGAGCACCGTGTCTAAAATGCCTTTTGCACCATGTCAAAATGCCTTTTGTGATCCTTTTCGGGTAAAAAATGTTTTACCAAAGTTTGGAATAAAATGTCTGCTTTAAATTTAAATTTAATACAGCATATAACTAATCTTTCTTATAAAGAAATAAAACTATTCACAAAATGTAATAAGGTAAAACTACCAATAGATGACGACCTATAAAAAGTCTGAAAAACTTAAAAATTAACCCCCAGACGAAGGGTCAAAATATTTGAGAAAATGTAAATCAGTATAGTTTTTCCAAAAACAAGTTATTCCCAATGAAACTATTTAGAGTATGGCAGCCGGAAATCAGTGTGAAGAGAGAGAGAGAGAGAGAGAATTAGCTATGTTTGGAAGAAACTGAGTACCAATGTAACTTTGCGAGTGTCATCTATTGGCAAGATGGCCATGTCATCTTTTAGTAGAGCATGTTGTCTATTGCTTAAAACGCATGCCATCTTTTAGCAAACTGGGCATATTTATGTAAGGGGTAAACACACTTCAAAATAAATAAAAGTTATAAATTTGTTGTCGAACCTTTTATAAAAAAACTGCTACATAGGTCGATAAAAAAGGCTATGGCAAATTAGTGCATACAATTTGTTTAAAAACATAATAATTTAAAACTGTATTTATTATTAAATGTTTACATTTTATCTTCAGAGTACCACATATAAGAATGATTACTTTAGTATACAGGGTGTTCAATTTTAAAGCAAATATTTTCTATACCACAATTTTCTGGGAAAGCCTGTTTCAACCGACACTTATTTTATATACAGCACACTGTATATTAACTTGTCTTAAAACGTTTTTATTTGTAGCTTATTTTAATTTGTTGTTGCATCGGATGGCGCTAATACAAATTCAACATGCAAAAAAAATGTGAAATGCCTAACATATAGAGAAGGGACATAATTCCTTTGATGTTGGGGTGATGTTTTTGGCTGACCTCGAGTTCCCTTTGGTAGGAAACATGTTGCCGGTTGTCTCTTTCTTTGAAATAAAAATGGCATCCAATTATCAGAATCAAATATAATATAAACTAATTTCTTATAATCATTGTTTACTTCTTTTGAGTCAAAGTGTTTTAAGTTCGCCTATTAATCATTGGAAAATATCAGTCCTTATTAACTATTATTAACTTTAAACCGATGTTTCAAAACAAATATTTGATGTGGTCTGAGATACAGCAACGTTTTTCAACAACTTGAATAAACAACCAATAAAACTCCTGATATTCAACGGCTAAAGCCGATATCAGTCGCTTGTCAATTAAACTTTGGTAGGAAGAGTCCATCTCTCTCTCTAATTCGCTTTCTCTTTTCAACTGTCTGTTCTTGTTACATAGCTATTCTTTGATATTAGCTACTAAATAGTATTCAAACAATATTGTCTTAAATTTTTATAGCAATCCATTCAAGAATGGTATACTTTTATTACTATACTTTTATTTTACTGGCTCTTAACCTAGTACACAATTACTGTCAAATTAAATGAACGTAAAAATGTAAAAAATGACTTCTGTCCATTTGAAAATTTTTACATTTTTGGCTGACATTTTTGTACAACAAAATACTGACATTTTTCACAACCCTTAGAGAGCTTGAACTAAGACTTTAAATTAGTAAAAGCTAATTAGTTAGATAAGTTTAAGTTGGTTATTCTTATAAGTTACTTTTCAAAAACTGCACTCCTACTATTCAATTCTTCTAATGGTGGAAGTGTTCGAACTAAGGTGCAACACCATAAAATGTAATATTAAAATAGACATTACGCTTGCAAGTTTGTGAATTAAATTTTGAAAATCTCTAAACGTGTGTTTTGAGATACCGTTCAGGCCTATTATTGTATATGACACAACTAAAGTTCTAAAATGTTCCCATCTTTTAAATAAACTGGGTTGTATGCAAAAACGTCTAGTACAATATTTCTTACCCTGCATTCTGTAATTAATAAAGGAATTACTTTTATTGAAAATCAATCTGTGCATCTCATCTTATAAGAAACGGGTTTTCGAACCCCTCTTTGCTATTAAACGTCCAAAATCCAAAATTGGAGATTCAGGTCGTTCAAAATAACTAGAAATTTTGCTGTTTTAAAAGAAGGTCGGAAATATTTAAATTTTTGGTTAAGTTAGCGCAAGATCAATCAAAATCGAAAACTTATAATAGACAGAATAGCACAAAATTAAGTCATCCAGTTGATCTCTACTTCCGACACGAATAAAAGTGCCTTTCTCTAAATATTCTAAATGAGTATGCCAACTCAGCTTTAGTTTGAGACATAACTTTTTAAAAGATCACACATTCAATTAATGAAGCCGATATTGGTGCGACACTCTGTATAAGATAGCAAACTAGTTAGGACGCCCAGTATATATTAATATAAGTTAAGTGGCCTTCAAATTGGTTATGTGCTCTCGAACGTTTGGCCTCCAACCCCCTCACTCTTATATGCAACTTCGAAATTTGGTATATGCTCTCGATCAACTGGCCTCCAGTGAGTAATGCCGCGGTGTTGCCGCTTTTTTGAGTCGGGTTAGCGGTGTTTTATGCGGAGTTGATGCCGCACAGGCCATGTGTCGTTTGTATAAACGTATGAGATCGCTACGCCACGTGGTGGAATTTTCGTGAACTGCATTGTATAACTGTATATGTGTATTGCTAAAATGGCCTCCGACATAAATTTTGCGTACGGCCTCCAGGAGGCCAGAGAGACATCCTGAGAAACTATTAAGGTCGATTCGTATTGGCCTCCGATTTTTCGAATTCGCCTCCGTTTTGGAGGCGTGTGCGAATGTTAAACTATGCGAGTCGGAGGTGTATATGTCGAAATGCATATATATATATATATATATATATATATATATATATATTTATATGTCTGTTCATTATGTTTTAAGCGATACATTATAATGGTATTACAACTAAGCCTTCACAACGTTGCCAAATCTCAGAATGCTATTTCAGTATGTTTCAAGACCGCTTCTTTGAAAACCGGTATTTCATGCCCAATCAGAAAGCAGGGTTTTTGTCCTGTATGGGAAGAGGAGGTCGCCATTTTCTTGAGGGAGATTCCATTGCTCTCTGCTTTACCAGAACGTGATATTTTGCTAATTTTCGGATATTTTGTCCAATTACCCTTAAAGGGGATTTAAAATTAAAATTAACAATCACCTGGTACTGCGAGACGCCCTGAAGAATAGGCTTATCGCTCTGTTATCCCTGGAAACCCAGTTTCTTCAGCAGGAACCGGTTGGCATCGGCCACGTTTTAGTTTTTTGTGCAGATCTGTTATGGTAAGTTTTCTATAGCAACATATTAATTTTCTGAGTGGCACTGTGTAACTTACTTTGGTCTTTTGAAGATCTGAGGGAGTCGACACCTACCCTTTTGTGCAACAGCCAGTTATACCCCCCTGAAATGGTCGTACAAATCCAGTAGAGATTGACCCGACCTGCACTATATTACGCCAAAAATCTGACATCTTTGCGACCTAGCAATCATTTTTGCCAGCAGTACTCCAAGCATCCATTTGCAGAGACCTTCGGATGAAATAGAACTTCAAGAACCTTCGAAGACACCAGGTTCAAGCTTGTGTATTAAGGCCAGTTCACTCCAATTCTTTATTTTTATTTCATTCACCGTTTTCACAAACAAACCACTAAACTCAGATTCAAAAAAAAATACATAACAAAGCTTCCCTTTATTAAAGTTTGCTCACAATTAAAACTTTAAATCACTTTGATACTTCCGATGGGCGAAACATAACAAAGGTTGGTTTATCTTCTAATAGCAATTACATAAATGTGAACTATAGTTGACTATAGGGTGATACCATTTGTCAATTATAAATATACGCTATCTCAACGTTTTAACACCGAATAATGATTTACCTGCTATTTACATTATTTATTATAAACTACTCATCTATTGAACTGTAATAACAACATGGTATGTTAAACAAACCCAGTAAAGTGATTTTATAAGGGGAATATTAATTTGTGTTTATTTAGTGTTCACTAGTTGCTTGAATACCCGTTCATAAGATATTTCCTTTTCATTTATTTTCGCAGTTTCATCTTCATCAAAACTGCGTGGCGCCCATTTTAAATTTTTTTTCTTTTTACTATAATTATTATTGAAAAGCAAATAGAGACATTTTAGAAAATTGCCTTCGAACCCATAGTGCTCACCAGATGAAAAGCTGCCGTTTGCATTCCTTATTATATTAGGCAAAATAAGGTTACAAATGCTATAAAAAGGAAGTTGTACCCTAGAGAGGGGTTCAGTTCATTCCAGTCAGTCCAGTTTGTGCACCACGTCAGTGACCGAACCGCAAATGTCTATTAGACATGTCCGTAACTCTCAAGTAAAGTTATTCGTGAACGCGTTCCAAGTGACAAGCCTCTCTCCAAGATTCTGTCTTCAATAGAGATGTAAGTATGTTTATTGTACTTTTATGTTGTGTATTGATTTACGGCTGGTTTATTATGATCCTATTGGGAGTTAGCAACGTTTTCGTTGGGTTAGGAAGCCGGTTATTTTATTAGTTAGTAAGTTAGGAGTTGTTAGGTTAAGGTACTTATTTAATAGAACTTGATGGTAGAGTTAACTGTATTTTATTTGCACGCTGAAACGAGATCCCAGGCAAATAGGTTGAATTAACGTCAAGACGTGACGCTAGTCGTGAATTTTCTGGTTAAAAGGATGATTGGAGTTGTAGGGTATTAAAAACTCAGTGCTGGTTAGTTTGTGGTAGATTGAAAATTCTATGGGGTCAACTGATCTGTAAAAGAGAATGTCAAGAAAAGGTAAAATATTTGATAGCCCAATGGTAAACTATCAAACCATGCAAATTATTGATGTAGTTAAAGAAATCTTGCAGTTCAACCGTAGTGCCATTGAAAATACAAATTATGTCATCCACATATCTTTTTTAGAAAATTACCTTGTCAAAATAATGGTAGGGACTTACCGGAGACATGTTAGCAACGATTTTCGGAAACGAAATCGGCTGTTCGTTTTTCCACCAGTGGTCGCGCGTATTCACTTTACGCTTTCTACCGTTTGTTCTCCAGTCTAGCCTGCTCTTGCTATAACTACTGTAGAAATATAAAATACAATTAAATAATTAAAAATGTATTATAGTAATTATTAAGTAATTATTGTGCATCATTCTAGGATTAAGTCAAAGATGCAAAGATAAGTTAATAAACTTAATTGGGGCTTGATAATTAAGTGTAGCAGGGGTTTCTTTTAGGTAAATCGTCTTGGTATACAAGTAGCTATAATGTTCTGAAGAGAACTTTAAAAGGCCAACCCTTATAAAGGACGTACGGTGAATTAAATGAGCGGAGGTAATAAAAATAAACCAAGTATTTTGTTTAAACATTTTTTAAGAGTGAGGGTTAATTAAATGTGAGGTGGTGGAAAAAGTAAATTATCCGCTTGGACATTTGGTTCAACAGCGAGTGCCTTAGAAGGGGTTTGACGCCAAATTACGTTTCCGAAGCAACTCCACATCTGCGTCTTCCAAAAAAGCCTTACATCTGACCATTAAGGTGTGGATTAAGGATGAAGTACAGAGGTTGTATTTTAAACTGAGTACCTTAGAGTTAAAACTTAAAAGCATTTGGAGATATGTTCTATATGTTTGTTGAGACGAGTTACTCATTTTTTCTTTATTTATTGGGTCTTCTGTCTCACACAAAAAAGGTTTGTTGGGAAAATGGAATTTCGCACTATTTTCAACTAAGTTGAAAATAACATTAACCTAGTCGTCCCAACACAAGACCACTGACTTAGGCTCGGTCTTGTTACCTAAAAACGCTGACGTTTCGGTGGAAAATCTACCACCGTCTTCAGAGAATCTAAAAAAGAAAGAACACAACGGCAGAACACAGAAAACAACAACTTAATAAATATTAAACCTGATAATGTTCAATTTGGAACTCTGAGAAGGGTTTTGTCAATAAAAATTGACATAAATTTTGACTTTTGTCATTCCAATAGGAAAGGTTATCTATTGTTGTAGTGAAAGGTGGGTTTTATAATGAAAACAAAATTACAAGAAATTTCAGTTTCGTTTGATATGACCAAGTGTTATCTCCTCCTCTAGAATATTTAACCAAGTTTGGTCAATATTAATAGAGGATGTAGCAACACAGGAGTCATGGTTTAATCTAATATATGCACTTTCTTTTATTTTACGTCTTTTTGAAAAAGTTTCTTTGTCTATGATACTACATTCATTCCATTTGACTCTATGATCATTATCAAACGCGTGTTGGCATATATTAGATTTGTGAAAGTCTCCAGTTCTTAAATAATTTTGGTGTTCTTTAATACGTTTTTTTAAAGGTCTGGAGGTTTCACCAATATAAAATTGATTGCATTCGCAAGGAATTTTATATATCACGTTTCTTGTAGATTCATTTTCATTGTGAGGTTTTGTTTTAGTTAAGTGTGATCTTAATGTGTTTTAAGTTCTAAATATTGTTCTGATGTTATATTTTTTAGCTATTCGTTTGATTTTGTCAGAAATACCTGGAATGTAAGGAATAAAAAGGTTAGTAAAAGGTAAAATTTGATTTTGATTTCCAGATTGTTTTGGATGTTCTAAATCCCTAAAACATTTATTAATAAATAATATAATAATAATAATAATAATAAATTCTTTATTTGCTCAAATACACACCCAGTGTTCAGCATTGTCAAGGTACACATACTTTACAGATTACACAATATACAGCATAACTATAACCAACTATAACATCACCTATATGGTGTAACTATTGCTAACATAAAATTCATCTAGGGAGTAAGGACACAGATCTAAAAGTAATTGTTTTATTTTTGTTTTAAATGTAGCATAGGGCAAAGTTTTTAATTCATTGGGGAGGAAGTTGTACAGTTTAATGCTGTTGTTGATATAGCTCTTGTCGGTTAAGGTAAGTCTGTGTCTTTGTGTTAATAAGTTTTCACCGTGTCTTGTGGTATAATGATGTCTGCTGCTTACTGTTGCAAATTCTGATATTGTGGATTTCACATATGCCAAACACTGGTATATGTATAGGCCTGGTAAGGTTAGGATTCGGAGATCTTGAAAAAAAGCTCTGCAGCTGTCCAAGGACCCTAGTTTGCCCATAATTCTTATGCCTTTTTTTTGTAATAGAAACACCTTTTGCCAGTCTGTCGAATTTCCCCAGAATAATAGGCCATATGATAGTTTAGACTGGAAAAGACCCATGTATGCTGTGCGGGAGACTTCCATTGGAGTGGTTTGTGAGATTCTGCGGAGGAGAAATAGGGTCGAAGATAGGCTTTTGGTCAATTGGGTGGTGTGGTGTTTCCAGGTCAACCTGCTGTCAAGGATTACTCCTAAAAATTTGAAAGATTTACCTTGATCTTTTTCTTTCAAGGAGAATATGACAGTTTCTGTTTTTTCGAGGTTGAGGCATAGATTGATGTCTGCAAAATAGGTGTTTAGTTTCTTAAGAGTGGCGGCAGCTTCCACGTGGAGCTGAGCAGTGTTACAATGATGATCAAGAAGGGTTGTGTCATCTGCATATTGAACCGATGTCAGATTCGAGAGATGAGAAGGTAGTTCATTTACATACAAGATGAATAATAGGGGTCCGAGTATAGACCCCTGCGGGACACCTGCGTGTACACGGAGAGCCTCCGACCTGCTGCCCGCGATATCGACCAGCTGGAAGCGGTCTGAAAGGTATGACTGAATCAGTTGTAGCGAGTTACCCCTAATGCCATAGTATACAAGTTTGCTAAGTAGGATCCGGTGTGACACACAGTCAAACGCCTTGGAGAGGTCGCAGAAGATCGCCAACACAGAATCCCCCCCCTCGAACCGCTCAACTATGTGGCCCACCAGAGCCCTCAACGCGTCCGCAGTGGATCTTTTTTTCCGAAAGCCAAACTGACGCGCCGAGAGGAGATTACTTCTCTCCAGGAAAGCGGTCAGGCGATTGTTTAGGCTGATTTCGATGGGCTTAGATAGAACCGGGACTAAGGAAATAGGTCTGTGGTTACTTGGGTCGTTTTCTTCACCTTTTTTGAAGATGGGGATTACTCTACTAGTTTTTAGTTTACTGGGGAAACTGCCAGAGATGTAACATTTGTTTATGATAATGGAGAGGGGCAGCGCGAGACCTTCAGAGAGCTGCTTTAGAATTTTGTTACTGAGGCCAAATAAATCTTTAGCTGTGCTGTCGCTTAAGCTCTTCACGATTGTCATAACACTTGTAGGAGACTCAGGTGCTAAGAATAGGGTATGATTGTTGTGTATGATTTTTGAGGTGATGTGTGTGGGATCAGCCCCAGACCTCTGAAGATTGGTTGAAATAGTGTCCGATATATTGGCAAAAAACGTGTTAAGTTCATTTGGGGAGAGTGTGGTTTGTATGTTGGTGTTGTCTTTGATTTTGGAATCATTGATTATGTTCCAGATTACTTTTGGTTTATTGGTGTTGTTTTCAATTTTGCTAGTGAAAAATTTAATTTTTGCTTGATTTATTTTGGACCTGTATAGGTGTTTTTGTTGTTTTATCACTTGTGTCAGGTTGACATTTGGATTTTGTTTGTCAAAAGTGGTGAGTAAGTTTAGGGAGTCTCTGTGTGCTTTAAGTTCATTGTTGAACCAGTTCTTATTCTTGTTGCTACAATGATATGTCTTTGATTTTAGAGGAAAGCTGCTCTCAAATATTCTAAGGAAAATGTCCAGGAAAACATTGAAAGTAGAATCTATATCAGGTTGATCTAGGAGTGACGCCCAGTCAGTGTTTTTTAGGGTGGTAACACATAATGCTACATTTTCTGTGCAAAAGGGTCTGAAAACTTTTACGGATGTGCGGTTATTAGTAATGTCTTTTTTTTTATATCTGTAAGTGTTAGTGA
Organism: Ips typographus; assembly: GCF_016097725.1. Lineage (NCBI taxonomy): Eukaryota > Metazoa > Arthropoda > Insecta > Coleoptera > Curculionidae > Ips > Ips typographus. The sequence goes on from NC_138433.1 coordinate 7,135,101, forward strand.
TAGCCATGTGATCAGACATGTATGTGTCCCATAGAGACCAGTTAGACTCTATTGAAGCATTAGTGATACAGTTATCCAGACAACTACTTTTTGATATTTTTGAGATTCTTGTTGGTTTATTCACTAAGTATTTAAGGCCATAAGAGTTCAATAATTGTGAGAATTCCAGTGTGGCCTGATCTGTTAAGAGCAAATCTATGTTGAAATCCCCATAAATGAAAATCTTTTTATTTTTCTGATTGAGGAGTTCAAGAATTTTGTCGAGAGTTTGGAATAAAAGATCTAGTTGGCCACTCGGCGATCTATAAATGCATACAATGACAATATTTACATTTATAACCTCAACGCCTGTGATTTCACAATGTCTATCAATAGACAAGTTGTTCAAATGCATGATTTTTTTTGTGACATAGTTACTTTTTGTATAGATTAGGGTCCCACCTCCTCCTGATTGTGATCGGCAGAAGTATCCAGATAAGTTATACTGTGGTAATTTGCAGCTGTCCATTGCAGATTCAGTTAGCCAGTGTTCACATAGCAGGATAGCATCAACATTCCTACCTTGAATTTGTAGTTCCAGTTCATCGAGTTTTTTTGATAGGCTTCTGATATTCAGAAACATCATGTTGAAGTCTTCCATTGTACTTCTCCCAGTTTCCATTGGCGGCCCTTGTTTTCCTGAGATAGGTGAGTCTGGTTTGTTGCTAGGTGTGCATATTAAAAATGTGGCGTCTTTTGGTTCTTATAATTTGCTTGAATGCGAAAATCGTATCTTTTGATACCAACATCTCTGGGCCAGAAAGTTGGGCTATACATGTCTTCTTTCTGTGAAAATGGTGCTGTAACAAGAAAACATTTGTTTTTTGTTTCATCAGTAGGGAGTTCGGTGACTTGAATGCTAAGCGATTCATATCCAGGCTTTTTTGTAACGAATTCTTGTACCTGAGCGGAGCTAACAGATCTCTGTGCTCTGTATAGGTAAATCCAAACTTTTTTTTGAACGCCCATAAAGTTATTTGAGGCTTCTGAAGTTCCTAGGGTTTTTTGTTTTGGGGTGCTATTTTGGTTTCTGTATCGTCTGCGGTGCTGGGACTGCCATTCGCCGTTTTTACCGTCAGTGTTGTTTTGATTTGCTGTGGTTGCATATTCCACTGCCTGTTGAACAGCAGCAGGGCTTATTATTTGGGTTTTTTTATTGTGGACTTGTTCGTTTTTAAGAAGGTGCTGTTTATTTAGGTCCAATGAGTGTGTGGTTATGTTGTCGTTGTGGTTGTTCTTCTATACTGGTGGTCTTTGTTGATTGTCAGCTGTTGTTTCGTTCATTTGAACTACTGATGTGGTTCGACTTTCCCGTTGAGAGTTGACAGTGTTGACACCGAAGTTAGACCCATAACCTGGCTTTTTGAGTTTTTCTTCAAGAAAACCTATTTTCTCTTTAAGAAGCTCACAGTTTTCAGCTAACAGGCTATTTTTATCCTCCAGTTCTTGGATAATTCTTTGAAGAAGTGCTTCCCGGTCGGATGGCTCGTTCGCAGGAGCCATATCTGCTAAGGCTGTGTACTCTTCATGTCGGCATGTTGAGCTTTTCTTTTCTTGTGCTCGTTTAAAACACGAAGGATGGTATGTTTCCTTACATTTTTGGCACTCAATTGGACTGTTTGATACACTTTTTAAACAATAAAAACAGTTTATTGCGGTAGGATTAGTTGTTTTTTGGAGACGAACGTTACTTGCGACCGCCGCGCTCGCCATCTTGGTTTTTTAAATGTTTCAGGATAGTCATTTTCTTTTAGAACATTAAAAAAAAAAAAAAAAAAAAAAACGAAATTTCTTGTAATTTTGTTTTCATTACAAAACCCACCTTTCACTACAACAATAGATAACCTTTCCTATTGGAATGACAAAAGTCAAAATTTATGTCAATTTTTATTGACAAAACCCTTCTCAGAGTTCCAAATTGAACATTATCAGGTTTAATATTTATTAAGTTGTTGTTTTCTGTGTTCTGCCGTTGTGTTCTTTCTTTTTTAGATTTTTTTAGATTTTTTTAGATTGTGGTAGATTTTCCACCGAAACGTCAGCGTTTTTAGGTAACAAGACCGAGCCTAAGTCAGTGGTCTTGTGTTGGGACGACTAGGTTAATGTTATTTTCAACTTAGTTGAAAATAGTGCAACATTCCATTTTCCCAACAAACCTTTTTTGTGTGAGACAGAAGACCCAATAAACAAAGAAAAAATGAGTAACTCGTCTCAACAAACATATAGAACATATCTCCAACAAAGGTATGGGCCTCATATTTTTTCTATATTTCGAAATTTAGAACACAAATTTATACAACTTACACATTCTGAGAACGGTTTAACATTTTTATGTAAATGCAGAAACAATGATATCATTCCAAAAGGTCTAAGACTCAGAGCATCTTATTACAATAACAGAATAATACGTATTCTAGAAAGAACGAGCAAATCTTTAATAAGAGACAGAATACAATTCCACAGACATCATATATTTGTTTTGAAAAATGATATTAACTTTATTAAGAATGACCTTCAGTCAAAAGTCTCATTTAATGATTTTAATCATATGTGGCAATGTATTCTGAATAGCTATCATATAAATTGTAATAAGCAAAAACAAATTCATATCAATAAATTTAATAATTTAAAGGAAGAAAAAATACATATACAACTTGTAAATAGTCACAATCAGGTCAATAATCTTCAACAAAGAACTGTAATAAATGTTTCTAGCAAAAATTTATCTGATAGCGAAAAACTTGTTCTTTCAAAAGGTTTAAACTTTGCCATTACACCACAACACATTCCCAAACTTGATATTATTTCTGAAATTGAAGAGACAACTCAAAATTTGCCAGAAGAACATCAACAAGAATTTAAAATAAGATCAAAACTTATCTTAGAAAAACAACACAAAATCAAACAAAACCTATCCAAACCTGAACAACAAGCATTATACTCTCTCAAAAAAGACAACAACATAAAAATACTTCCAGCAGACAAAGGTAACGCACCACATTTTTATGGTGTTCCTAAAATTCTTAAAAATAACATGCCATTAAGGCCAATTGTGAGTAGTATAAATTCGCCTACTCACTCATTAGCTCGCTTCTTGCTAAACATTTTAAATCCTTTAGTAGGTAACACAGATTCTTACATAAAAAACTCTCCTCACTTTCTTGAAAAACTCAAACATATCGACATTAATCCAAATCATATTCTGGTAAGTTTTGATGTTGTAAGTTTATTCACAAACGTCCCAGTTGACAAAACTCTTTCAATTGTTAGATCTAAATTGCAAAATGAGTCAAGTCTTGCGGAACGTACAAGCTTAAGCGTAAACACTATTTTAGAACTTTTAACAATTTGTGTTAAAAAAACATTCTTCCAATATGGAGATGATTATTACCAACAAAATTCTGGAATGGCAATGGGTTCTCCATTGTCTCCAATATTAAGTAATATTTTTATGGAACATTTCGAAGAAAATATCATTAATAATTTTAATTATAAACCAACAATCTGGTGGAGATATATTGATGATGTTTTCACAATATATTCATTCGGTAATGATCATCTCAAACAGTTTCTAACTCACATAAACTCAATAGAACCCACAATCAAATTTACAACAGAAACTGAACAAAATAACGAACTTCCATTCTTAGACATTCTAATCAAAAAAGACATAAACAAATTTGAAACAAAAGTATACAGAAAACCAACCCACACAAATAGATATTTAAACTACAAATCCAATCATCCAATAATGGTAAAAAAAGGTATTGTAAAAAATGTATTTGATAGAGCCAAAATTATTTGCAATAATGAACAATTTAATAAAGAAAAATTATTCATTAAAAATGTTCTAAAAGAAAATGACTATCCTGAAACATTTATTAATAAATGTTTTAGGGATTTAGAATATCCAAAACAATCTGGAAATCAAAATCAAATTTTACCTTTTACTAACCTTTTTATTCCTTACATTCCAGGTATTTCTGACAAAATCAAACAAATAGCTAAAAAATATAACATCAGAACAATATTTAGAACTCAAAACACATTAAGATCACACTTAACTAAAACAAAACCTCACAATGAAAATGAATCTACAAGAAACGTGATATATAAAATTCCTTGCGAATGCAATCAATTTTATATTGGTGAAACCTCCAGACCTTTAAAAAAGCGTATTAAAGAACAACAAAATTATTTAAGAACTGGAGACTTTCACAAATCTAATATATGCCAACACGCGTTTGATAATGATCATAGAGTCAAATGGAATGAATGTAGTATCATAGACAAAGAAACTTTTTCAAAAAGACGTAAAATAAAAGAAAGTGCATATATTAGATTAAACCATGACTCCTGTGTTGCTACATCCTCTATTAATATTGACCAAACTTGGTTAAATATTCTAGAGGAGGAGATAACACTTGGTCATATCAAACGAAACTGAAATTTCTTGTAATTTTGTTTTCATTATAAAACCCACCTTTCACTACAACAATAGATAACCTTTCCTATTGGAATGACAAAAGTCAAAATTTATGTCAATTTTTATTGACAAAACCCTTCTCAGAGTTCCAAATTGAACATTATCAGGTTTAATATTTATTAAGTTGTTGTTTTCTGTATTCTGCCGTTGTGTTCTTTCTTTTTTAGATTCTCTGAAGACGGTGGTAGATTTTCCACCGAAACGTCAGCGTTTTTAGGTAACAAGACCGAGCATTTATTTGAAACTGACAATAATAATTTACTTTTCAACGTAAAGTTAGAGACTTGCAAGTGTTGTCTGCACACGTTGAAACGTCATGTCTAGGGGCGTCCTTGAACCCTCACAGGATATGATTCGCTCATCATGCACTGTCCAACTGAACAAATTTATTCAAGATTTCTTAATGACTAAAAAGAGAAAACAAATTTGAGTCCTAACCTAACCCAATTCTTTTTGTTTTTTATTATTTGTAATACACCTTGTTTTAACTCCAGATTCTGGTTTTTTGTGTTTTTTTCTTTGAAGTTAAAAAATGCAGTGGTTTAGTTGAATTACTTCAACCTTATTTTAATGTAATTTTTTTTGACTTCCATACACTTAATAAACCATAAAGTTTAAGAACAATTTAAAAAAATAAATCTATAGTTAATATTTTTTTTGTATAAAAAAAATATATTTACTTATTTTGGAGAAAAAAAAAGACTAAACACTAAACCTATACTTAAATTAATTATAAGGGCTACATTGCCCCTGGCTCATGGCGACCACAGAAAAGTAACCACAGCCCTTGAACTGAAAAAAACCATTCCACACATTTTTATATATATATACAGGGTGTCCCGCGAGGTAAGGGACAAAATTTCACTACGTGTTCTTTAGGTGAATTCGAGTCAAAAATGTTCTATGAACATGGGTCCGCAAATGCTTCCTTACCGAGATATGATTTTTTAAATTTAATAGTGATTTTGTACCAAAAACTACAATGGATCTCATCCACATTATTAAAAGGGCTAGACTATGCTTACAATGGGAAAATGGGCACTTTGAACAATTATTATAAACAGTTATTTTCCAAGAGGTATTAATTTTTTTTGTAAAAAAATATTTTTGTGAGGTTATTGTACTTTTCAACACAATAAAACTATTAAACTTAAAAAAATCATATCTTGGTAAGGAAGCATTTGCGGACCCATGTTCATAGAACATTTTCGACTCGAATTTACTTAAAGAACACGTAGTGAAATTTTGTCCCTTACCTCGCGGGACACCCTGTATATAAACAATCTTTATTTTTCCAGCGAAAAAAAGGCTATCGACCACAAGTGGTCTTTCTGCCTATGTTTACAGGTTCATATTATATATACATTATCTTATTCCTAATCAATATTTACAAATTATAGATAAAAAATAATAATAATACTTCTATTGGAAGAGTTCCAACAGCGTGGATGCGGGAAAGAGGTAACGGGATTGTCTTGTTGGTCTTGTTAAGCACAGTGGAGTAATTATAGTCCAGTTGTGTGGATTGTTTTTCCATTTGTTTTGGAGTTGTACGAGTCTGTCAGTTATTTTGGTCATGTTCGTACGTTCGTAGAGAAGTTGGTTGGATGGGTTGTGTAGAGGGTTTGCAGGATGTCGTATTTTAGTTATTAGTCTTAGAGCAATCTGTTCGGTGGTTTGTGTGTATTTTTTAGTTTTGTCAGTAGCGTTTGCTCTAAGTATGTGTCCGTAGTCCAGAACTGGTCTACAGATGGATTTGTAAATTTTAGTTGCTGTTTTTGTGCTAATACCTTTGTTTTTGTATGTTAATGACCTAAAGTGCTTCGTTCTTTTAATAATTTCAGTTCGTGCATTTTTAAGGTGTTTTGTAAATTTAACTTTTGGTCTAGTGTCACTCCAAGGTATTTTACGTCATTTGTGCGATCAGTTGTGTGATTGTCCGCTGTAATAGTTGGAGAGTCGTCTTTGATTTGATAGTTTGCTAGTAATAGTTGGTTTTTAGTTGCGTTGGGCGTTAGTCTCCATCTGTAGAACCATGTCATAGTGTTGTCAGTAAGTAATTGTAGTTTTGACACTGCTTTTGACGTGGTTTTGTCGTGCACAATAAGTGCAGTGTCGTCTGCGTATTGTAAAATGTATGCTGTTTTGTCAATTTGGTTTTTGTCCTGCTTATTATGGTTGTATGTCGTAGTAGGGGTGAGAGAGGCGAACCTTGCGGTAGTTCCTGTTCAAGACTGAAAGCAAAAGAAAGTCTATTCGAACGTGAAGTTGTCTATTTTCCAGTAAGTTTCTGATTGTGTAAAGTAAGTATTTTGGTGTGTTAAGTCTATGTAGTTTGTAGAGTAGTACTTTGTGCCAGACACTGTCAAAAGCCTTGTTGACATCCATGAACAAACAAGCTGTTTTGTTGCCGTTGAGATGCGTTGTTTGTATGTTGTTAGTTAAAATAAAAAGTGGGTGTATAGTCGAGTGTTTTGGTTTAAAGCCAAACTGGTATAGTGGAATGTGCTGTCCAATCTGTTCTGGAAGTCTGTTTTTGATGATGAGTTCGAGTAATTTGCTTAGTACTGGAAGTAGTGTAATAGGTGTAATTTTGTAATGTAATGTTTGTGTTCTGTAATTTTGAGTTTGTGTGTTGTCGAGTTCACTTTTTGAAATCGGTATTATTATGCCCGTTTTCCATGCATCCGGAATTATGTTGTGGCGAATGCAGTTGTTAAGTGAGTCTAGTATAAGTTTATGAGTTTCGGGGGTTAAGTTTTTCAGCAATTTGCTTTTAATTTGGTCCTTGCCTTGTGCGGTGTTCTTTAAGTTAGCTAGTGCTTCATCGTATTCAACGTTGGAGATTAACGGAAAAGTATTGTCTGTTGTCAAAGTAGTTGTTGTACCAGTCATTTACTAAGGTCCAGTTTTGGACGTCAAAGTTAGGGTTGGTAGACTGGAAAGCCTTCTGAAAGTGCCTGGCAAATGCGTTAGATTTGTCTTGGTCTGAGTATTGTTCGGTGTCATTTTCGTCTATTGTTCCCAGCGGATTGTTTTTTTTGTATCGTGATAGTTTCTTAATTTTTTGCCAGTAAGTTTTTCCGTTGTCATGTTCGATTTCTTGGTATGCTTGCAGCCATTTGTCTTGTTTGTATTGGTCTATTAAAGTCTTGACGTTTCTGTTAAGTTCGTTAAGTTTTCTTTTTAAATCATTGTCTTGTGTGTGCGTGTATAGTCTGTATAGTTCTCTTTTTCGTTTGATTAGACGCAGTATAAACTTTGGCAGGGTATGTTGGTAGAAAGTGGTTTTTACCCGTGGAGAAAACTTTTCCACTGCCAATGTCAATTGTTCTTGTAAGTTTTCTATGGAAGGTGTTATCGTTTGCGTTTGTACGTAGTCATGTATTTGTAGTTGAACTTGTTCTATGTTTGTTTTGTTTAAGTCAAATTTTTGTGTGTTATCTTTCGTATTTAATGTAGGTTGTGTTTGTTGTATGTTAATATCAAACGTTATGGCTAAGTGGTCGGAGCCTAGTTCGTTGGTCAAATTAACATTGTTTATATTATTTGTCAGGTTTGCTGTATGTAGTATTAAGTCTGGGGTCGAGTCTTGGTTTTGTGGCATCAGAAAAGTAGGCGGGGTTTGTTTTTTTAATAAAGTCTGAGTTGTCTAAAAATCTGTTTAGTTGTATTTTCTTGTTTCTGTTTAAGTTTAAGTCTCCAATGATTATAGCATACTTGTACAGGCAAGTTTTAGTCAGTATGTTTTGTTCGATGTCTGAATAAGGATGGATGTATACAAGCAAGATATGGATCTTGTCGTCAAGGTAGGGTATAGTAAAGTGGAGGCAGTCATTTAGAGGGTTATTTAAGGAAGGAGGGTTTGCTTTGCCTAGTTTTAGTGTTGGTTTCAGTAGAACAGTGGCACCACCTCTGGCATTGTTTAGTGCAGATGTACTGCGAGTCCCTGTAAGTCGGAGTTTGTCCCAGTTTTGTTTTTGTTTCTACAAACAAGCAGCAGTCAATGTCATTGCTCTCTACGTAATTAAAGATCAAATGTTTTTTTGTTTTTGAGTCCGTTAATGTTGGCGTATACTAGTTTTAAATTGAATGTTCTATATTTGAAATTGTTTGTCTTAGTTGGTCTTGGGGCTCTGTAGGGGAATTTTTGTTAGGAAGCAGCATGTCAAACATTAATATGTACATGTGATTTGCAATAAAGACGACCGAGGTGTCAATGTCAAAATCATCAACAAACTGTTTACGCAGTTTTTTTTAATAGCTCCTCACGGTTGATGTTGGTGGCTTTATTCAGTTGATGCTTATACTTATTAATAATAAAATCGTGAGTAGTCATTGGCAGATGAATTCTGCTTTCTTTTGTAAGTACTTCTGACACCTCGGTAGTCAGTCAATTTTTACATTTGGAATACCGTTAATGGGAGCAGTGGGCCTCTTTGGACACTTCATACTCCATGCAACGTGGTCGTCTGAGTTGCACGCGGCGCATTTGACAGGTAGCGGTGACTGACAAAAATTTGTTAAATGTGGTCCAAAGCAGTTCTTACATTTAGTTGGAGTCTTACAGTCCTCTATTCGATGGTCGAATAAGTTGCACTTACTGCATGGCACAGGAATTGGCGTTGGTGGTTTACTTTCTATGATTCTGAAGACCCTGCCAGGAAAGTGCACTGCGCGATCATTCATAAGTTTTTTGTAGGTGGTCAGGTCTCCAGTTATTAATCTTATCAGTAGGGTTGGGCTGTTCCTCTCCCGAGAAATTATTCTTTTGCAGAATCTAATTTTTAACCCCAGTTTTTCCAACTGTTTTGAGAACATCTCGTCTGTACGAGAGTCTGTCTGAGTAGGATGGTGTGATGTGGCGGCTAGTTTTATGTTGTTGAAGTGTTGATAAGTTGTTGGTTTTATGTAGTTTGAATGTTGTTATTACCCAAGCAACACAAAACCGTATATTACTCGTTTATTTCTATCCGCAACTATCCTTCACTATACCGTGTATGTAAAACGTGTTATATACCGTAAAATGTCCGCGACTTCTACGTGTGTTTTTGCTCTACTACTAACCATTTTATATACATTATGTGTAAGCAAAGTTAAACATATATCAAAATTGGTAAATATACTCGTTCAAAATTCGTTGATTCACAGTTGAATAAAAATGTTTTAAATACGTTGTTTATTACTTCGTTTATACGTGTATGACAATTAGCGGATAAACTTATATATGTGAATTATATTAAACGTTTATTGCTATTGTCGTATACCTATAATCCAAAAAATAATTATATACGTATACGAAATATTAATAATACTCCTGTATAGAATTTTGATTTTATACGTACTGAAATGCCCTATAATATTGAATGTTAATTTATGCTTATGTTACCTATGATGATAAACAAAAGTACAGTTGACAAATATATATATTCAAATCCTTGAAATATCACAAATCAATCATTTATAATGAATACAATACTCCTGTAAAAACTTGATTTAAACACTTATGCAGAAAACAAAACAAATATAGAATGGCGTAACAATGTAATATACAAACAGAAAGGTGACAAATTAAATAGCAAACGTAACAACCAAAACATTTACCTGTTTACTATACATTGTTGCGTTATCCCATTTTGATTTGATTTTCCGTTTACAACCTAAAACAAAATAAAACATTCTTAAGCAGCTAAATTTTACAGTTAAAATAAAAATTCTAAACATTTATTTTTTTTTCTTTGGAATAGAGGTACCGATGCTTAGCTAATTTTAGCCAATCTTTTACTGCGTTATGAATGTCTGTGTCTGTCAAATCGGACCTTTCTCGTCCGGAGTATGATAATTTGACTGCCTCTGTAAAATAGTGTACAAAAATTTGTATTTATGCCAAAATGCAAAATAATTTTTGACACTTACCATTGATTACGGACAACATTCGGGTGGTTTTAAACGGGTGTTTGTCCCTCCCAGACCAATTGAAATGCTGTGCCACTTTGTTCGTAATCAAGAATTTTAATATATTCATCACAGTGTTGCGGACACTGGAACCACCAATCGCCGCTAATCGTCGTCTCTGCAAACGTATATTCATTAATTACATAACATTAGCTAAAAGTACATTATTATTTGAAATTATAAAATTTGTAATTCCTGGCACTTAGGTCTAAAGTAATAATTTCAAACATATTTTGCTTGTGGCTGGAGATGCCGCAATAATTTTTAGATCAAGAAGTAAACAATAAATTAAAACAAACTTACCATATATAAAGCATTATTTTCATCTGCAAGAAATTCTTCCACAGCTTTATAATCTTGTTTGTTTGAAATTGGTAAATTGGGCATTGAAGTAGGTCTTCTGCAGTTGTTGAATCACACTAGTCTGTTGATTCCGTTCAATCATGTCCAGTTTGATCATCTGTTGATCCTGCACCTCCCGAATATATTTTATTTCTTTTAGTATGTTATCTAACATTGAAGCCGAGTACTGGGAACCATTTGAATACATCCCCATCTGTGATCCAGAGGCAGATGGAATGGTACTATTAATTGATTTATTGAGAATCACTTCATTGGCTGCATGGTTTTTGGAAACATCTTTCAAGTTGTCATCTTCATCATCGCTAAAGTTCTCTTCTGAAGACTCATTACTTAAACTATAATTCAAATGCTGGTTATTGTAAATCTTTAACAAAGTTAACACTAACTAGTTACTATACCTTTCAAATGTTTTAGATAAATTTTCAGAACCATCAGTGTTTCTAGTTAAGCACGTTTACCATTTCTTGGACTACCATCTTTCCACTGTCAGATGTACTATTAACGTTGGAAATATATTTCTCCAAGTAAATACATGACTCTTCATAAGTATCTGGAAATATAAAAATATTAATATTGCCCATACATGTAAAGTAACAGATAAATAGTACCTACCTAACATATTCAACAGTTTTACCACATTATACTGAGGCCAAGCTTTTTTTGGAGCCATGTTTAGCTTCACCATATTATCTAAACCTTGTTGAGATGTATTTCGTGGCCAGTAGCAAAATGTTTGGCTTTCTGTCAACCAGCTTAAAGGCACAATGGCACATTCCTTTTTTTCAAACTCAATAATGGCATACATTTTTCAGAATCTGGTGATAATTCTTATCAGAAGTGTAATTTGAACATATTTTTATAAACATAGGTGTAAAATTAATCAAAATGCTAAATCAGAAAAAATACAGTAATTATATTACTGAACGAAACGAGTGACTAAAGTCGTAATTCGATGTATTTAGCTTGCCAAAAATACACACTCATTTTAACGAAATATGTTAGCTTATGGTGCACACTGTTTTTACTTTTTTTTTATTGAAGATGACATTAATACCAGAAGATATAAAGAAATACATAAATTTAAATTATATAATATAATTAGAATACGTAGAAGTTTTCTTTAGGTGCGTTTTTAAATAAAAATCACCTTGTATAATGATCTATTTTTTTATGATTTGTAGGTATGAAGTACAGGTATTAGAAAATACCCATCTTTAAATGGAAGTGATAAATATTTGCAAGTGATTTCAGAAACATTAAATGTGACTCGTTCTTTAATTTCACCTCTACCAAAATAAATACCTAACTTTGATGACTCGATAGGATAATGATAGCAGTCTTCTAAGTATTTGAAAGTGTTTGCGACACATTTGTATATTCCGTCAATAAATAAAATTGAGCGAATTTTATGAATTTTGTTTAAGTAAGCAACAGTATTATTTTTTTCATCTACAGCAATAACGAAATTGTTTAATTCAAGTTTTTTAAATTGACAATAATTATGGTTAATATTAAAAGCACCAAAATTTTTAATGTTTGTTGTTACGTTTTTTCTTGGAGCACTTTTTTCTATTTCGTTTAGCCGATTAAAAATTTGTTGAAGGGGAAGATATTTTCCTCGAACTTTTCTTTTTAATTGTCCCAAATAATTCTCAAACACAAAACAACTATAATCATCCAAAGACCCATAACGACTCACATCATCGCAAACATGGGTTAAAGAGTGAATATTGTATACCACGAAATAACAATCATATACATCTGGACTAATATTTACAAAATCAGTTAATGCAGATCTTGCCACTTCAAGGTAAGAATTTGTTAAACGCTTATTGCTTAAAATAAAAGCAGCACAATGAAGTAATAAGAAATGTTTATAGTTAGCATCATTTAAATAGTCTTTCAAAACCACAAATCCACAGTAAAGTAGAAAAAATCTGTATTCGGTGGCTTTCCAGTACTTGATAAAAGATAAAGTTCTAATTTTTCTGGGAAAATCGTCTGCAGTATGTTTTTTAATAATAGCAAGTTGTTTGTTAATATTAATAATTGCCGTTTGATGTAGCTTAAATGGACGTTTACCTTCGACCCAATACTTAAATAATCTTTTCATGGACCCTAAGTAAATTAAGTGCATTGGATCTAATACGAACTCTGAGATTAATTTTACATTAAGTTTCAAAAGAGGTGATTTTTCTTTAATATATCTGTTGGCATCAATATCACCTATAAAATCGTCATCTTCTCTAGATTCAGCATACGTATTAACAGGATAAAAGTGCTTATTGTTTTTATATTCGCTTTTTATTACGCATCTCTCACAACCTGCCTTGCTAGTGTGTCCCATGACTTGTTTGAGATAAGCTCTTGCTGGTGCGTCGCAAGTAAAAAATAACAGTTTGATTTGATATACCTGATTTAAATATTCAAAACCATGAAGCAAGAGCAAAGAACATTCTTCTATAAAACTTTTTAAATACAAAGCCAGTGAATCCGGCTTACCACTTCCAAAAAATATAGCTACCGAAAATGGTGTCTTATTTTTGAATACTACGCTTCGCACTAATATAGGCCAAAATTGACCTACACCATTGTTAAATAAAGGTATTCCGTCAATATTAATTTGTAGCGGTATAGGCTCGTTTTCAATGAGCTTGTGTTCAAAACCCTCGTCAATCCTATTTCGCAAACCCTTCTCTAAACCCAGATAAATTAAATCTCCATTGTTCAAAGTATATTTTTCTACTGATCTTGGTGTTCCAAGAATACTCCGAACATCGTTTTTTAAAAAAGGAAATTTAGGCCGTATGAGCTGAAGTAATTCATTTAGACATTTGTGTGTTACATTATTTCTACATACCCAAGACTTTAACTTTTTTAAAACAAGTAAATTATTATTAATATCAGCTTTTTCTTCTAATACTTGTTTCTTTGCAATAGTTTCACTTTCATTGCAAAATTCATCAAATATATACATGTTATCAGTAGTTTGAGTTACAGAAGCATTTCCGTTATTGTCATGTATTATATTTAGTTGTGAATTGAAACTGTTTGAATCTTTTAAATTTATATGGGACTCATTTGAGTTAACTAATGTGTTAATTTAAACTTCAGAACTATTTGAAGTAGTACACGTGTTTGTGGAATATGGAGAAGGTAGAGTTGGACTTGAGTGTAATATAAGTCTTTTCGTTAACTCTACATCGTTACGCACTTTACGACGTAAATGTCGTTTAGAAATCAGCTTTGATTTAGGCATTTTGAATATTTTAGCACATATGTTTGGTATGCTATCGTTTTTTTATTAAAAAGTTTACCTTTGCTATAAAGAGTTTGAAGCTTTTTGGGTAAAGCCTAAAATAAAAAAATAAAAAATTATAAACGTAGTCTCACTATGAAGTGTTGTCAAATACAGTTTAAATATATTATTTAAAGTCAAAGAAATAAAATAAAATAAAATAAAAAATGTACTTTACCATTCTAAACTACAGACCAAAAATCTTTGTTATCTATACAGCGTGTTACAAATTCGATGCATTAGCATTGCTATCTCAGAAACTGTAGTAGATCGAGGTTTAGTTAAATGAAGACAAACTTGAAAAAAATGCGTCAAATTTGTAACACCCTATATGCGACTTTATATATTTACACGATGTTAAAGCTTATATAGTAAACTAAAGTTATTTTTACTATAAAATATATTATAATTAAAGTTCTGTTACATAAAAGTACAACATTGTAACAATATTGGTGTCGCATTGGTGTGTAAAATTAATTGTGAACAATTACCGTCGTAATGGAAATTATGTTTTCCTTCTACTTATATTTATATCGAACAGTATACACATAAAATAAGTATACTGTATCAGTGTAATATACCACTATAAGCACATGCACTATAGATATAATTATAACTTCCACCATCTAACTAAAATCGTTATTACCGACGGTAATTTTAAGCAAAACTGACTGAATACTGAATACTCTGAACAGGGAACACAAGTTTCAGGCAAGTGAAAAGAAAATGTCGCTTGATTTGCTAAGATGCACGATGCACGTTTTGTGGTTATAGGTATGTATAATTTTTGCCAACTCTACTTACCGTTGGCGATAATTGGTACACTTTTTTCACTTAATACTGAGTTACTAAAAAAGTAGCCCAAAAACTCTGGTGCCGATGTAGGCTGCAAATCAAAAATACTTTGTGCAATTTGCACAAGACAAAAGCTTGAGCGGCGTAATTTCTTTGCGTTCACGAGATCACGACGTTTGCGGCGCGTTCCACGTTTGCCGTTTGCCCCTTCCACCTTCCACCTCGGTCGACGCGCCGTTACCCGCGCCACCTGACAACAGAGATGAAACATGCGCGGCGTTGTCATGTTGAACTGTTAGTATTAGATTAATACTAATCCCATAATATTTAATTCGCTTTTCTATTAACATGACATTAAAAAATATATATTTTAAGCATTTTAGTTATTATGTGTAATTTTGTTTTAGTTTATTTTATAATATAATATGCTAAACGTGTAGAAGTATTAAAAATACTAAAATTAGTTACTATTGAGTTACGTTTATTAATAAGAAAAATTGGCAACTAGGTATGATAAGTATATCAGAGACCCTTTCGTTCGATGCGTGATTTCGGACCCAAACGCGTTATGATCTAAAAATTACATGACACCATGATTTTAAAATCACATGGAGGTCAAGTGACTTTTGAATCATAACGCGCCGTTTGGATCCTAAATCACAAACCGAAAGAAAACGTGGTGTTGGTTTTTGATTTTGACCCTTTTCTTAAATGGCGGAAATAAATGATGAGTATGGATATTTCGAAAAAAGTAAAACTTTAGTTTTCTGGGAGCAAGACAAGGATAAGACACTGTTGTACATTCGATGGTTTTACATGGCTTGTCATATACATTCATATTGCATAAATATACTATACATATCCGTATAATTAGTTTTATAATTATAGTTTATTGTCAAGATATATTTTACATATACAAGATATGTATATTATATATAGGATATATGCTGTGAACAATAATAGTATAATAATATTACTATTAATGGACTATTTTATTAACGACCATTTTTACATTGTTTGTTGATGTTAATATAAATAAATACTTATTAAAATCAAACCTCACATTTATTTTATGTTAACAGTAAACCTAAAATATAAAGTTAAAAAATATTGCAAATATACGTGAATGGTAGCCATTTATTTATATGCATAAGAACAGCCATTAATATTTCTAAATCATATCAATTATGTTTTATATACGCATTATATACGTTTAGTTAAAATGTAGTATATGAAAAACATATATTTTTTATACCATAAAATTTGCATTCGTGTATTATACAGACATAACGTATATTAAACGTATATTACACTAGCCTGTGTTGCTTGGGTATGTTGTTTTGCTTGAGTTGTTGCAGAGTCTCGGTGGCTCTGTCATTGTCATTTGTCTTAACTAAAAAGTAGTTTTCTTGTCTGATAATGATGTCTTTTTTGGGGTTTAGTTCCTCCCATCGGATTGCCAGTTGAACCCGGGTTGTTGCAGGTACTGTATTTAGAATGAAGGTGTGTGTAAATACAGGGTTGTGGTTGAGGGTTTTTTGGTTTGACGTTTTGGTTGCATGTGCTACAGCTACAGTGTTGTCGGTTGGATTTGTAGTGCGTTCTCCCAGAGCAATCCTCTTGGCCTCTTGGGTCGGTGTTGTAGGAGTAGGTTGTGAAGATGCCTTGGGTTTCCGTCCGCGTTTTTTTGAGGCTGATTTAACAAAACCACCGTCCTGGGAGGCATAGTCCGATTCGGACTCGTGCGAACTCCCAGGATACATCCTTCTTTTTGAAAGGACCGTGTATATATTTTAAACAGACACGACAAACTGTTTACAGATCTTTGGAATTGTTTCGTAGTTTATCGTTCGAAGCAGCGAAAAGCGTTTTGCTATCCGTTCACTCGGTACGTCTTATCTACACGAAGGTTTCGAGGAGACTCTCCCACACATTTTTTTTGTATAAAAAAAATATATTTACCTATTTTGGAGAAAAAAAAACTAAACACTAAACCTCAGAAAAGTAACCACAGCCCTTGAACTGAAAAAACCATTCCACCCATTTTTTTTGTATAAAAAAATATATACATTTACAGTACACAGAAATAATTGTTTAGGATACGCTCTTGAGGACGAACACTTAGTCATTAAAGTCCCAAAAAAGAAGACACTATGGAAATCGCAAGAACAAAGATTTATTCTTCTTCACCTCCTACTAGTGATTCAGATTTGCTGGAAGCTCAGAATCAAAAGAGAAATACTAGACCGATTAGACGAGTATGTAAATCTATATTTTTATTTATTTTGGGATTTTTTTTGACTTCCATACACTTAATAAACCATAAAGTTTAAGAACATTTAAAAAAAATAAATCTGTAGTTAATATTTTTTTTGTATAAAAAAATATATTTACCGATTTTGGAGAAAAAAAAAATTAAACACTAAACCTATACTTAAATTAATTATAAGGGCTACATTGCCCGTGGCTCATGGCGACCCCAGAAAAGTAACCACAGCCCTTGAACTGAAAAAACCATTCCACACAGGCAGTTTGGACAAAATGGACAATGAAGATGAAGAATTCAAAAATGTTAAAACTACCATGATAAGCTGTAAACAGCGACGAGAAATGAACCGTTGATATTCTATTTCAAAAGCTATAGGTGGCGCTCATAATAAGACAACGCGAACGCATGTGACTTACAAAACTGAAATTGACAGATGAACACGTCTTGTTATTATCTGTCAAAAACGTCACCGTAGTGGTATAAGAAAGGGAACCAAAAGCAAAAGTAAAGAAGCAACTTAAGTTAACTAATTAATAATAATCTTATAAGTTTTAAGCAGAATTCAAATAAAATCAAAATTATAATGATGCCGTACACTATGCCATCAATGTTCAGCGCCGTCATGGGGAAATACTGGTTCGAGGACAATCGCTTCTGTGGGTGGCTGGGCAGCTCTGTTTAATAGAATGTCTGCTGCATCTCTGTCTCTTCTCGTATTGGAGCTGTTACTTTGTCGTCGTTTGTAGAACCCGAATAGCACCATAAGTGTGATAACAACAAGTGTAATAGTTATTACTGTACCACTGAGGCTTGTGATTAGAAGGTGCTTTTTGACTGTCTCCCAATGCGTGGTTTCAAGTTGTCGTTTGATATTCATTTCTTCACTCCTGACTTCATTAAGCTTGTTGGATGCGTCAATTACAGGTTCGTCAATTAGCGTGGTTTCTCTTCCGTGCATAACTGGAAATAATGATATATTTTGTAGTACAGGTTTGGAGAATGCCTGTAAGACAGTGACACTGTCTGACCTCTTAGGCGTTAGGATGTTTTTCTTAGTTTGAATGAGGCAAGTTGGAGTTGTTTCTATAATAGCAGTCTGATTTAGAGACACATCGTTTCGAATTCCATCGCAAATAATGGCAATTTTAGTTTTTTCAGGCGTAATTGCTAACCATGAGTTTGGAGTGTGTAACTGTTTCCATATTATTGATGATATGGAATGCTGTGTGATTTTGCATGAGGTATTTTCTTCTCGCTGGTATACTTGGTCTATTACGCAATTTAGACTAGTCTCTATGCCTCTTGTTGTAGTGGGTGAACATACGAAGACATTTTCCGCAATGTTCAGACTGTTGTTCAACTCATATTCAGAAATTTGGAAGTACAACTGTGAATCATAATCGATTGCTAGTAATTCGTTTGGAATATCCAGGATCCAATAGGACTTATTTTCTGTCTTCAGTGGAATTGGAGTCGATCTGATTAGCATAAATTCGTTGTGGTTTATCATCACAAAATATCCATAGACGTGGATAAATTCTTCACTGTGTTCCACTCTGGTCTGGAGCACAGGATAGGATATTATCTCGATGTTGGAAGGAATCTTTGTGGACGCAGCTGCTATAATCTCTTCAATGTGGGTCGGAGATATTAAGTCATATATGTGATCTTTGTGGTAGTGAACATCTAACAATCATTTATAATAGTCCAAAAGTTCATCTATGTAATTGGAGACCACTTGATATGAACTAAGAATGTGAATTGTCAGTTTATTTTGTATCCACAAGTCGATACCATGCTTCCATTTCATTTATTGAAGCAATGCCTTCATTGATTTTCTCCCGGAATCTTTCGAGTTGATTGTTGATTCTGGATTCGGTGTCATTAAAAGTAGATAGAGCATGTAGCATGAATTTGGTTTGGTGGTTGGATGCCTTGATTAGCTCCTTTTGGTTTTTATCTAATTCGTCAATATTTGTGTAGATCTCATTATTTTCTCTGAATACAGCGGTAAGTAGTTTTCCCAACGCTCCTCTTTTTTCACGCTTGGATACCACAGTTTGTAATCCGTTTTGTATCCATTGAAATTGTTTTTCCTTCTCTTTTAAATGATGTATCAGTGATATGCATTGTGTGTCCCCTGCTATTGATTTTGCTCGTTGACAGAGGTTGTCTATCTGATTAATCGCATCTTGAACGTTTATTGAGTCGTTTACCATTCTATTTTTCTCGTACTTAAAGTCAATTCTAAAGGTGCCCCTGTCTATTCGTGCATGTCCCATGTGCTCAATGTACAGTCCTGGTGGAGGATAATGGATCGAATATTGAGTTGCCTTGGACGCTTGGATCATCACAACAAAAAGAACAGCGATCAATACCTTTTTCAACAAGTTTCCATCTCCCAACATCGTCCGAGTTTATGGTTGTAGATATTGGATCGGGAAACGATATAATTTCTCTTCCAATTAGAAAATGTCCTGGAGTTAAGGTTGCTAAATCATCTGGATCATTTGATAATGGGCACAGAGGTCGAGAGTTAAGGCAAGCTTCTATTTGGTGAGTTAATGTCGTCATTTCTTCATAAGTTGGTGGTGTGTCGCTAATTATTCGCTTTAAATGGAATTTCATAGACTTAACGCCAGCTTCCCATAGTCCTCCAAAATGAGGAGAAGCTGGGGGAATGAAGTGCCATTGGGTTCCACCTGCAACTAAGGTATCTTGGATCTCTGACTTCTGTATTGTATTGTAAATTTCGTCATGGAGTATCTTACTGGCTCCTATGAAGTTGGTGCCGTTGTCACTATAGAGATGCGCACATCGTCCTCGTCTGGAGATAAATCGTCGGAATGCTGCCAGAAACATGTTTGATGACATATCCCTGACAACTTCTATGTGAATTGCCTTTGTAGCAAGACAGACAAAGATCGAGATATATCCTTTATAAGATCTGTATCCTCTGCCTTTTGTAGTTTTGATCTGAATAGGTCCTGCGTAATCGACGCCGGAATGCAGAAATGGGTGCGACGGTGTAATTCTGGGAACTGGAAGATTTCCCATCTGTTGCTCAATTGTTTGACCTTTGAATCGCAAGCATCTTACACAGTGGCCAATAATCGTCTTTACTCGGCGTTTTCCATTTATTATCCAAAAACGGCTTCTTGTATAAGATAATGTCAGCTTATTTCCTCCATGTAGTGTATTGGCGTGAGCGTTCAGTATTACTAACTTTGTCAGGTGACTCGCATATGGTAAGATCATTGGATGTTTGCTATCGTAGCGTAATATTGAGTTTTGTAATCTTCCTCCAACTCGTAAGACTCCATTATCGTCCAGCCATGGAGTAAGATTGAGTATTTTGCTACTAGTGTCTAGTTGAGAGCTCTTTTTTAGTTTTTGTATTTCTGGTTCGAAATTTTGGATCTGATCAATCTTGACTAGGTGTGTTAGGGTATCTCCCAATTCATCAACTGTGAGTAGGGTATGCGATTTCGTTTGTTTCCTGCATTTTTGAATAAATCGTCTGCAGAATGCTATAACTCGAGTCATGTGGTTTAATGAGGAAAATCGCTCTAGAAGTTCATTTTTTGTTTCACTATTTTGAGTTGCGATTGTAACATGGTGACACATTCTGTCTGGTTTTGGTTCGTCGGCGTTATGATGGTCGATTTTAACCACGATGGACCGGACCACCACATTGCATGGTTTTTTAATAGAGTTGGGCTTATTCCTCTTGATATAATATCAGCTGGATTGTCGTCTGTTCGTACATGGTGCCAATGTTGGTTTGGAACTAGTTTGGTGATTTCTGCTACTCGGTTGGCTACAAAATTCTTCCACCTCGACGGGTCCCCTTTTATCCACGATAGTGCTATTGTTGAGTCTGTCCAAGCATGTACGGGGGTATCTTCTAGTGATAAGGTTGTAGCAGTCTTTTTTATTAGATGTGAAAGAAGCACGGCAGCACATAATTCTAGTCTTGGTAACGTAACTTTCATTCTTGCTGGTGCAACTTTGGATTTGGCAATTAGCAGAACTATTTCTGCTTTGTCCTGAGAATTCTTTACTTTCATGTAGACTACGGCTCCATATGCCTTTTCAGAACCATCACAGAACCCATGTAGTTCCACCTGACTGCTTTTGACTTGGTGGGTCCACCTGGATATAGTAATTTTTTCGATATTTTTTAATTCTGTTCGAAACATTTCCCATTTGCTTTTAATGACGAGTGGCACAGGATCATCCCAATTCAGTTCCTGCAGCCATAATTCTTGGATAAGGAGCTTCGCTCGGATGATTATTGGAGCTAACCATCCTAGGGGGTCGAATAACTTGGCAACTTCTGAGATGCTTCTCTTAGTGATGTTATCACTGGTCGATATTTCGGTTTTGAATCTAAATGTGTCATCATACGGAGCCCAGTGTATACCTAGCGATTTCCTTATGTCATCTTCAGTTATTTCCAACGCTGAATGATCCTTAAGTTCATCCGGAAGATTTTGTAGTAACTCTGGTTTGTTGCTGGACCATTTCCGCAACGTAAATCCTTCTCGTTGAAACATTTTGATAAGTTCGTCTTGTAGTGACAGAGCTTCCTTTATATTATCAGCACCTGATAACAAGTCGTCGACATAAAAATCTCTCATTGCTGCTTTGGATGCATTTGGAAAATTGTGTCTCTCATCGTGGGCAAGCTTTTGTAACGTTTTAATAGCTAAGTACGGTGCTGCTGTTGTCCCATAAGTTACAGTCGTTAAGCAATATTCATTTATTGGTGTGTCACTGTCAAATCTCCATAAGATTTTCTGATATTTCAGGTCGTCGGCGTGAATCTTTATTTGCCTGTACATTTTTTCAATGTCAGCTGTGATCACTACTTTCTGTGATCTCCAGCGTAGTAATATGTCTGATAGTTCTGGTTGTAATCTGGGATCTGCATACATGGTATTGTTGAGGCTCAATCCTGATGAAGTTTTACTGGAAGCATCAAAAACCACCCTTAATTTTGTTGTAGTGCTGGTGCTTATTCCTTGAATACCGGTTGATGTAGGATAATATATCGATGCTGCAGCTCTGTATGTGGAAGCATTTTTATGTGACCAAGATTTAGATATTCCTGCATGAATTGCTTATAGGCGATTTCCAGTTCTTTGTTACTGCTCATTCTTTTTTCTAGCTGGAACAGTAGTGCAGTAGCTCGTGATTTTGACATTCCTAATAGACTCTCTTTTCCGTTAAATGGGATTCTAACGGTGTATGTTCCATCGCTATTTCTTGTAGTGCTGGCTTCGTAATGTTGTTCGCAATATTCAGCATCTTCTGATAACGGACGTGTTTGTGAGATCTCTTCGACTTCACAAAATTTGGTTCATTGTCTATCTTCTTCAATGCATGTTATCATGCTGAGAACTTGTAATTTGTTGCCTGAATTTGTTGGTAAGTTTCCGGAAAAAATCCATCCTAATTCTGTTTGTTGGCCCAGGAGGATGGGCATCAGGAGGCCCATCTTCAGTTTTTCGTATGCCTTCCAAGATTAACTGGGCATATTCTCGGGCTCCAAGAAGTATATCTACTGGGCCAGGTTTGTAGAATAATGGATCAGCAAGGATGTCGTTCTTCCATTTAATATGTCTGCGCCAAGTCCTGTAACTTGTGCTTGAATTTTCTGTCTGGCCAGGCCGAGTAGACTTGCAGCCTCTTCGGTTATGAATGCTGATTGGGAGCCAGGGTCGATTAGAACTCTCAGATTTTCATAGCTTCCATAAACATTTCTAACTCTAATGAGTGCTGTTGCCAAAAATACCATCTCATCTTGTCGGCTAACATGGCTTGTTGTTTCGTTTTTGAACGCTGGTCTTCTGTTCTGTGGTGGTTTCCATGAATCGATGTGTAAGTATGTATGATGGTGGTTGTTGCAAATGCGGCATTTCATTGATGAATTGCATTTGGATTTGTAGTCATGGTTTAAGCAGTTCAAAGATAGCTTTTTGTCCTTGGCAGCTTTTAGTCGAAGTTCTGATGATAAGGCTTTGAATTTTGTGCAGTGGTAAATCAAGTGGGCTTCATTGCAGTACTTGCACGCATCAGTACTTCTGGGTTTGTTATTGTCATTGTTGTTGTTTGAGTTGTATGGATTTTTCTTTTGTGCATCGGACATTGCTTCTAATGATTGGAATCTTGCTTGAAGAAATCTTCTAATTTCAACAAAGTCCTGTATTTCATGGGGCTTGCTTAGCGATTGTTCATAAAGCTTGTTGGTTTCATGATCCCATTTTCGGCAGATGATGCGACTGATAATAGGTCCCCAATTAGAAGTATCAATTTTTAGATTATTGATGGCTTCAAGACATTCCACAACTGTATCGTGGAGCTGCTTTATCTTGGATGGTGACTCATGTTGAATTCTAAGAAGATCTAAGATCCTATCCATTAGTTTGGAGACTATGAGTCTATCATTGCTGTATCTGTCATTGAGAATATTCCAAGCAGGATTATAGTTGGTTTCTGCTATGGACAAGTGCTGGATCAGTCTTCCAGCTTCCCCTCTGACATGCGTTTTAAGATACTGCATTTTCTCTATTGTAGTAATTGTTGGATTTTCATGAACCAGTTTGATGAAAATATCTCGAAATGTGACCCATCCTTCGTATAGGCATTGTCTCGCAGTTTGTTGTACTCCTTGAATCTTGTCTTGTAGGTTTTGTACTGTTTCTTCGTACTGCTTTTCAAGGTTTTGTATGGGATTCTTGATGGTATGGTCAATTTCCTGAACTTGAAGCTCGATGTATATTTCAGAGATAACGTCCCATTGCTTGGATAACTTCTCTAGTAGGAACTGATATCGGCTTTTCGGTGCTTGACACTGGTTCGGATTATAATATAAGGCTTCTTGTTGTGCGAGTGGTTTGGCTGCCTGAAGAAACTTTTGTTTGGAATCGGAAATATGTTTGGTAATTTCTTGGACTAGCTCTTGTAGTTGACAAAAATAACTGGTTGTGAAATACGGATGCGTCGGAACGTCAAGCTTTATAAGCTGTTTATGGTTTTCTTCAATGCTTTCCCAAATGGCCTCGAATTCTGCAGTTTTCTTGAGAAAATATGGTTCTATGGTTTTTCCTCTCGTGGGCGTCTTTTTTGTAATTGGTAAATAGGTTTTTTAATTTTTTACCCAAGGTCTCTTGTGACTTGGCGAGTTCGTTGGCTTCTTCCATTCTTCTAGGTTTGTATGTCCTGGCTTCTTCTTATGATTTCAGTAGGTGTTTTTTTTTGTTGTTTGTTGTTTGTTGTTTGCTGGTATCTCAACCGATTTCTTTGTTTGGTTGGGGATAGTATGATTTGGTCAAGAATTGTATAACCAGGCAGTGCACTTGTTATACAAAGGAATAACTGAAAAGAACCACTACCACCCAAGGTATTCTTGGACACCGCACAGGCTTGATAAAATTCTAATCAGTTTGGAATGCTGCAACCAGACAAGGCACTTGTTACAGAAGGAAGGAAGGTATGTGTGTTTATTTGTAAAGGGAATTAACTGAGAAGAACCACTCCCACCCAAGGTATACTTGGGCACCGCACAGGCTTGAGAGAATTCTAATCAGTTGGTTTTTTGAAGGTTTTTTTGCTCGAAGGACCAATGTAAATTCCTGTAATGGAATTCAGGAAGAATGCTCAAGACACTTGGTAGTTTACTCTTGTATAAGGTTCAGGTTGGATGGTTGAGTAAGAACCGCTGTTGGATTAATACTGATTTTTATTTAACAGTTAATACTATTTATACAAATTAACAAACGTTATAAACAAATTGAATTAACATAATAAGTGCTGACCAATATTGTTCTGTGCTCCACATTGGAAGGTTCGGTGATTTTCCTGCTGACGCTGCGTCTGGTACCTGGTTGCCCGGTGACCTACTGGCGGTGCATTAGCGGCAATAACCTAGTTAGTTACTTTTGTGTTGTTTATGAAATATATAAACTGATATTATTTTTTATGACTAACTGTGAATTTAGACAAGTGTATTAAAAACTCAGTGCTGGTTGGTTTGTGGTAGATTGAAAATTCTATGGGGTCAACTGATCTGTAAAGTAGAATGTCAAGAAAAGGTAAAATATTTGATAGCCCAATGGTAAACGATCAAACCATGCAAATTATTGATGTAGTTAAAGAAATCTTGCAGTTCAACCGTAGTGCCATTGAAAATATAAATTATGTCATCCACATATCTTTTTTAGGAAATTACCTTGTCAAAATAATGGTAGGAACTTACCGGAGACATGTTAGCAACGATTCTCGGCAACGAAATCGGCAGTTCGCTTTTCCACCAGTGGTCGCGCGTATTCACTTTACGCTTTCTACCGTTTGTTCTCCAGTCTAGCCTGCTCTTGCTATAACTACTGTAGAAATATAAAATACAATTAAAAATTAAAAATGTATTATAGTAATTATTAAGTAATTATTGTGCATCATTCTAGGATTATGTGAAAGATGCAAAGATAAGTTAATAAACTTAATTGGGGCTTGATAATTAAGTGTAGCAGGTGTTTCTTTTCGGTAAATCGTCTTGGTATACATGTAGCTATAATGTTCTGAAGAGAACTTTAAAAGGCCAACCCTTATAAAGGACGTACGGTGAATTAAATGAGCGGAGGTAAGAAAAATAAACCAAGTATTTTGTTTAAACATTTTTTAAGAGTGAGGGTTAATTAAATGCGAGGTGGTGGAAAAAGTAACTTATCTGCTTGGACATTTGGTTCAACAGCGAGTGCCTTAGAAGGGGTTTGAAGCCAAATTACTTTTCCGAAGCAACTCCACATCTGCGTCTTCCAAAAAAACGTTACATCTGACCATTAAGGTGTGGATTGGGCTGAAGTTCAATCCGACGCGGAACTTTAACACTTCTGTATTATTTCGTTTAAGCACGTTCAATGCCTTTACGCTCTTACTTAATCTCGAAATGGAGTAATACCTTATATTTTGTTTATTTAGCGTAATATTTATTACTTATGTTTTGCAGCAATAGCACAGCACACGTGGCAATGCGCAAACTTGCCGTTTTCCTAGCCGATTCCGTAGATTTAATTGTCATTCTTTCTGTTATGTATACTATTGTCAAAGTAATACGCATTGTAATAAAGAACAATGAATGCAAATATGCCCTGGACATTTTTTCGTTTACTTTTGAAATTAGTGAGTTGCCATATTGGGCCCTAAAGTGTTCATTGTTACACAGAAATAATTGTTTAGGATACGCTCTTGAGGACGAAGTCATTAAATTAAGGTCGATGGTGACAAAGTTTTTCAGTGGAGCCGCCCCTTATTTCCCAATGAAAAAGGTCCTTCTGCTCTTGTGGAAACTCATACTTATATCGTTAGGCGGCATGGCAAAGCTAAATGTAGTTTTTTACTGATTTAATTCTGTCTAAACAATGTATTTTGTAGTGATAAGAAATAAAACTGGAAAAACGCCGGAGTGCGAATTTACCGCCCCAAAAAAGAAGACACTATGGAAATCGCAAGAACAAAGATTTATTCTTCTTCACCTTCTACTAGTGATTCAGATTTGCTGGAAGCTCAGAATCAAAAGAGAAATACTAGACCGATTAGACGAGTATGTAAATCTATATTTTTATTTATTTTGGGATTTTTTTTGACTTCCATACACTTAATAAACCATAAAGTTTAAGAACCATTTAAAAAAATAAATCTGTGGTTAATATGTTGGAGAAAAAAAAAGACTAAACACTAAACCTATACTTAAATTAATTATAAGGGCTACATTGCCCCTGGCTCATGGCGACCCCAGAAAAGTAACCACAGCCCTTGAAGTGAAAAAAACCATTCCCCACAGGCAGTTTGGACAAAATGGACAATAAAGATGAAGAATTCAAAAATGTTAAAACTACCGTGATAAGCTGTAAACTGCGACGAGAAATGAATCGGTGATATTCTATT
Source organism: Ips typographus (assembly GCF_016097725.1). NCBI lineage: Eukaryota > Metazoa > Arthropoda > Insecta > Coleoptera > Curculionidae > Ips > Ips typographus. Next base: position 7,162,254 of record NC_138433.1, read on the forward strand.
TCAAAAGCTATAGGTGGCGCTGATAATAAGACAACGCGAAGGCATGTGACTTACAAAACTGAAATTGACAGATAAACAAGTTTTGTTATCATCTGTCAAAAACGTCACCGTAGCGGTATAAGAAAGGGTACCAAAAGCAAAAGTAAAAAACCAATTATAATTTGTTGTTCTTTTGTTTCATTGAATGTCAAATGTAATTTTTGACATAATTTAACTTTCTCATGGAAATAATAATAATAATAATAATAATAAATCATTTATTTCTCCAATTAAGCATGCAAAACATGCAACTGAGGAAAACGTCAATACATTTAGAAGAATCATCAAATAATGCGAATACATCAAATTGACAAACTTAATACAAAACTACATAAATTACGTTACATCTAAAAACTCTTCCACACTGTAACAGTTTCTCTCAAGTAAGAGCCGCTTTAATCTATACTTAAACACATTGACGTTAGGTGAATTTTTAATGGAATCGTCAATGCGGTTATAAAACTTACACCCGTTAAAGAAAATGCCTTTCTGGTATAACCCAGTTCTGTGATAATTCGGCAGCAACTGGTCCTTATTACGTGTATTGTGTGAATGCGATGTACGATAAATTTCAAACTTGGTTTTATTTTTGAACACGAAAACACATACTTGATAAATATAAACAGAAGACAAAGGAAGAATTCCAAGTTTTTTAAACATAGGTCTACAGGACTGACGTGGACCTATCCCAGTCATTATCCTGATGGCGTACTTCTGAACTAAAAATATTCGCGACACATGAGCACTGATACCCCAGTTTAGTATGCCATAACGCAGGTGTGAATGAAAGTTTGCATAATACAGAGATAGGAGCACATCAATTTTAAAGTGATTGGCCATAAATTTAAGAGCATAACAGCTTTTGCGCAGCCTACCACTAAGTATATTTATATGATCCTGCCAATTCATGCCACAATCAAAAGTAATGCCCAACATCTTCGAAGTAGAGCAAGAAGATAAAGCATTATCCTTTCCCTCGAAAATACCAATTTCTCCAAGTGAGCTTCTGTTATTAGAAAAATGAACAAAATTAGTTTTATTTATATTCAACTTTAAGTGATTTTTTTTGGGACCATAAACAAATTCGATCGTAAATTATTTCTGTTTTCTTAATTACAGCGTCAGTACTCCGATCAATTATCAGAATATTTGTGTCATCTGCATATGCTGTGACCCGTACATCAGAAGCACCCTGCTCAATAAAGTTTAATAAATCATTAGCAAAGACCAAGAAGAGAAAAGGTCCAATAATAGACCCTTGTGGAACACCGGTAGTCAAAAATGAGCATTTACTCTGTTTATTATTAATGGTAACATATTGTCGTCTGCTGCACAGATAAGAGGAAATTAGGTCAAAGCTTTTACCACGAAAACCACATCTGTGCAACTTTGCAAGTAATATATCATGGTTTACCAGGTCGAAAGCTCGCGAGAAGTCCACAAAAAGGCCAACAACCGACAGGTTTTTGTCCAGTGCATCAACTATTCGAATTTGAAAATCGCATAGTGCAGACTCAGTACTTTTAGACTGTGTAAATCTATGCTGAGAGGCGTGGAAAAAATTATATTTCTGCAAGAAAGATAACATTTGATTTCGTAAGTTAAGTTCAAAAATTTTAGAAACACATGATAACAAACTAATTGCTCTGTAATTTGAATAGTCATTGGGATCACCCTTCTTGAAAAGTGGAATAACAATTGCGAGCTTTAGACAATCAGGAAATTGACCTTTTGCCACTGAAAGATTAATTACAAAAGTAAGTACATCACACAATAAAAGCTTAATATAAACTGACATTCTCACCTGCACTCTGTGTCCTTGCTGTCATCTGCTTCCATAATTGTGTAACACTGTCTTGTCTAAAAAACGTTTTTCTAAAATGGTACTGAAAGTCTTCCCAACCTTGTATATCAGTTTTCCTGGTCTCAAGCCAATGTTGTGCAGCTCCAATTAAATGTGTACGGGCAGTCTCTAATGAGTAAGCTTCGGGCCACTTGTGAAGTAATGACATACTTTTCAAAATGTCTAACCATTCTTGAGCAGCATTTGGTTAAAAGAAAGGGAACCAAAAGCAAAAGTAAAGAACCAACTTAAGTTAATTAATTAATAATAATCTTAAAAGTTTTAAGCAGAATTCAAATAAAATCAAAATTATATCAATTATAGAATTAGGAAGCTTACTTTATACATGCGAGACCATTTATACATGATGCCGTACACTATGGGATACAACAAGACAACTGATATACCCTAGGTCTCTGAATTAATGGGGTGGGATCGTTCAAATTGCATAGGAAATTCCTGGAATTGTGTTGGACTTTAAAACAGATATTAATGTGGTGTCATATAAAAATGTTTTTTAGTTGTAATGAAACAGTGAAACCAAAAAAGGGTATGGGGAAAATGTTAGTTTCTTTATTTTGGTCAGGTACAATTAAATTTGTGTTAATGTATTTGTTAAAGTGATTGTAATAAATTCTATTTATTAAAAAGGTTGGAAAGTTAATATTGAAAGCTATTGATTTTATCTATGGAAGTTCGGTGTTAATGCTATGTTGAAACAAGTTAAAAGGATGATTGGAGTTGTAGGGTATTAAAAACTCAGTGCTGGTTGGTTTGTGGTAGATTGAAAATTCTATGGGGTCAACTGATCTGTAAAGGAGAATGTCAAGAAAAGGTAAAATATTTGATAGCCCAATGATAAACGATCAAACCATGCAAATTATTGATGTAGTTAAAGAATCTTGCACTTCAACCGTAGTGCCATTGAAAATACAAATTATGTCGTCCACATATCTTCTTTAGAAAATTACCTTGTCAAAATAATGGTAGGAACTTACCGGAGACATTTTCGGCAACGAAATCGGCAGTTTGTTTTTCCACCAGTGGTCGCGCGTATTCACTTTACGCTTTCTACCGTTTGTTCTCCCGTCTAGCCTGCTCTTGCTATAACTACTGTAGAAATATAAAATACAATTAAATAATTAAAAATGTATTATATTAATTATTAAGTAATTATTGTGCATCATTCTAGGATTAAGTCAAAGATGCAAAGATAAGTTAATAAACTTAATTGGGGCTTGATAATTAAATGTAGCAGGGGTTTCTTTTCGGTAAATCGTCCTGGTATACATGCAGCTATAATGTTCTGAAGAGAACTTTAAAAGGCCAACCGTTATAAAGGACGTACGGTGAATTAAATGAGCGGAGGTAAGAAAAATAAACCAAGTATTTTGTTTAAACATTTTTTAACGGTTGAAAATCGACCGTTGCTGGGGGTTTTTATCACTAAATCGACTAAGGGTAGATATAGGAATAATATCCTGTTAAAAACTCAGAAAGGCCGGGTACTTTAAGGGAGTGAGGGTTAATTAAATGGGAAATGGTAAGAAAAATAAACCAAGTATTTTGTTTAAACATTTTTTAAGGGTTGAAAATGGACCGTTGCTGGGTTTTTTTTTTCACTAAATCGACTAAGGGTAGATATAGGAATAATATCCTGTCAAAAACTCAGAAAGGCCGGGTACTTTAAAGGAGTGAGGGTTAATTAAATGCGAGGTGGTGGAAAAAGTAGAATCATTTTACAATTTAAATTGTTTTTAAGGGTTGAACATCGACCGTTGCTGTGGGTTTTTTTCACTAAATCCACTAAGGGTAGATATAGGAATAATATCCTGTCAAAAACTCAGAAAGGCCGGGTACTTAAAGGGAGTGAGGGTTAATTAAATGGGAAATGGTAAGAAAAATAAATCAAATATTTTATTTAAACATTATTTAAGGGTTGAAAATCGACCATGGCTGGGGTTTTTTTTCACTAAAAGGACTTAGAGTACATATATCTATTACATTCTGGAGAGACCTTTGAAAGGCCGACTTTTAAGACCGACCCTTTTAAGGGACATAAGGTGAATTAAATGAGCGGTGATGAAAATTTTAAGGATTTTTCTCTAAGTAGGATACATGTAGCTATCACATTCTTGAAAGACCTTGGAAAGCCCGACTCTTATTTTTTTATTTATGTATCGTAAAAAAAAAAACATTTTTGAAAGATAATTCAGTTGGTGGTTAAGTACGTTTGTATTGGCAACATTGCCTTCTTTGACCAGGAGCTTGTTGCAAGGCTCAGCGTTTTCTATTTTCACGCGTGATGTCTGTTTACATTAGATCCAGACACCGCCACGACGGTGTTCTTTGATGTAAGCCGACGTATAAGAAGCCGAAGTCGTTGGAAACCGCCGAAAAATTGGCAAAGCCTATATAAAAATTGTCTAGAAAGAATAAGAGTCATATCGTATTATTTATTTCTTTTCCTCACGTCTTGTGGGTATGCTTTTGTTTTAACGTTTTTAGGCTTAGTTTAGTTGCTCTGAATATATCTGACAAAGTGGTTGAATTGGTTTTGTTAGCGAATATAAGAGCGACTTTCTAGCATTTACATTTTTGATATTTGGAAATACGCAAGTTAACCCTGCACGATTTTGTAGATTAGATATTACGATTTACGAGTATTTCGTTTAGATCATAATTAGTTTTTTTTTATTTGTTTTTAATACCTGCATGTGTTATAGTGAAGGTATAATTGTCGCTGTTGGTGTCTTTTTTGTGGGGCGTATATGGCAAGAGTCAAAGTGTAAGGGCAAACTTTTCTATTACATTGTCATCTTATGTAACGACGCCTACTTTACAATTATTTTTGTTATGAGTGCTATACTCCGTGGTTGAAACACCCAATACGAGTTACAATAATACCTAACCTAACCTAATAAAAACTAGTAGACCTAATAGTACTAGTAAAATAAAGTAATTCTCAACGTCATTGACAAATTGAAAACATCGTAGGTATTTGTTTTATTTTTAAATGTATATAATCCAGTTACAAATGTACATAAAATCAGGCACAAACGGACTCTATTGACTCATCATTTTATAAAACTATTTGTTCAATAAAAATTTGTATGAAATGACACAAACACACTTATTTTCCTAATAAAATATAAAAATACAGTGTGTCTCAGAAATACATGTATTAATAAATAAAGAATAAAACAAATAAATGTATTTGAAAAATATATAAAATTATAGAAAATAAACAACCTTCACTACTCACAAAGTTTGAGTTAAATTGATGAAACGGTTTTGCAGAAGTTTATAGTTTTGTATTTTTTAGAGTTTTTGACTCTCTATATCTCGAAAACGAAGAGTTTTCGGATCCACGTATATTTTAACTTTTTTCATATTTGGGCCAGCTCAGTTTATCCCTAAATTTACGGTACTTATTTCTAAGATACCCTGTATATTATTGAAATATAAACATAATAAATTGTTGGAGATATGTTCTATAAGTTGGTTGAGGAGAGTTATTCATTTATTTTCGATTTTTGGGCTTTGCGTCTCACCGCATCAAAAAGGTTTGTTGGGAAAATGGAATTTCGCACTTTTTTTAACTAAGTAGAAAATAACATTAACCTAGTCGTCCCAACACAAGACCACTGACTTAGTTCGTCTTGAACCTGAAAAACGTCAAGAAATCTGAAAAATAAAAAACAGCAGAACACAGCAAACAATAACTTATAATAAATAAACAACCTGATACTTAGTAATTTTGAATTCTGAGAAAGATTTTTTGTCAATTAAATTGACCTTTGACGCGAAGCCCAAAAAAGAAAAATAAATAATACATTATAGTGTGAAACAAGTTCATGTGTAAAGCATGGGAATCTTGAAAACAGTAAGAAATGTATGTATATATGTTGCGAAGAAATTGCAAAATTTGGAGTCCAATATTATTCCGGTTTAAAATTTAGCATAGCAAAATATCAAAAAAGGCAGCTTTGCCTCAAATTAACCAACCCTATGTCTCTTACTGTTATCGAGATCTCCATATTTATAAATGAATTTGGTTTATTCCTTTATACAAATAAAACTAAAATTTACAAATTATAATTTCCATAGGGCACTGGTAGAAAATGAAAGCAATCATGCATCTCACGATTTTATAATTTTTTTTTCTAATCCACACGCTATTTTTGACATAACAATTTTTTAGAGTCAAATTCAGCGTCCAATGTGGTCCCAACAGACGTAGAATGGCTCAAAAGTAACAAATATGCAGACTAGAACAACAGCGGAATCGATCCTTGCCGGTTTTGAGACGAAAGAATACAGTTTAGCACAGATTGACCACTAACGAGCCAAATTCAGCGTCCAATGTAGTCCCAACAGACGTAGAATGGCTCAAAAGTAACAAATATGTATACTAGAACATCAGCGGAATCGATCTATGCCGGTTTTGAGACGAAATAATACAGTTTGGCACAGATTGACCACGAACGAGCCAAATTCAGCATCCAATGTGGTCCCAACAGACGTAGAATGGCTCAAAGGTAACAAATATGCAGACTAGATCATCAGCGGAATCGATCTATGCCTGTTTTGAGACGAAATAATACAATTTGGCACAGATTGACCACGAACGAGTGAAATCCAGCGACCAATTTAGTCCCAACAGACGTAGAATGGCTCAAAAGATTAACTGCCGTAAATCTACCAATGCCTTCCATAAGTACAGATATTTAGGTTTGTGGAAATATTTGGGCTTTGTGATCAAATTAATTATTTTGAAACCCTTGGTAAACTGCAGAAATGCATAGCCCACTTTGCCCTGCTGAGGCCCATGGGTAAAACCACCAACCCCAAATTTTGACCTAAAAATATAAAATAAAACATAAAACATTCAGGCATTTATTCAGCCGAAAACAACTCGACTTCAGGTGGGTTTATAAAACCAATAAAATAAAAATAATTTAATAATATAAATGATCTGCCGTGGTTGAAAAGGGTTTACAGAACAAAATAAAAATTACTATAGAGAAACTACCAGATATTTATTATTACCTCAGCTGATGCCATCCCTAAAAGAAGTACAGGTAGTTGTATGTCTTCTAGCGTGATTTCCAAAATAATAATTTATGTATAATTAAGTCCAGTAAATAAATTGCTTTAAACCACAGAAGGACTTCCCGATTTAAAATTGTAATTTATTCAAAACAGAACCAATCAAAATTAATGTTTAAGGTTAACAAAAAAAAAACAAAAAAGGAAGTTAAAATAAGTTCGCAAGCTTATCTTATTTTATCTTATCTCTTATTTATATATTATTTATTTTTTTTATAAACGCAACGCAACGACATAGCAAACAGGAACTTTCAACAATTATTTTATTTTATTGATTTTATAAACCCACCTTTCATATTGTCTCTGATACATTTTGTCGTTTTACTCAAACCAAAAAAAGCGCTCAATACTACCACAAAAAAGCTGTTACTGTTAGTGAGCATATACAGAAAACGTATATATGTGTAGTGCGCACCTTTTTTATTATAAAAAAATACTTCAAGTTTTATTCAAGTAAAATGTTTGCCTTTTAGCTTACTGATTACAATGAGAATTATGAAAAAAAATTGTTTTAACATCATGACCTAATCTCATCAATAATTATAATACTAATGCATTTGTTTTTGCGTTAAAAGTAAACAAAAAACGGTTGTTTTTTTCTAAATTTCTTATATGAAATTTTAAAAAAATCTCAATAATCTGAAAGCATTCATCGAATGAAATTGAACATTTCTAAAAATTTTAAACTTTGACTTCCAGAATATAATTGATATAACAACATAGACGAGTGGTGTTCCACTTAAAAAAACATTCGTTTTTGTCATAATTTAAAAACGGATGACTGAATTATGAAATTATCAGCGTTAAGTATCCATTTTACCTTTATCGAATAATCTAAAAATACGTAAGATACAGAGGATGTCTATAAAAAAGTACAGTTTTTCAATTTCACCCTGTAGTAAAAACCAAAAAAAATAAAAATTACTGGTCACATCCGTAAATTACACGAAAATGTACTAAACTGTTGTTAAAACTGCAATAATGTATCTACAAAAATAAGAGAAAGCAAACACAAAAATTACCTAATTTTTCGTCCAATGCCCTTGGACATTTTTAAGTCGGCAGACACGCAGTGTACCAGAGCATACTCGGGGTGAAAAGAAAATAAATCCCTCTCGACCTCTGAAAGTACAGCCGCTGGACTTATTTCTCCTCTATTGAACGCAACCCAAAAATGTCGAAATTCGACTTCCTTGATCCTATTCCTAAAAAATTCAAATGCTTACAATTCGTTACTTTGTAAAAAAAATAACATCGCACTATAAGAACGATCTATCTTGATTTGTGTAAAACCACATACCGGGTGTCCAGAAAAAGCAAGAGAGGTTAATATGGTTATTTTTATTCCTCTGTAAGGATGATTTAGTTGGAAAACTAAAAACTTTTAGTTTAAATTTCAATATTGCAATTTTACCGTCGACAAGAAACAGGCATCTTGATTGTTTTCAGTCTATTTGGCTTTTTAATACATTTTCAAGAATGATAAAACTACAATTATTTTGTAGAAAGTACATACAAAATCCAAAATTAATAATAAATCAAAATTATGATCACAACCCTCAACATGACCAGTTCAGTTTAATAGTTCTATAGACGCTCTACGACTTCAATTTAAAAAGTTTTACAATAATTACTCAACTGTACAGACACAAGAAAAAAACGATTTTCAATGTTAATCTGTTATGTCCCCGTGTTCTCCTGGACACCCGATATAAGTTACAAATTTGTGATATTTTCAAATTTCTTTATGCTAAACTGTAATTTATTACTACTCAAACATACATTGCGAATAAGAAACAGTTTTCTTAGATGAACAATTTGGAAAAAACTCGCTTGGGACACTTGGGAAACGAGTAGGCAATTCCCAGTTAGCACAACAACGTACAAGAAGCGAATAAACTGTGAAGTATTTAACCGTGCCAAAGTAACTGGCAAATTTTATAAAGTTGGTTGCAAAAATAACGATTTTCCAAGCAAAGTAAAAGCTTTGTAAAATATCCAAGAAATTAGAATTACCAACACCAAGGCAAAAGAGAATTACATGACTGTAATTTTTCTGTTTGAAGAGATTATATTTACATGTTAAAACGACCCTTAAAAAATATAAAAATAGGCGAAGACAAAAGTGACTCGCCTAATTTATTATCATAATCCTACACTCCATAAAAAGAAGTGCGTCCGCCACCGGCACGCGGCGTTCCATAATCATTGTAGGCGCTCCTTTGATATAAGAAGAAGTCAAATTTTCTTGAATTACGAAATATCTGCAGTGTTGTCATAGTTAACAAAATTAAATAAAGGATCTAGTTACTCTTATAAGTGGTATTACAAATACAATAATGATTGATATGGCAAATGAGTCAACAGCCATAATTACTGAAAATGTCTGAATGAACTGCTAAGTCGATTTAGCAAAAAAAAACTCCAGCAACGGTCGATTTTCAACCCTTAAAAACAATTTAAATTGTAAAATGTTTCTACTTTTTCCACCACCTCGCATTTAATTAACCCTCACTCCCTTAAAGTACCCGGCCTTTCTGAGTTTTTGACAGTATTGTCACGACTAGCGTGACGTGTTGAATTTAATTCAACTTATTTGCCTGGGATCTCGTTTCAGCGTGAAAATAAAACACAGTTAACTTTACCATCAAGTTCTATTGAATACGTACTTAAACCTAACAACTCCTAACTTACTAACTAGTAAAATAACAGGTTTCCTAACCCAACGAAAACGTTACTAACTCCCAATAAAATCATAATAAACCAGGCGTAAATTAATACACAACATAGAAGTACGATAAACATACTTACATCTCTATAGAAGACAGAATCTTGGAGAGAGGCTTGTCACTTGGAGCGCGGTTCGCGATTAACTTTACTTGAGCGTTACGGACATGTCTAGTTGACATTTGCGGTTCGATCACCAACGTGGTGCACAGCAAAACTGGACTGACTGGACAGAACTGGACTGAACTGACTGAACCCCTCTTTAGGGTACAACTTCCTTTTTATAGCATTCCAGACACTGGTTCCACCAATCAAAACTCCCAGACCTGGCCTCGTCTAGCCGACAACTCGTGACGACCTTCGACCATCGGTACTTGGAAAACATTCCACATTATTTCGCAAATTCAGCAAATGCATCTTAATTGCAGTTGCACTCCGACCGCATTCCACAATTTTAATGTTTCCGCTCAAGTAATATAAACATTCCACATTTTTAATGTTTCCTTTCAAGTGAAATAACTTTGATTTATTATCCTTCGTGACAGTATATTATTGCTATATCTACCCTTAGTCGATTTAGTGAAAAAAACTCCCAGCAACGGTCGATGTTCAACCCTTAAAAACAATTTAAATTGTAAAATGTTTCTACTTTTTCCACCACGTCGCATGAAATTAACCCTCACTCCCTTAAACTACCCGGCCTTTCTGAGTTTTTGACAGGATATTATTCCTATATCTACCCTTAGTCGATTTAGTAAAAAAAACCCCAGCAACGGTCGATTTTCAACCCTTAAAAAATGTTTAAACAAAATACTTGGTTTATTTTTTTACCATTTCCCATTTAATTAAACCTCACTCCCTTAAAGTACCCGGCCTTTCTAAGTTTTTGACAGGATATTATTCCTATATCTACCTTTAGTCGATTTAGTAAAAAAAAACCAGCAACGGTCCATTTTCAACCCTTAAAAAATGTTTAAACAAAACACTTGGTTTATTTTTCTTACCATTTCCCATTTAATTAACCCTCACTCCCTTAAAGTACCCGGCCTTTCTGAGTTTTTGACAGGATATTATTCCTATATCTACCCTTAGTCGATTTAGTGAAAAAAAAAAACCCAGCAACGGTCGATGTTCAACCCTTAGAAACCATTTAAATTGTAAAATGTTTCTACTTTTTCCACCACCTCGCATTTAATTAACCCTCACTCCCTTAAAGTACCCGGCCTTTCTGAGTTTTTGACAGTATATTATTCGTATATCTACCCCTTAGTCGATTTAGTGAAAAAAACCCCCAGCAACGGTCGATGTTCAACCCTTAAAAACAATTTAAATTGTAAAATGTTTCTACTTTTTCCACCACCTCGCATTTAATTAACGCTCACTCTTAAAAAATGTTTAAACAAAATACTTGGTTTATTTTTCTTACCTCCGCTCATTTAATTCACCGTACGTCCTTTATAAGGGTTGGCCTTTTAAAGTTCTCTTCAGAACATTATAGCTACATGTATACCAAGACGATTTACCGAAAAGAAACCCCTGCTACCCTTAATTATCAAGCCCCAATTAAGTTTATTAACTTATCTTTGCATCTTTGACTTAATCCTAGAATGATGCACAATAATTACTTAATAATTACTATAATACATTTTTAATTATTTAATTGTATTTTATATTTCTAGTAGTATAGCAAGAGCAGGCTAGACGGGAGAACAAACGGTAGAAAGCGTAAAGTGAATACGCGCGACCATTGGTGGAAAAACGAACTGCCGATTTCGTTGCCGAGAATCGTTGCTAACATGTCTCCGATTGGCGCTATAAAGGCGGTAAGTTGTTTACTTTCACTTGCCAATACCCTGAATACATGTCTAAAGATGACAAATATTGGGCGTTCCCTAAATTAGTCAAAATATTGTAACATAAAGACACACTAGGTGCCGTTACCCTAAGTTGCCCCGGTCTCCCCCAGTACAATGTTTGTGTCAGCAATATTGGCGAATTGGGGTCATGATGTGGGTATAAATACTGCACCAAAAGCACGTACAGATTACCGAACTCTGGGGTCTTCCCCAGAGGGAGGTCACTGACTGATCTCTGGGTTAGTCTGGATATGCCTATTGTGTAACGTATCGTGGAGCAGTAGGTGACCAAGTGCCACACCCTAGATCAGCCCTAGCAAAGCAAATAGTGTGGGCGCGCAGCTTAAGTTGCCGTTCCAACTTACCTCCCTTTGTTAGGTTCTTCACGTCTTTGCCGGCTCGGTGAATGCCCTCGGACCTAAGTCTAGGGTTCATTCATCCCCGTTAAAGCGTCGCCCCCCGTGTTCCTTCTGCACTATAGCTTAATAAAAGAGGGTTACCCGTGGAATCATGTGTATTCTTCCCCCTCAACCAACCCTTAGCGCAATAGTTAGCGCAATTATTTATTTACAATATCTTGATTTCTAGGCCAGTGTCGCGATCCCTGACCTAAGTGTAGGTATGTGATGACCTAGCAAATTCGTGCAATTATGAAGTTCTAGGTTACAACAACAAAGTGTACTGGTTTACATAATGATTTTATTTATGTTTTAAGAGATGTATGGCAAACAAAGTAATGATTGGAATCTTGTTTTATTTTTTTTAGGGTCAACCTGGCAACCTTGTTGCGTCTATCGATCAACTGCTACAGCCTTGTTGAAAAGCGAACTAGCCTTATGTCTTGGAGAAGCCGACATCTTCAGATGGGTCCCGCCACGACGGTTCTACTTACACCCGTGTGCACCCGAAGTCTTTAATAAGTCGAGCTGAAGAAGCATCTCCAGATGGGCTCACGTTAATTAGGAAGAAATATACATGTCCAAGGATAGGTGTGCTAAAGGAGCACGCAAAAGGACAGAATATGAAGAAATGAAGCTAAGCGATGAAGTTTTCCGCTTAGAGAATACAGTGCCAAGAGAAGGCACTCCGATGAGATGAAGCCTAGGTGAAGCGTTTCCACTTAGACGATGGTGCCAAAGAAGGGTACAATGAGCAATTTACGGAATTTCGCTTAATAAGGAAGGCAATAAGATAGACGCAACAGCAAGGTTGAAAGGTGATCCAATGTAACATTTGTGATATTTTAAAGTACACCCCTATCTCTCGCAAGCATTAAGAATAGGACTATATTAAGCTGTAATCTGGTGAAGAAATAAAGGACTTGTTCCACCACTTTTATACACCCTATAGCATTTAAGATTAACATTAGTATATGTAGACTTTATGTATAAGTTTCGCTTTTAGTGTTCGGGGCGAACACTTTCTAGGGGAGGGGCATGTAACATAAAGATTACACTAGGTGCCGTTACCCTAAGTTGCCCCGGTCTCCCCCAGTACAATGTTTGTGTCAGCAATATTGGCGAATTGGGGTCATGATGTGGGTATAAATACTGCACCAAAAGCACGTACAGATTACCGAACTCTGGGGTCTTCCCCAGAGGGAGGTCACTGACTGATCTCTGGGTTAGTCTGGGTATGCCTATTGTGTAACGTATCGTGGAGCAGTAGGTGACCAAGTGCCACACCCTAGATCAGCCCTAGCAAAGGAAATAGTGTGGGCGCGCAGCTTAAGTTGCCGTTCCAACTTACCTCCCTTTGTTAGGTTCTTCACGTCTTTGCCGGCTCGGTGAATGCCCTCGGACCTAAGTCTCGGGTTTATTCATCCCCGTTAAAGCGTCGCCCCCCGTGTTCCTTCTGCACTATAGCTTAACAAAAGTGGGTTACCTGTGGAATCCTGTGTATTCTTCCCCCTCAACCAACCCTTAACGTGACAATATCCTCAATATTAGATCCTGACCACGAATTTTTGACGGTCACACTATTCAGTTTCCGATAGTCTACACAAAAAGGAGTTCCCCCTTATGTTTTCTTCTTTCCAACTTCTTTGGCGGTTTGTTGGGTTATTATTTCTATTTTGATTTTGACTGTCAAAGCCGCAGATACTGAGAATAAAGCTGTACTTTGTGCTATTTGATTTACTAACGTTCTTTCTTTTATATATCTTAGTTTAATCACTAATTGTTTTAAATCGTCAAAATTTTTGTTGCCTGAGCTAAGCAGATAATACATTTCATAATAAGATGGATGTAAACCATATTCAAAATGGTCCCTAAACGCATCAAAAGTCATTTGCGATTGCTAATAAATCATAGTAGTACTTTTTTATATCCTCGGCGTCTTGCTGTTTGTGAGTGTTTAATCGAAATTTTACTTTTTGAAGTGGTTGTTCTCTTGAAAATTCTCTTAAAAAGTCTGATTTTATGTTTAGCCATGTTTTCATCTGATTTTCTGGCTCACTAATATAAGTACAAAACCATGTATGGGCTGGGCCTTCCAAAAAATTAGCTAAATATGATATTTTGTGGTTCTCTGACCAGCTATTCACAATCGCTGCTTTTTAATATTTATTTACAAAAGTAATGGGAGAGTCAATAGATGGGTTAAATGTAGGTGGGCATGTAAACTTTGGAGGGGCTGGAGTTTTTGGCTCAGCCAAAGTGGCCTATAAAGTCATGTTAGCCTTTATTGAAGTATTGTTAGGGCGTATCACACGGTTTCTCTCCCGAATTACAGGTGGTGGGCAAGGATTATTACAACCTTGTAATAAGTATGTGGGGTGGGATGAGGTAGGCTTTGGCACTACCACTTCTATGGGATTTCTTGTAAAGGCCTTTCTCTTTCTCGTGGTTTAGGCGGAGTTCTACTTAATGAAGCTCTTGGTTTGAAATAAACTTCCGTGGATTGGGGCTTTTTAGTGGATTGCGGCTGAGAAGTTGAAGCCGAGGCTTGGGGTGTTTGAGCTTGAGCGCTAACGACAGTTTTGTCAAGAGTACTTTCTTCGTCCTCACTGCTTGTCAAACAGACAACAGAACTGGATTTGTCAGGCTCTTGACTCTGTGAAGATGTCGTTTGCGTCGAAGCAGGAGAACTTACAGTCGAACTGTGATGCTCGGGTTTGAAATCTTTTAATTCTTTTAACACTTTTTCTGGGTTTCGACCTTTAGCGATAGCTTGACGTACCACGAATTTTTCTTTTCCCGACAAACTTTCAGCCCTACTGCGAGTCTGTACTCGATCTTTGTCACTCGATTCACTCATGGACAATTTCATTATACAAATGACTATTTAAATTCATCTATGTGTTATGTTTACTTATATATGTACTTTTTTTAAATTATTCTTATTTTTTTTAAACAAGTTGACTATTCCTATCAATTTCTTTGCGAATTTGCTTATTCATCAAACTAATAATTTTCTTGACCCTAAAATACACAAGCATTAATACCCCCATGCACAAATAATTATAATTAAAATTTCCTTAGCTGACCATGAATTATCTTTCCACGAATTATTTGATATTCCTCCACTGTTTCCTGCTTGAGAAATAATAATTTCCTCCTCTTTTGAAGATGTACTACCCATGTTAAACCAAAATGTTATCAAATAAACTCTTGAACAGCAAAGTTAACCCCTAAAAAATCACTAAATAAATTAACGTTACTGTCCCTAGCCAAAAGAAAATAATACCTAAAATTTCTTTGAAAGACCACACATTATTTTCCACAATCTGTATCATACCCCAAAAGATAAAGTAAAAAACTCTATTATTGTTTTTCATCCATCTCAAAACAGACCGGCAAGCCTCCACCAAATGTCACGTTTAATTTATGAGCCGTACTGGGTTCAACAATTAAACTGACTTACGACGTTAAACGTCGCGCCAGGATCTCAGTTTTAAGGATGGAATCAAACACTGAGTTTTTCTACTAAACACTTAAATCTATTGATCAACATTTATATGTCGATCCGCACAGAATAGTCATTTATAAATTAACACTTTAAAAGTTAATAATTTAAACAATTGTACTTACATAGTTAGCTAAGGACTTAGCATTTTCTGGCGGCTGGCTTGGTCACTTGAATATTGGAATAATTTCCCAGAATGGACTACTTAACTTGATTTTATTTTCTAGGGGAGAGTCGACATCTCGACTTCTTGGTTCAGCTGGTTGCACTACTGTCGACTGGTTCACACTCACAATACTGCTGAAATCGGCGCATTTTATACCCGATTGATCGGCTGACATAGTTTGTTATTGTTCGTCGCCTGTTTTTCATATTTCTGCATAGCAGCATCGGTGATTCATCACCGCTACGATGCACTACGTGCATCCTGGTGTGACCTTGCCTCGTGCGCTTAATATTTCTCAATCCTCGAATATTTTCATGTTTTTAAGTCAATAAGTCCCATCTTTTGAATTAATGGATTTTCCATTCGTGACAATATGATAAGTTGAATTCCATCGCGTTTTAACTGATTGGATCAACTTATGATTTGGTAGATGTAGGTGATTTTATTTCATTTCATCAGTTTGAAATGTCCTACAATGTTACTGAATTTGCGGATAATGTGCTTGAAGTAGTCTTCATCCAAAACTTTATTGAGCACCAGTTGCAGGGAATGTGCAAAGCAGCATACAGATTCATATGGAAGTTTTCTTACTGCATCTACGATATTAGCTGCGTTATCGTGGACAACTGTTCCATTCCTTGAGAATACTTAATAATTTGTTTTTTAAATTAAAGATCGTGTGAGATTCTTCGAATAATTCAGGTGTTAAATTGCTTGAAATGTGTTGCCAATCGTCGCTAATATAATGACATGTTACGGTGGTGTATGACTCATTAGCTCTGGAACTCCAGCAATCTGTGGTTATAGCTACGTATTCTGGTGTAGCTATCTTGGCCATTAGTTTTTGTTTTTTCAATTCGTAAAGCGTATCAACCCTTGAAGAAATATTCTTTTTTGAAGGAACTTTGCAGCATGGAGCTATGAACGCCAATAAATTTTTAAAACCCTTATTCCCTACAAAAGAAATAGGCAGTGAATCTAAACAAATCATTTTTGTAATACGTTGAGTGGTAATATTTTGTTTTTGTTCCGAGTGTCCCGTCGAAGAAAATATTTTATTAATTCTTATTTGTGATGACACTGGCGTAGTCAAGTACTCAGAACTAACGTTTGAACATTTTGTACTACGCTGATTTGACGAAGATGTAGAAGTACTGCAATTATTTTCTTTCATTTCAATTTGAACTTCATCACCGGCATACGAGCCTGCATCAGTAATACTGAAATATAACATATTCGTATACGAGTCAAAGTTAATAAACTTAAATTATTCTTTTTTCTTAAGAATTGGTCAATGATGTGTTGAATGATTTTTATGAAACTTTATAATGTACACATATTTTACGATTGGTAATTGTCTGCATTTAGGGCTGCAGCCGCGCTTTCTTTTGTTTTTTTTGCATGCTACAAGCCTGTTTATAAAATTTTGCACGTTGTTGGTCTGACATTTTACACCTAACTTTGTTAAGACCTCGTCAAAAAACGTTTTAAAAAAAGTCGTACCAGCATTTAGCTGCTTTGATGACAGTCTTCGTTTGGGGCCATCCGCAGTATTTGCTCCGAAAATCCCGCAAATAGTTTGACAATGGGTTTTTCGTCTTAATTTCAGGTCTGCATCTTCTATGTCTATCTTCTATTCTTAAAGGCCTTTAAAACATTTGGAGCATCGAATTTGTCACACCTTGTATATGTCTGGATCACACCGATTCTTGTTTAAATGCCTAAATTAAAACGACTTTAATTAGGTTAATTCAATCAATCAAATCAATTTAACTCACTAAGTGCCATCTCATAGCCAAGCTCCAGAAGAGTGGCACGCACAGTAAAACAGCCAGAGGCCAACCTCCCACACAAATTAACATGTTGATAAAACTTAATAGCCAAATAGCCGTCCAACAATTCCCCATCACGATGTGCCCGCCCGAAACACATGAGATGGGTTTTTGACATATTAAGCGAAATACGATTTGCCCCATGGCGGCATGACGATGTAAAGATTAAACGCGCCATATTTTTTCATATGCTAATTATTCAGTGTTTCAATCACATTGTATTTGATTAAAAAAAAAGTGGCTTTCACAGGAAAATGTTTCTTCATTTACGTAAATTTGAGAATCCAAAAAAACATTTATATAAAAGCGTTATTTTATTGGTTTCACGTTTTAAGTGTGGAGTAATATACATATTAATTCAAATGGAAAGTGATCAGGCAAAACAGTTTTTCACTTCACTGCAGACAGAAACTAAAGTTATAAGAAACTAAAAAAAAATTAATAAGAAACTACTTTTCTGAAGTCCAGATTTGTTTGGTTACAAAATACATATCATTTGAAACATTTGGTGTACGATTCAAAGTTAGCTATTTGACGATCTCTGGCATCTTTTTGTGGCAAAATGTACTACAGTCAAGTACAACTGCAGTTCCGTTTTCTACTCATTTCTGAATAA
Source organism: Ips typographus (assembly GCF_016097725.1). Classification (NCBI taxonomy): domain Eukaryota; kingdom Metazoa; phylum Arthropoda; class Insecta; order Coleoptera; family Curculionidae; genus Ips; species Ips typographus. The sequence continues at coordinate 7,180,351 of NC_138433.1, forward strand.
AGTGAGCTTAGTATTTATATTCCTTATACTTTCATGCTGAAGTCGGAGTTTAAAAAAATCATAAAAATTATCTTTAAAATACTCATAAACAGTAGTTCCCATGTTTTTCATTGTATTTATTATTAATATTCCTAAAAGTTTTCTATTTTGGATAAAAATGTTTTGTGTTTGAATGTAATATCTAAAAAATTTTTCTGTGCCATTGGACATTTCAACTAACAACTTAGATGCGCTCAATAACCTACCATATGTTTTTCTTTGCTGCAAAAGCTCAACACAGCAGAACACATTTCATCAAGTCTCCCAAGTTGAAAAGGAATATTCTTTTAAACTTTCACCCAACGAGACGTATTCTCTTATGAATATGCTGGCTCGTTTGAAACAGTGGGCCTCAAAACCGTTGATTTTAGGCATATGAGAAGAAAGTACTCCATGTCGTCCTAATCTGACTATAGAAGTCATATATGGAAAACTGGTCATGAGAAAAGTCTGACTGGCAAAGGGGCAATCCACGCAGTCTGTTTATCCGCTTCCTTTGAGGCCATCCGCAGTATTTACTCCGAAAAATCAGAGTTTAAATTGGTTTATCCATTTTAAATTCACACATTTATTAAAGTCTGTTTATCCGCTAAGGTAAATTTTTAGAAATCTATATTTTGCTAATGCTGGTGAGAAGCATAGAGTTCCATTGTCTCCGTACACCTTGATTACTTCATCTTCAGCAATTGCTATCGGAATCTTGAATCATTTTGTGGTGTTGCGTATGAACTTTTTCTGGTTTGAAGTTCTTCACTATTCAAATTGACCATATGCAGATTTGTCATTGTTCTTATAATCACATCTATGTACCTAAAAATTCACAATTTCATTATAGTTGTTGGATTTAGAAAGAGTACTAGCAGTACGTGCAATTCTAGTCCATACGTTAAAAAAAGCGAAAGAAACGGGAGGTTGGGGTATTTTCCAATTTTTCATTATTAGCAGCCAAGAAGCTAGTTAGTCTGCGTGAATGTTTTTTTGAATTGCTTCTTTGTACACGTTTTTCATCTCTTATGATGTCATCCATAGTCCTGTCCAGCAATTCACCAACATTGTGTTTGAGGATATCCAGCAATAGTTTCATGCGCATTTTCGGCATAAATATAATATCTACAATATTTCCATCTATAAATATATAACCTTTGGTTATTCCAATATGTATTTGCATAGATCATTTATTGCCCGATCTATGAAGCTTGTGTATGCGATGACCATCTTTACCTTATTAGTTTATCTTTATAGTGATTTTTTTTCTAAATTAACGCATTATTTTACTTTTTTCCTCTCAATATAATAGTATATTATTTATTAACGGATATGTTACGCGTTTAGTGGAGTAGCCTTTAGGCTACATTGCGTTATACCCAATTTCTTAAAAAAAATGTCACATGTAATTATTTATGAATAAAGGCCTTTTATTATCATTATTATTATTATTATTATTACTATTATTAAATGTTATGACAGCAAATTCACTATGAAGGACCTTAATAATTGTGGGCGTCCATGTACCAGGAGCGAAAATATGTTCTAATCGTTTATATTCTACATGTTGAATTTCTGAGCTTAAGAAAAGTCACGTCTGACTTTCATGATTCCATTCGACGCTTAAAAATAGCCACGTGACTTTTGTAACTGAATTTAATAATTGAAAACAATCACGTGACCTTTTTAGGCCCCCGTTTAATCGTAAAAATGCTAACGTAACCTTAAGGATGCTATCTTGACATTGACAGCTCATTTTTTCAATTAAATTTGACTTACTGTTTTCTTTCCATTTAGATGCTTGTGGTGTTTAAGTCAGCACCGATCCTAAAGCGCACCTAAAAAATTCGACACGCTATGACGCAACTTTACGTCCTCAAATTGTTAAAGATGCAAACCAAATATTTGGGGAGACAATAGCAACATGAAAACCATAATTGCCATATATAAAAAAGTTTGCCATCACCTTATGACGACTGGGCTCACGGCAACGGTATGTAAAATCAGGTTTACAGATTGTTGTGAAAATAATACATTTAAGCAGATATTGACGCAAGACCATGGGACTTCCAAGCTGAAGAATGCTCTATGAGAGCTTCAGTAGATTAGTTTAACAATCGACGTTTTACATAAGTGCACGGTAGTTTTATTACTCCAGTTCATAAAGTCACATAATTACATACTGCTTGGTTTATTATTTCAGTAAAATATTTAAATAAATTAGCCTGTGCATCGCAAGTTTTACTATATATGCATTATTCACTTCAAAGACTATAAATCTTTTTTTACAAGATAGTGAATTTAAACCTGTTGACAACAGTGTTAACAGTGTGTTAGGAAGCGCCCCTGAGTTGTCAGATAGCCTCAAAGGCCACTACGGCTTGTGGCTTGAACAAGAAATATTTGGACCACCGATTGACTGGGACAAGTTGCTCTTAACACCTTAAAAGGATGAAACTCCTAAGCCTGAAGATGACGACAACAATTAAAACATGTTTAGTTTTGAAGAGTGAAGTAGTCCATTTTCACAAAGTGGAGTTGAAGTAAACTGTGTTTGTTGAATAACACAAAGTCGTCTCCACAGTAAATATATTTGGTCTTTTAAACCATACAACGCCCTACATGTTTCGAGCGCAGAAAAGCAGCTCATCTTCACGGGCTATAAGAACAATTGTTTAGAGGTGTTACACTACTATATTCAGAAAGAAGCATACCTTGTTAAGTGGACTTATCAGCTAGCAGTCATTCTATACAAGAGAACAGCAAACCTACGGTTACAGCAATTCAAAAACGTACAGTTTTTCCAGATAAAACATTGCAAGAAACCGTCATAAGATCAGAGAAGCCTAAATTTATGTAAAAATATAGTTTAAAAGTTAAATAATCTGTAAAAAAACTATTAGGAAGTAATCAGTTTCGAACGACTGTCGTTAGTCGAACACGAAAGGTTTGAATTTTAGTGACTTCTAGTAAAATGGGATGGAGGATGGGAAAAAGGGAATAATAAATATTTTACGGTTTTCAATGGTGGAACTACAAAGGTTCCCTAAGTCTTATTGGCTCCTATTGAAATGAAGGAAATAATTTGTTTGGAACGGCTCTCATTGATCAAATAAAAAACGTTTATTATTATATATATATATAATATTATAATATTATTAAATTAAGGAAATAATAAATATTTGACGGTTTTCAATGGTGGAACTAAAAATTCCTTGAATCTTATCGGCTTCTAGTGCAATAAAGGAAATAATCAGTTTGGACCGGCTCTCATTGGTCGAACAAGAAAGGTTTCTTTAATTTTATTGACTCCTAGTAAAATGAAGGAAATAATGAATATTTTACGGCTTTCGATGTTTCAAACTACAAAGGTTCCTTGAATCTTATTATCTTTTAGTAAAATGAAGGAAATAATCAGTTTGGAACGGCTCTCATTGGTCGAACTAAAAAGGTTCTTTAAGTTTATGGACTCCCAGTAAAATAAAGGAAATAATCAGTTTGGAATCGCTCTCATTGGCCTAGCAAGAAAGGTCCCCTGGATCTTATTGGTTCCTAGTACAATGAAAAAATCAGTATGGAACGGCTGTCATTGGTCGATCAATAAAGGTTCCTCGAATTTTATTGACTCCCAGTAATATTCAGAAAACAATGAATATTTTTTTGCTTTCAATGATGGAACTACAAAAATTCCTTGAATCTTATTGGCTTCTAGTACAATGAAGAAAATAATCAGTTTAAATTGGCTTTCATTGGTCGAACTAAGAAGGTTCCTTAAGTTTATGGACTCCTAGTAAAGTGAGGAAAATAATCAGATTGGAACGGTTCTCATTTATCGAACTAGAAAGGTTCCTTAAGTTTATGGGCTTCTAGTAAAATGAAGGAAATAATCAGTTTGAATCGGCTCTCATTGGTCGAACTAAAAACGTTCCTTAAGTTTATGGGCTCCTAGTAAAATAAAGAACATAATCAGTTTGGAATGGCTTTTATTGGTCGAACTAGAAAGGTTCCATGAATTTTAATGACTCTTAGTTAAACGAAGGAAACATGTACCTTTTTGGGTCGTAGTGAAATGAAGGAAATAATCAGATTGGAACGGCTCTTATTGGTCGAAGAAAAAAGGTTTTATTGATTCCTAGTATAATTAAGGAAATAATGAATATTTTATGGCTTTCAATGGTAGAACTTCAAAGGTTTCCTGAATCTTATTGGCTCCTAGTAAAATGAAGGAAACAATGAATATTTTACGGCTTTCAATGGCTTCGAGTACAATAGGGGTAGGCTGAGATGGTTCACACTTTGGCTTTCGACCACGCTTTTTTGAAGCGGGTTTAATAAAACGGCCGTCCTGGGAGGCATAGTCCGATTCGGACTCCTACGAGCTCCCAGGATTCATCCCTATTTTGAAGGAACCCTGTAGTTTTAATTTAAAACTACAAAGTGTTGCTAAATTCTTCCTTCAATCCTCTCGTTGCCCAGCTAATTTTTATGATAAAGTATAGTTTATATAATGCTTAAAAGACCCTGTAAATATAAAATTTTTATTGAAAGAAGTACATGAAATACATGAGCGCTTGGACTAAAACAAAAGCGTACATCGCTTATTTCTATTTCGTCCGACTGATAATCCGAATAATGACAAACTTTAGCCTTAAGCTTAGTAAGGCAAAGTAGTTGATGCAATATACTAGTTGCACACTACTTGCACGAAGTATACCTACGTTTTTCTGAAACACCCTGTGTTCCTCACCGTGCACACTTGGCCTTACCCGCTAAAGTAAACCTAAGACAAACAATAATTGCAACATGCAAATTTGTGGTAATGCAACAATCACATTTTTTTTAATATGCCAGAAATGATTTAAGTTAATCATTTCATACTTGCATTTGCATTCTAATAACATATTTTTATTTTTATAGAAATCAATGAAGGAACAGCATTTGATGGAGGACATTTGTTCCAATTTTTGTTAAAACAAAGTTCTCCAAAAGGATTTGATGTTAATTAGAAACGATTTCTGTTTCTGTATTTTTTGAAACATGCAAATACGTTCTACTTTCCATAAAATGAAAATAGAAGTAATTAAAATTTACCTTTTTGCGTTTCTGCTCTTCTGATAATATGCCTGGTGTTCTGTAAAAATTTAATTTCTATCAGGAGCACAGATGTAGACCCATAATCACATCAACATCTAGATGGACATTTCCATTGTTGTAAAAAAAAAACTCAGCCAGTGATTTGACAATTTATTTAGAAAAAATCTACAGAATGTACAAATAAAAGCTGGTTTACATTTTTATTCTCAAAGAATAGGCTATCGACCAATTGGTCTTTCTGCCCCCGTGTTACAATTACATAAAGAACAAAAATTAACAGTTACATTTACAAAAAAAATCAAAATTGAATTTACAGTTAAAATTTAAGTTGTTCCAATAGGGTGCAGGAGGGAAAGGAAAATCGGAAATGTCTCGTTTGTCTTGTTAGACAAAGAGGGTGAAGTATAGTCCAGTTGTTAGGGTTGTTTTTCCATTTAGTTTGAATATGTAGCAGTCTTTCTGAAATTTTTGTCATTTGTGTGCGTTCATAAAGGAGTTTGTTGGATGGATTATGTAAAGGGTTATTGGGATGTCTAATTTTTGTAATTAGTCTTAGTGCAATTTGTTCAGTGGTTTGTATGTATTGTTTGGTTTTCTCAGTAGCGTTTATCCTCAATACATTTCCATGACCTAGCAGAGGTCTACAGATGGATTTATAAATTGTCGTGGCTGTTTTAGTACTTATTCCTTTATCTTTGTACCTTAGTGATCTAAAGTGTTTTGTCCTTCTGATAATTTCAGTTCTAATGTTCCGTGTAGCATAAAGATTACACTAGGTGCCGTTACCCTAAGTTGCCCCGGTCTCCCCCAGTACAATGTTTGTGTCAGCAAGATTGGCGAATTGGGGTCATGATGTGGGTATAAATACTGCACCAAAAGCACGTACAGATTACCGAACTCTGGGGTCTTCCCCAGAGGGAAGTCACTGACTGATCTCTGGGTTAGTCTGGGTATGCCTATTGTGTAACGTAACGTGGAGCAGTAGGTGACCAAGTGCCACACCCTAGATCAGCCGTAGCAAAGTAAATAGTGTGGGCGAGCAGCTTAAGTTGCCGTTCCTACTTACCTCCCTTTGTTAGGTTCTTCACGTCTTTACCGGCTTGGTGAATGCCCTCGGACCTAAGTCTAGGGTTCATTCATCACCGCTAAAGCGTCGCCCACCGTGTACCCTTTGCCTAGAAGCCAGATCACATCATGCTCCCCGCCATCTTGGCCATCTGGGGGTAAGATTATCGTCTAGCCATTAAGGCACTATTACTTAATAAAAGTGGGTTACCTGTGGAAACCTGTGTGTTCTTCCCCCTCAACTACCCCTTAACGTGACATGGTGGAGGCGCCTCGTTTCGTCCCCGTCTGCTAATCCCCACATTAGTGGACACGCCCTCGCAGACGCAGTTAACGGCGCAGGAAAAAGGGAATGAATAAAGGGTACAATTTGAGATCCGCAAAGACTGACTAAGGTACAGAAGCTCAAGTGGAAGAAGATAAACGTAGACAAGGGCCAGAAGGGCAAGGAAGAAACATAGCGAAAACACAATGATAGGTTGTGGAAGAAAAAGGGCTAGCCTGCAGGTCCACAGTTGCTTGAACTGAGTAGGGCAATGTCAAGAGGGGCCTGTAGGACGCTCTAAGAAGGCAACCATAGCGAAACATTTTTAGTGCATAGCAGCACATTATTTTCGTATTATATTGGGTATGGTAAAAGGCAAATTTTCTTAATTAGGTTTCATAGAATAAGTGTATAGTTAGCGCAATTATTTATTTACATTATCTTGATTTCTAGGCCAGTGTCGCGATCCCTGACCTAAGTGTAGGTATGTGATGACCTAGCAAATTCGTGCAATTATGAAGTTCTAGGTTACAACAACAAAGTGTACTGGTTTACATAATGATTTTATTTATTGGAGATATGTTCTATATGTTTGTTGAGACGAGTTACTCATTTTTTTCTTTGTTTATTGGGTCTTCTGTCTCACACAAAAAAAGGTTTGTTGGGAAAATGGAATTTCGCACTATTTTCAACTAAGTTGAAAATAACATTAACCTAGTCGTCCCAACACAAGACCACTGACTTAGGCTCGATCTTGTTACCTAAAAACGCTGACGTTTCGGTGGAAAATCTACCACCGTCTTCAGAGAATCTAAAAAAGAAAGAACACAACGGCAGAACACAGAAAACAACAACTTAATAAATATTAAACCTGATAATGTTCAATATGGAACTCTGAGAAGGGTTTTGTCAATAAAAATTGACATAAATTTTGACTTTTGTCATTCCAATAGGAAAGGTTATCTATTGTTGTAGTGAAGGTGGGTTTTATAATGAAAACAAAATTACAAGAAATTTCAGTTTCGTTTGATATGACCAAGTGTTATCTCCTCCTCTAGAATATTTAACCAAGTTTGGTCAATATTAATAGAGGATGTAGCAACACAGGAGTCATGGTTTAATCTAATATATGCACTTTCTTTTATTTTACGTCTTTTTGAAAAAGTTTCTTTGTCTATGATACTACATTCATTCCATTTGACTCTATGATCATTATCAAACGCGTGTTGGCATATATTAGATTTGTGAAAGTCTCCAGTTCTTAAATAATTTTGGTGTCCTTTAATACGTTTTTTTAAAGGTCTGGAGGTTTCACCAATATAAAATTGATTGCATTCGCAAGGAATTGAATTTTGGTAGCTCAATCATAGGTAACTTTACGCTAGCAGCCCTACCTTGAGTTAAAGCACCAGCCTGCCTCTGACCATCGTTAGGCTGATAGGGACCTTTATTTGGATTAGCTGAGTTTGAAATATCATACATCAACTCTTTTGCCGAGGAGATGACTCGATAATATTTACTTTCAAATGAAGGTTGTTCAATTTGAGCATATTCAACCGCATCAATGCCTTCTAGCTGAAATTGCACATCATTGTATTCTGAAAGTAGATTTTTCTCTAAATCTTTCAGACGAGTATCTAGTTCCATTAATTTTGACTTATTTGGACCAACGTCAAGAATGTCTACCAAAAAAGATTCAAAACGCGACAATCTTGAAAATAACATATCCCTTTTTCGACTTAAAGCTACCTCCAAATTATCTATGTCTGAAGCCATAGCTGTACTAGAATCCTGCTTCTTTTTTGACATAGTGAAGCAAAATTAAAATGTGATACACTTAAAACGAAGATAAGGTTGATCTTTGTAAATAAGTACTAAATAAATGCGGTAATTTATTTTATAGCAAATAAGAAACTACTAAAATTAATGTAAAAGCTTAACACTTAATTCTAGTTAAAGCAAAAATGCTTTAAATGTAGACCTAAGATTAACGTAATAAAGTCTTTTATTTTTTTTTTACGATTATGTACCGATCTGACCCAACCCTGAGCAGACCCGGTGATTTCTTGATTTGCTGATAAATTCGGGGCCAACTCACCCGACCAGGAATGCCCGTCACACAATATGCTAATGTAGAATGTAGTAGGTAATTGCAACGACGAAAACGGCTCGATGTATTGCAAATTTAACATGCAATTTGATTCATGCACAACGACTTACATGAAGGTGTTTTCTTGCTGAATCTTGAATTCGTACTCGAACCACTTCTTTGAGTTTTGAAAGCACTGGAACTGGATTAACTAATGATTCGGCTCGATTGGACCAAAAATATGATTAAAGAAATGAACCCTCGTGATTGTCATAGCTTAACAATCTTCGGCCTTTGCGACTTGTTATAACTTGTAGTAGTGGACTGTATTTCAAATAATGCACCAAGATTTTAATGTAACAAATCTATTGTGGTGAAAAGTTAAAGTAAATGAAATTAGCAGGGGGCGAACTAATAATGCACAAAAGATAACGTTATTCGCAAACGCACCTGCTTCTAGCCTTGTTTCTAACCGAATCCACTACGTCTTATTTCGTGCGTGGCAACACACCGTTCAAATTTCCTCTCTCCGACACCGCGACCGACAGTCTCTCCGTCAAGGTTCTTTTCCTGGTCTTGGTTGTTTTAGTCGCGCGACTGATTTTAAGTTTGACAGATACAACACACTGTTGCCTATTATTATACAATGTTGCCTACTGTTGGATTAATATCCAACATATTCCGGGCCTAAGAAGTATCTTAATTCTAGCCTTATAAAACTTAATATTTAAGCCTTCGAAAATAAGTTCTCACTTCTAACACTCGTACTTTACCGTCTTTTCCGGGAATTACATTTACCACTCTTGCCATTGGCCATTTTAAAGAGGGTACGTTGTCTTAATAAGGATCGTTTGACAAAGGCGTGATGGGTCTAGAATTTAGTATTCCCTCAATTTGAATTATGACGGTATTAAATTCCTCATAAGTCAAGCTTGCATTACCAACAACCCTTTTTAGGTGGTACTTTTAACGCCAGCCTCCCAGAGTCCCCCGAAAACTGGTGAATAGCTCGGAATAAAGTGAAATTCAATTTTTTCCTCTAAATTAAACATTGATATCTTCTCCCCAAATTCAGATTTAGAAAGCTGTTCAAATTTATTAATTTTATTTTTTGCACCTTTGAAGGTGGCTCCATTGTCGCAAAATATTTATGAGGTTTGCCACGTCTAGATATGAATCTTTTGAATGCCGATAAAAAGTTTTCTGTTGTTAAATCTGATAAAAGCTCCATTTGAATGGCTTTAGTTGCAAAACAGACAAATAAAGCTATGTACGATTTGGTAATAATTACTTTTAGATTGTTTAACGTAAAATGGGCCGCAAAAATCTATACCAGTATTCTGAAATGGTCTGGATTGACAAACTCTATCTTTTGGAAGGGAACCCATAAGTTGCTGAGCACAATCAGCCTTTGCTTTAAAACAGACAACACATTTATGAAGCACTCGTTTTACTTCTCTATGCCCATTTATTACCCAGTAATTTACATTAAGTGAGCTAATGACTTGCCTTTGACCGGCATGTAAAAGTCTAAGATGTTCCCTCCAAATTAAGAGACTTGTTACATGATTGCTTTTAGGTAATATTATTGGATGCTTTTGATTGTAACTCAACTCAGCGTTATGCAGCCTTCCGCCCACGCGAAGAATCTTATCACCATCCAAAAATGGAGTCAGAGAACTGAGATTTGACTTTATAGGCAAATAGTTTACTAAAGAAAAAATTTCGTTACGAAAAGCTATACTTTGAACTTGTTTAATAATATGCTTCATAGCGCTTTCAATTTCAAAATTTTGTAAAGTACCTGAAATTTTCTTGCGACTTCTAGTATTATTAATAAACCTTAGCATGTATGCCATTACTCTTTGTAATTTATTAAAGTCAGAAAATTTATCAAAAAAGGTTATACTCTCTGTGGGTATTGTTATATGCACAATTCTTTGTTCAGGCACTGGATCTGGAATTTTTATGTTTGTTTTAGTAAAAATAAAATTTTTATTTGATAACGATTCAGGACCAAAAAACCACAGCTTATTTTTCAACAACTCGTCTGGATCGGTTCCTCTTGACAAAACATCCGCAGGATTATCTTTTGTGTTAATGTACTACCATTCAAACTCATAACATAAACTATTAATTATTTGTACTCGATTTCCAACATAAGGGTTTAATTTTAATGGTTCAGTCTTTAACCATGAAAGTGTTATGGTTGAGTCGGAATGAAGATACACTTTGCTTACATGATTTTTCAATAAGTCATAAACAGTATTGGCTAAATTTGCTATTAATAAAGCTCTATTCAGCTCTAGTCTTGGAATAGTAAGTTTTTTGTTTAAAGGTACAATTCTGGATTTGGAGGTTAAGATATTGACATGCACCTTTTTATGACAAACTGCGCGAATGAACAAAACAGCACCATAGGCGACTTGTGATGCATCGCAGTATCCTACTAGTTCTACAGTAATTGCATCTTGAATATTCAAATTTCGATTAATAAATATCGGCGTCATCACAGTCATGTGAGAAACATAATCCATCCATATTGCTAATAATTCATCTGGAATGATTTCGTCCCATTCTAACTTGCGCGTCCATAACAGCTGAATAAAAAAATTTTCTTTAACAATTATAGATCCAACTAAACCTAGAGGATCATAAAATTTGGCTATAAAACTAAGAATTTGACGTTTAGTTTGGCAATTATTAATGTTGACGCTTGGTGGGTTAATTCGAAAGAGATCTTGATTTGGAATATAAGATAATCCTAGAGTTTTTATAACTGAATCTTGTTTGGTTATATTAATATCGTCCAAATGACGTCTGTCAGAAGGAATGTCTTTTAAAACTGATAAATTATTACTTCCCCACTTGTGCAATTCAAAAGATGCGATTTTTAAAAGTTGAATTAACTCATTTTTTAGTTTGATTGCTTCCTCAACGGAGTTAGCACCAGAGAGAATATCATCAACATAGACATTGTTTTTTATCGCATTAAAAGCCAAAGGATAATTTGAACCTTCTGTGTTAGCTAAATTCAACAAGCATCGTGTCGCTAAAAATGATGAACTTCGCAATCCATACGTTACAGTTTGCAATTGAATAGCTTCTATTGACTGCTCAGGAGAATTGCGCCACAAAATGTTTTGTAACTGTCTATGCTGAGGACTTACAGTGATCATTCTTTACATTTGAGGTATGTCAGCTAGTAAAACAATTTCATATGTTCTGAATAGAACTAACACCTGAAAGAGCGAATTTTGAATAACCTCTCCGTTATACAAAAAATCATTAATACATTTTTTATCTTTAGATTTCATGCTACCATCGAATACAACGCGGAACGAAGTGGTTCTTTTGTTCTCACGTATGACGCAGTTGTGGCCCATAAAATAAACTTGACCCTTTTCTAAATCGTAGTCATCAATACTAACTATTTTTGCGTGACCGAGTGAAATGTATTCTTTAATGAATTTTTTATATTGTTCATAAATTATGGGATTAATTTTAAATTTCTTTTCTAAACTTTGAAACCGTCTCAAGGCTACCGAAAAAGAATCACCAAGATTTATAGAACTTAGCGGCTGTTTTAAAGGCAAGACTACTTGATATTGATTGTTAACAATCTTTATAGATGCTTTAAACATAGCTTCACATGCTTCATGTTCAGATGAAAAACTGATGTGGTACACATAGGCAGAATACTACCATTCTATGACGAATGGACATTGGGAGACATATCAGAAGAAGAAGAAGAGGGGGATGATGAGGAACACAGGGCGCCCAAATCCTCGTAGCAGTAGTAGCAGTACAAAAAAAAAAGGGTAGACAATTCAGAGTAAGGGAAATTAGTAAGGTAGTAGAACATAATTATCGTTAATGAGCACATAACATAGTTTTAAGAAAAAAATATATAAACATATCTTTTTGCATGATGCCGGGCCACACGAAAGCAACGCCACCTAACACACAACACAAGCACCGGACCGAGACAAACCACCTGCCAAAAAAAAAAAAAAAGAAAATCACAGTGTGCACCAATAGACGGCAGAACCAGTACGTCCTGGGAGCTGGTAGCCTTGGTATCCGTGAACTGAGTAACGGCCAAGGATGCTGGAACGTTCAGACGAGCCCTCGGGCGCTTAGCGTAATTAGTGGTTAAAATTATAAGACTTTGGATAAATAAAGGATTCGTTCCACCACATAAACCCACCTGATAGCATGTAAGCGATTTTAGACTTGTACAATTAGGGTATTTTAGTGTCCGGGGCGAACACTTTCTAGGGGAGGGGCATGTAACATAGAAATTACACTAGGTACCGTTACCTTAAGTTGCCCCAGTCTCCCCCAGTACAATGTTTGTGTCAGCAAGATTGGCGAATTGGGGTCATGATGTGAGTATAAATACTGTACCAAAAGCACGTACAGATTACTGATCTCTGGGTTAGTCTGGGTACGCCTATTGTGCAACTTAACGTGGAGCAGTAGGTGACCAAGTGCCACACCCTAGATCAGCCCTAGCAAAGGAAATAGTGTGGGCGCGCAGCTTAAGTTGTCGTTCCAACTTACCTCCCTTTGTTAGGTTCTTCACGTCTTTGCCGGCTCGGTGAATGCCCTCGGACCTAAGTCTAGGGTTCATTCACCACCGCTAAAGCGTTGCCCTCCGTGTATCTTCAGCCTAGCCAGTTTCACATCATGCCCCCAGCCATCTTGGCCATCTGGGGGTAAGATAACTATCTAGACAATAAGGCACAACTACTTAAATAAAGTGGGTTACTTGTGGAATCCTGTGTGTTCTTCCCCCTCAACCAACCCTTAACGTGACAATAGTGACTATTAGTAGGTACATTTCGGTACCAACCACTTGTCCTTGCATGCCGTAGGGACTTTGAAAATTGAATATAATGAATACTGTTACGATTTTCCCGTGGGTTCACACAAAGTCAGTTTAACTTAACAATTAATAAATTTATTAACACTTCAAAACACTCCGTACAATAATTAACACCGCTACTAAAAACACTACTACAATTCCACAATTATTCCACTATTTAAACTTAACCGCGTTCCCTAAATTCACTACTACTGCGGTCGAGACCGCGTCTTTTATATTCGCAAACCACGTTCTAGAATGACCGCGAAACGCTTCGCGGGTTGCCTTGATCATTCAAGAATCTTCCAGGTATGCCGCTTCCTAACTGTGGCCTACTTTAATACGCGCCCGGCCAGATATTGCGGCGCATCGGTTTCATCCCGAGGCGAGCGCTCGTTAAGAAGTATCGAGCATAGTAGGCCCAGACCGTAACACTGCCCCCCTCTTAAAGCTGATCGTCCCGATCCGCTTCATCTAATCCCTGGTATTTCTTGAGTCTGTCCAGATGGACAATTTTCATCTTGCCTTTGGGGCTGCGTTGGACTCTGTACACGACGTCGTTTAACCTTTTTACCACATTGTAAGGTCCCTCCCAAACAGGTGTTAATTTCGGTGATTTGCCTTTCTTCCTCTGAGGGTTAAACAACCAAACTTTATCATCCTTCTGGAACCCTCCCGAATTGGCCCTCAGATCATAACGAGCTTTCATCTTATCGCTAGCTAGATTCAAACTTTCCCTGACCAGATCATGGATGTTCAGTAATCTGTCTTGCAACTCGTCAACGTAGTTCTCGATGTTCGTGCTTTGGCCTGTTGGAGATCCGAACACCACATCACATGGAAGTCGCAGTTCTCGACCAAACAGAACTTTAGATGGTGACTGTCCCGTTGAGTTGTGGACTGCTGCTCTATAAGCCATCAAGAAGAGCGGAATATGCTGGTCCCAATCTTTCTGATGCTGATCAACAACCTTTGAGAGATGTTGCTCTATGGTCTTATTAAATCTCTCGACCATGCCATCCGACTGAGGATGAAGCGGCGTTGTTCGGGTCTTCCTAATGCCTAGCAGGTCACAGAGCCTCTGAAAGAGCTTGGACTCAAAGTTTCGTCCCTGATCAGAAAGTAACTCCAACGGCACACCAAATCTACTGAAGACATTTTCGACGAGAATATCAGCGACTGTGCTGGCTTCTTGATTTGGAATCGCAAACACCTCAGGCCATTTGCTAAAGTAATCCATGGCAACAAGAATGTACTTGTTGCCTCTGTTGGTCTCAGGAAAAGGCCCAGCAACGTCTATGGCTAAACGTTCGAACGGCAATCCTACGTTGTACTGCTTCATAGGTCCCCGGGATCTCGTCTGTGGTCCGTGGCTAGCTGCACAAATGGAACATTGTCGACACCATGATTTCACGTCTTGGCAGTAGTTCACCCAGTAAAAGCGTTGCCGGATTTTGTCCAAAGTCTTATTTACTCCCAAATGAGCACCAGTCTTTCCATTGTGCATTTCCTCCAGTACGTGGTCGACCCTTCCTCTGGGAACTACCAGCTGCTTCCTTATCTCTTTTCCATCGGCACTCTCCCAAGCTCTTTTTAGCAAGCCGCCTTCAACCACAAGCGAGTCCCACTGAGCCCAAAGTGCTTTGAACGTCAGGCCTTTGCTAGAGATTTCTTGACATGTTGGTCTTGGCTCGCTTTGTTCCTTTCTCAACAACAATGGGCCTATGTCGCTGTCTTCTAGTTGATCCTTCCTAATCTCATCGGTACTCCATTCATCATTGGTCTTCAGCTGAACCATTCTGATGGACACAACGCCTTCACGTTGTTCCGCTTTCTGGCAATGTTTGCATTCTTCGGCGCAAGGTCTTCTTGATAGAGCATCTGCGTTATTATGCAGCTTTCCGGGTCGATGCTTGATGTTGAAATTATACTGCTGGAGTTTTTCAAGCCATCTTGCTACTTGTCCTTCCGGTTGTTTCATTCGGAGGAGCCACTTGAGTGCCGCATGGTCAGTCCTTATCAAAAATTCCTGTCCGTACAAGTACTTGTGAAAGTGATCGACTGATTTTACTATTGCCAGTAGCTCTTTTCTCGTTACACAGTAGTTCCGTTCTGCTTTGGTAAGTTTCCTACTGAAGTATTCTATGACATGTTCTTCTCCGTTTTGGACTTGAGACAATACAGCTCCAATACCAGAATTACTGGCATCTGTGTCTAAAATGAACTTTCCTTTTGGTTGTGGATAACTGAGGATGGGACTGGAGCAAAGTGATGCCTTTAATCTTCTGAACGCCTGATCACATTGGGTATTCCAACAGTAGGGCGTTTTGTCCTCAGTAAGTTGATGTAGCGGAGCTGCGATGTTGGCAAATCCTTCCACAAACCGTCTGTAGTAGGTGGCAAGTCCTAGAAAGCTTCTGAGTTCGTGTTTATCCTTTGGTACTGGCCATTCTCTAATTGCTTGGATCTTCTTGTCGTCCGTCTGGATTCCGTCGACCGTCACCACATGCCCAAGAAATTCGACTTGCTTTTGGAAGAACCAACACTTTTTGGCGTTCAATCGAAGATGGGCACCACCTATTCTAGCAAATACTTCTTGCAAGTTGTCCAGATGTTCTTCAAAAGTTTTTCCCATCACCATGATATCGTCCAGATAAACCAAGCAAGTCTTCCAGTTAAGGCCACGAAGCACAATTTCCATTAGTCTTTCAAACGTAGCAGGAGCATTACAAAGTCCGAAGGGCATCACATTGAATTGGTACAGCCCATTTCCAGCAGAAAAAGCAGTCTTCTCCTTATCTTGCTCCTCAATGCCAACTTGCCAGTACCCACTCTTCAAATCTAAAGTAGAAAACCAACAGGATCCTGCCAAAGTCGTCAGTGTGTCGTCGATACGGGGAAGTGGATAGCTGTCCTTTTTGGTCACGTCATTCAGTTTTCGGTAATCTACACAAAATCTGCTTGATCCATCTTTCTTAGTGACCAGAACAACAGGTGATGACCAAGGGCTGCAGGATTCTTCTATAACTCCGTCGTCAAGCATCCTGTCCACTAATTCCTGCACTTCCTGTTGTTTGGCTATTGGTAGTCTCCTAGGTGGTTGTCGAATCGGTTGTGCATTGCCGGTGTTAATTCGGTGTTTTACAATGGTAGTTTTTCCCATATTGTTCGGTGTTCCAAATATGCTACCATGGTCCAAAATCAGTTTCCGAGCCTTCTTCAGTTGTGGTGTTGACAGATGTTTCCAGGTCTTTTCAAGTTCATTTAAGAGCTTGTTTTCCCCCAACTGCTCCTCCTGTTCTGGTAACCCATCGCAATTGGTTGTTTTGACTACAGGCTCGAATACCGCAATAATTTCGCCTTTGTTGATTTTTACGTCGTCTGAAAAAATGTTTGCAACTCTTATTGGGACTTCACTTCCTCCATTTACAAGTGATTTCCCAATGAGGCATCTTCCTGGTCGGTCCGGGTTTCGTACAAGTCCAACACAGCTCCCAGAATTCTGCTCCAATTGTCCAATAATTATTTGCTCGGAATTGCCGCTTATTTTTACTGTCTGAGATGCCAAAACATTAATGGGTGACTCACAGCGGTGACTGGTTGACAGGATGAACTCTTCACTTCCAAACCTTAGGATATTTTGTTCGGGATCAAAAGAAAATCCATGTTGACGAATCAGGTCCATTCCCAGAATAAATTCATCTTCAATATCCGCTACTAACACAGTGTGGTAAAACGTAATCCTTCCAAGGCAAATCTTGACGGTTATTTCTCCTAAAACTTTAGCCGATTCTCCAGTCACAGTGCGCAGGAGAATACTTCTTCGTAAAGGCTTAATTTGACTTTTATCCACAAGGTTTGACCGGATCAAAGATACTGCCGCACCGGTATCCAAAGTAAAAGTAACGTTCATCGCATCCACCTTTCCATCTACGTTCAGGCTTCCCATTGATCTACCCAGGCTTCTGATGGAGATAATTCTGGGGGCTTTGTCTTCGCTAGTCAACATTCGCCCCGTAATGTTGACTAGTGGGAGTTTTCCTGGTCCCTCCTGGATGGTTGTACGTCCCTCGTTGGAGAGCGGGACGGTATCCTTACTCGACAATCTCGTTTGATGTGTCCCGTACGTCCGCATCGATAACACTCCACTCTAGTGATCGGTCGTGACCGTTCTAACTGTGTGGACTGGCCATTTGCTAATGCTGCCATTTGTTGCACTAATTGGCCGAACATTGATTTAATTTCATTCATTGGTGTAGCAGCATGATCGGCTGGCGGTTCTCTCTCCTCTTGAATAGTCACGGCCCTGATCCTTGGCTTTAAGTCATTGCACGCAGCTTCAACTTCCAGCGCTCGAACTAGTAATTCGCTGCTGTTGCTTCCTTTGAACATCTTCAGCATTTTCTTTACTTCCAGATCTCGAATCCCATCTACAAAACACTGTGCCACAAGTTCTTCTTGGATTTCATCCGGGACGGCTGGGTAAGCCAGATGCACAAGGCGACGAATTTCGGCCTCAAACTCTTGTAAATTTTCACCAGTTTTCTGCAGTCTTGCCTTTAATTGTGTTTGGTACACTCCTTTCCTATGCTGATCCCCATAACGTCGTTCTAATGCAGCTACTAATGCGTCATAGTTGCTTTGTTGGGCGATAGGCAGAGTCTGTAACAGCTCCAATGCAGGTCCTCGTAATGCCACCACCAGTGCTACAGCCTTTTCCTCGTTACTCCATCTATTTGCATTTGCAGCGGCCTCAAATTGGAGTTGGTACGTTGCCCATGAAGTTTGACCGTCGTATGTGGGAGGCTTGATCTTGTTGAGCCCGTTTCCGGTGATCACTGTAGAGCTGGCTCCTCTGCTGTCAATTTTCTGCTCTAAGTCACGTAACTTTATCTCGACATCATTCTGAATTTTATTAATGTCCTCCCGAACATCAATCTGAATTTTACTAATGTCGTCCCGAACATCATTAATGTCTTCCCGAACATCCTTTAATTTTTCCTCAACATCACACTCCATCTTTTTAAGACTATGGGTTACATACTCTTGGATTTCTGTTTTGGTCCCCGCTAGAACGTTCAATATTTCGTCGTTACGCTTTTCTTGTCGCTCTCTATCTTCTTGACGCATTTCTATATCTTGTTGTCTCATTCTTTCTTTTTCTTCTTTGTCTTGTTGTCGAATTCTTTCCTGTTCTTCCTTCTCTTGTTGTCGAATCCTTTCTTGTTCTTGTCGAATCCTTTCTTGTTCTTCCTTCTCTTGTTGTCGAATCCTTTCTTGTTCTTCCTTCTCTTGTTGTCGAATCCTTTCTTGTTCTTCCTTCTCTTGTTGTCGAATCCTTTCTTGTTCTTGTCGAATCCTTTCTTGTTCTTCCTTGTCTTGTTGTCGAATCCTTTCTTGTTCTTCCTTGTCTTGTTGTCGATTTTGTTTAAGCATTTCCATAATAGCTGCAAATTGGGCCTCCATGTTTGCACTTTGACGTCTTGTTATTGGCATAAAATAAATTTAACACACCACTGTTCCGAAAATGTCTAGTCCGGTTCTGAACACTGTCTTTAACCCGAAATTTAGTTCCAATTCACGTCGCACTAAAGTCTGATCGCACTTCTGACACCAATTGTTACGATTTTCCCGTGGGTTCACACAAAGTCAGTTTAACTTAACAATTAATAAATTTATTAACACTTCAAAACACTCCGTACAATAATTAACACCGCTACTAAAAACACTACTACAATTCCACAATTATTCCACTATTTAAACTTAACCGCGTTCCCCAAATTCACTACTACTGCGGTCGAGACCGCGTCTTTTATATTCGCAAACCACGTTCTAGAATGACCGCGAAACGCTTCGCGGGTTGCCTTGATCATTCAAGAATCTTCCAGGTATGCCGCTTCCTAACTGTGGCCTACTTTAATACGCGCCCGGCCAGATATTGCGGCGCATCGGTTTCATCCCGAGGCGAGCGCTCGTTAAGAAGTATCGAGCATAGTAGGCCCAGACCGTAACAATACGAATACTAAGCGTATATTTTGTTGGTTTTTCTTGGTTTCTGGACAAACTGTCCCGCCTCCCACATTGTCTTTCTGGCCGATAATAGTGACTATTAGTAGGTACATTTTGGTACCAATCACTTGTCCTTGCATGCCGTAGGGACTTTGAAAATTGAGCATAATGAATACGAATACTAAGCGTATATTTTGATGGTTTTTCTTGGTTTCTGGACAAACTGTCCCGCCTCCCACATTGTCTTTCTGGCCTTTAATAGCGACTATTAGTAGGTACATTTGGGTACCAACCACTTGTCCTTGCATGCCGTAGGGACTTTGAAAATTGAACATAATGAATACGAATACTAAGCGTATATTTTGATGGTTTTTCTTGGTTTCTGGACAACTGTCCCGCCTCCCACATTGTCTTTCTGGCCTTTAATAGTGACTATTAGTAGGTACATTTGGGTACCAACCACTTGTCCTTGCATGCCGTAGGGACTTTGAAAATTGAACATAATGAATACGAATACTAAGCATATATTGTTGGTTTTTCTTGGTTTCTAGACAAACTGTCCCGCCTCCCATATTGTTTTTCTGGCCTATAATAGTGACTATTAGTAGGTACATTTTGGTACCAATCACTTGTCCTTGCATGCCGTAGGGACTTTGAAAATTGAACATAATGAATACGAACACTAAACATATATTGCTGGTTTTTCTTGGTTTCTGGACAAACTATCCCGCCTACCACATTGTCTTTCTGGCCTTTAATAGTGACTATTAGTAGATACATTTGGGTACCAACCACTTGTCCTTGCATACGTAAACAAAACTACAATATTTACAATCATACAAAATTTACAAAGTTGCCAAGAACCAAATTATTGAAGGAATTAACAAGAAAAAAAAAACAAAATTGAAGTTGAATTTAAAATAAAATGAAAAATCAAGATAAATTTGAAATTTAAAAAAAAACAGGAAAAGTTTTCCCAGTGCCAAACCGTCTCTAACTGCCCTTACCAGTTCTTAAGACGATGTTTGGGTCCTGGAACCTCCAGTATCCTCTTCCCAGTAGTCAGTAGTGGCCACCGCTGATTTCCAGGTAGGAAATGGGGTCCAGAGACTGGTGACAGGTACCTAAGGCAGAAAACAGCAGAACACCAGGGAAAACGAACAAACAGCTTCAACACTTGTTCCGGCAACCAAAAAGGTGACCAGAGGTGATGACAAGTGTTGAAGTTGTTTAGAGCAAACTAATATAACTAAAAAAATAAAAATAAAATAAAATTGAATAAAACTAAATCAAGTGAGGAATTGTGGTGGTTCGATTCTGACCTTTTGAGACTCTGTGGCCGGTGGTCGGCTTTTCCAACACGTGGGTTGGTCCGGAAAACTCTGGACAAAGCAGTCCCGGTCAGGCTGATTCAGTCCCCGATTGAAATGTTATTCGGTCGGGAAAACCCTTGAAATTCCGGTCGGAAAGGTCTTTGAAATTCCGGCTAGAAAAGTCTCTGAATCTCCGGTTGGAAAAGTCCCTGAATCTCCGGTTGGAAAAATCTCTGAATATCCGGTTGGAAAAATCTCTGAATATCCGGTTGGGAAAAGTCCCTGAATCTCCGGTTGGGCCGAACACAATGCTGTATTGGAAAATTGGGCCGATACAAAATAATTCAAAAGAACTAACAATAAAACCAATTTACCTGTAATTCGGCCAAATGTTTACGGATTAAAAATTCAAATTCACACACGCGCCACACCGCTCAGAAAAAAGTCAGATGTCGGCAGTTCGGGTGCTGTAGTGGTAAAGAGACCGATATCACAAAGTGGGGTGATTAAATAGGCCACATGGCACCTGACACAAAGAAACACGACCACAAACCGACGCTTCCCCGACAAAAATCGAAACCAATCACGTGACTACGGCACCTGATAACTTATCAGGTCACGCACCCACATTTACAACAAAATGTGCACAAAGTGCAATTGGAGGATTTAAGCGATCGGAATCGGTCTACTAGTGTAACTAGGCCCATGTACATTAAAAACACAAATCAAACGAGTTAACGGACGAAAACTCTATTTTGTACGTAACACACTCGCCTAAGTAACCAAAAAAAAAAATTAAACTTGTTCAATTTTTTTTTTTAAGTGAAAAAGCACCTCGAAACTGACCTGAAGAAAAGCAAACCAAAAGACGATAAACCACCAAAATCAAGAAAACAAATGATGGGCGCCAGTATACCATTTGAAGGAGGCATACAACCTTTCAAGCGAAAATGAAGCTCATCACAGCTATGAAGTAGCTCTGAAGAGAAAAAAAAAAAAAAACACAAGGTACCAGTTGACTCGCTCCAGTCTCCCACTCAAACAATATTCCAGGAGAAGTCGTCATGCCCTACAAATCTCTAACCGGTTTAAGTCCAGAAAATTAAAACGGGGTT
This sequence comes from Ips typographus, assembly GCF_016097725.1. Classification (NCBI taxonomy): domain Eukaryota; kingdom Metazoa; phylum Arthropoda; class Insecta; order Coleoptera; family Curculionidae; genus Ips; species Ips typographus. The sequence continues at coordinate 7,202,195 of NC_138433.1, forward strand.
GAACATGAAACCAACGTTGCGTAAACCTCGTTATGTGAAAGGAAACCTCATTCATTGGTCTCGGTAGAGATAAACAGAGACAGGACTCAACGCTCAGGAAAACCACAGAAAGAGAAACCAAAACAAATCACCTGGCAGGTGGAAATGAAATAAAGAAAACTAACAGGAAAGAGAAGACAATCGTCCACCAACAAAAGGAAAGGTTTTTGATAGGAACCCTCTCTAGAAAACCCGAAAAATACACCGAACGGTTAGTGTATTAGTAACCACACAAAAATTAAATCTACTGGGGTGTTCCGAACGAAACCACTGACGCCAAATCCCACTCAACCAAGCAATTGGGGCTGAGGTCGAACACAGTAGAAAGTCTCCGTACTCCAGGGCCATGAAGGTACTTACAGGGACTCTAAGACTTTCCCCCCATGAACTACCCTCCTTAGAAGTTAAGTGACTATGGCGGCACCCAATTCCGCTCAGCCCTTTACAACAAAGCAAAGTGGTTACAAAGTCAAATCCGGTAAAAGTCAAAATCAGGTAAATTGTCAAAACTGACAACAAGACAAAATAGAGAATAGAAAAAAAAACGAAATTCCCTACATGTACGCAAGATTAAACATTAACGCATACAAGTTGCGGGGAAAAACAATTGACACAATCGAGCAAAAGAAAAATTGACTCCCTGACACTCCTAAATCGTCCCAAGAACCCTGACCACACGGTAACACTCGTTCCTGAACAAAAAACTAAGAGGAGTATCCAAAACGGGAAAAATCAATAAAGTCACAATTGAGGAAAAATATACTCCCTGACACTCCCAAATCATTCCAGGAACCCTGACCACACGGTAACACTCATTCCAGAACAAACAAATAAAGGGGAGTATCCAAAGCGGGAAAATCAATCAATTAAAGTCACAATCGAGAAAGATTAAATCCAATAATAAACAAGTCAAATTAAATTAAATTAAAAATGATACACGATGTTAAAATGTGTTATTCTGGGTAATACGGTATCCACAGAATCTTTCAATTAAACAATTGAGTATATAAGTACCCGCCACTGTCCCTTAATAATAATAATAATAATAATAATCTTTATTGTGCAAAATATATCTACATCTTACACAAAAGGCTGCCATTCGCAATAGCGTTCTTCCATGGAGCCCGCAAGTAGCATTACACTAACAATTCATATACAGAAAAAAAAAAAAAAAAAAAACATATCCCAAACCACTACATATAATCCGACTTAATGATTACAGTTTTGTAAGTACAATCAAACATTGCGCATTTCTTCAAGAAATATGTTTTTTAATCCATTTCTAAGTACCGTTCTGGAATAATTTATTAGTGGCTGATAGAGTGCTGAGTTCAATATTTGAATGGACACATACTCAAAACTATTCTCAAATTTAGCAGTCCTATGGTATGGGATATCATATTTAACAATACCTCTCATGTTTCGTTCACACCTGACAGATCTAAGAACAAACATGTCATACAAATATTTTGGGATGGCGGTAATAATAACTTTTTGAACAAATAATATAAAATGCAGTCTAACTCTCAAGTTAACTTTCAAAACATCTTTTTGAATGTATAAAGGAGTTATATGATCGAATCTATTATAATTATATGCAAACCGCATACACATATTCTGTATTTTTTGAATTTTATTTTTCAGTTCTACAGTTAGGTAACTATAATAAACTACGTCGCAATAATCAAACTGTGACATAACAAGCGTGTCAATTAGTTTAAACTTGACACTCTGCGGAAGTATGAAGAAATAAACGATACCTTAAGAAACCTACGATAATAAACTATCAAACCGACAAGTCTACGAATTTGCGTAGTATTTTTAGGAACAGGGTAATCCAAAATAGCAGAAACTTTATCAGGGTTGGTCCTAAGCCCATCACGATCAACAATATAACCTAAAAATTTGAGAGACGACCTACAAAATTGACTTTTGTCCAAATTAATAGTCAAAGCAGCATCCTTAAGACGCATAAATAGTTTTTTCAAAATCTCACAGTGTGTGTCAAAGTCAGGTGTGACAATAATAATGTCATCAAGATAATAAAATACATAAGGCTCTAAAGCCGGTCCTATAACCATGTCCATTAATCGACACATACTTTGGGCACTATCATTCAATCCAAAAGGTAAAACTTTATAATGGAAAAGCCCTCTACCATGCACTGCAAAAGCGGTTTTCTCTTTTGAAGTGTCATCAAGTGGAATTTGGTGAAAAGCTTGCTTTAAATCGATTGAAGACAGGAATTTCGCATCTCGAACCTTGTTGACAATAGAATCGATAAGAGGCATTGGATATGCACTAGGAATACTAACAGAGTTAAGCTTCCGGGCATCGAAGCACACTCTAAATGAGCCATCACTTTTTTTGACAAGCCACATAGGCGAACACCAAGGTGAATTAGAAGGTTCTATTATACCAAGCTCTAGCATTTCATCCACCTGCTCGTTAAGACACTTTTGCATTGCATATGATAATGGGTATTGTCTCTGTTTGACAGGCTTTTCATTACCGGTGTTAATGGTATGTTTAATTAAATGGGTTAAACCCAATTTATTTTTTGGTGCAATAGTTTTATACAGATCCTTGATCTTATTAAGTTCTTCAGTCTGTGTCAAAGTTAACTCTTCAGCGGACTGAATCTTATTTATAACAGACACTGAATTAAAGATTGATTGATATGACAGGTTTCTAAAATTTAATTGAATATTAAATGCTTTAAGAAAATCAATGCCCAAAATCAACTCATGTTTTAAAGAAGGAATAACTAAAACTTTCAACAGTCTGGTAACATTACCTAAAGTTATAGGAGCCCAAAAATAACCTGACACACTCTGTAAGTTTCCGTCAGCAGTAGTGACGTGAAATGACGAATCTTCGGTCAAACATAAGTCTACGTCTTTAAGTATCTGCAGACCATCAAAACCCAGAATAGAGATAGAACTACCAGTATCGATCAAAGCCAAAAACGAACAATCAGAAATTCTAACATTTAAATATGGACGGTCATCAAACGATTTTTTAGCACAAACAGGATTAACGGAAATTTCCGTGGACAAAGACAACGCACCGTCTTCAGTAACTTGACTATCACCAACAATAGGAACTTTTTCAGACATAAAAAATTTCACTTGGTCCAACCATTTATGCCAATCCAAAAGATCAGTCACTACTGACTGTCTTTTTTGTTCTCTTTCTTTTGAAAATTTTTTGTCGACCTGACAGAAGGATTGTTGGTCTTCCTGCCAGGTCTTGTGACGTTTTTTGAACAATTAGGACAGTTGGACTTCGTAAAATTTTCTTTACCACAACTGTAGCAATACAAACTCCTTTCGGCAGTACATTCAGTGTTTATATGACCGCGTTTCCTACAATTCCAACAAACCACACTGGAGGAAACAGAACTAATATTTCCAGAAAAGCCTGGCCTACTAAGATCAGGTTCCATTAAATTACCTCTATGTGTAGTTGGTCGGTACTGATTTGAAACATAGAGACTGTTCTCTATTCGTTTACACAAAGAAGTCAAGTCACTGACAGCAGTTATGTCATGCAATGCCAAAGTCCTAACATAATCCGGCATTAAATTTTCTCTGATAATGTCTACAACTTCTTTTTCAGAAGGAGCCTCAGTTAATCGATTAAAAAGACCCTCCATAGAACTAATAAATAAACAAACTGGTTCTTTAGGGTTTTGTTTCCTAGCTTTGATTTCTTCTAATAAGTTTCTATCATAGTGGTCACGCAAAAAAGTCTCTTTTAATTTACCCACTAAATCATCCCAATCAATAAAACGCCCCTTTTTATGATGATTATACCACCAAGTCCAAGCTTGCGAATCAAAAAGGTCTCCAGCGGAAGCAAAAACCTCATCTGTTGAGCAGCCACGAGACATTCTAAAGGTTTCTACCTTTTCAAGAAAAGCCATTAATGAACCCTCGCCAGTAAACTTTTGCAGTCCCCATTTATGTACAGGCACAGACTTGCTAACAACCTGATTAACTGCATTAGCATTAAAACTGACAGAACCCAAATTTGGGTCAAGAGGAGTTGAAGCAGCTGGAAAAACTTTAGCATCGAGATCACCTTCCAAAGTTAATATCTCAACATATAAATCATTCTTCCTTTGAGTTTCCTCATCAGAAGTATGATTCATACGATTAAGTCGGCCTGAGACATGCCAGAGCCGAGTTGAAATGTTCTTGTATGAAGGATCACTAGATGTACCGGTAAAACCTACTATTTTAACCTTAATTGATGCAATAGATAACACCAGCTCCTTTTCATCAAAATGAAATTGAAATGGGTTCGACACTTGACAAATACTACGATTGGCATTTTCTTGAGCCAGCAGTCCCCTCAAAATTTTACGTCTCTGATCAACAGTACCCAATGGCTTCATAGATCTGATAGAAATTTCATAATCTAGCTCATGGGCTTTCAAGGCATTAATTTGGAGAGCCATTATTAAAATTTCTAGTTTAACCCCAAAAACTAAATAAACACAAGAGATATATAAATTTTACAGCTAAAGCGCAACAAAAACAACTGACTTGGACAACAATCAAAAACTTGATCACTACTTGTGATCCAAGTTACTCAAAACTGATTAAATAAATCAGTCAATCAATAATTAAACACTTAATCAAATTAAGGGAAATTAAAATTGTCCAAATTAGTACAAATAAAATCTCTACCAAAAGAGAAAATTAATTCGCACTTTTAACTGCAAAACCGAACCACAATGTTATAGGTAAAACTACAAAAAAACTTAAGATAACGGGGAAAACCTGAAACTTCGGTCTAAAAATAGATTGGCACGGTCACAAGCAAAGCAAAAGGTAAAAATGCAACGATAATACGATAAACCAGCAATTCCAAACTTGACACTCTTTAATTTAAGAATAAATATCTTAAACAATCAACACGTCTGGCACCGTGAAAAAACTAAGTAAATATTGTAGCCATGCAAAAATACACATGCACAAACAAGGCAGTCTGATAACCCACAATCCAAGCGTGCTCAATCCACTAAAAATCAAAAAGGCCCCACGTTGGGCGCCAATTTGTTATAATGAAACCTGACGTTAATGAGATTTCAACATTTTTTTAATTAGATACCTCAAGGTCGTGGATTAATTGCATGAGTTCATAACTAGCTATAGATGAACACACTTGGACATACTGCAGGAAATCAAACGAACTATTTGTTGTATGTGTACACGTGTATATTACAAATTAAAAAAACAAAACTACAATATACAATAAGTTGCCAAGAACCAAATTATTGAAGGAATTAACAAGAAAAAAAAAAAAAAAAAAAACAAAATTAAAGTTGAATTTAAAATAAAATGAAAAATCAAGATAAATTTGAAATTTAAAAAAAAACAGGAAAAGTTTTCCCAGTGCCAAACCGTCTCTAACTGCCCTTACCAGTTCTTAAGACGATGTTTGGGTCCTGGAACCTCCAGTATCCTCTTCCCAGTAGTCAGTAGTGGCCACCGCTGATTTCCAGGTAGGAAATGGGGTCCAGAGACTGGTGACAGGTACCTAAGGCAGAAAACAGCAGAACACCAGGGAAAACGAACAAACAGCTTCAACACTTGTTCCGGCAACCAAAAAGGTGACCAGAGGTGATGACAAGTGTTGAAGTTGTTTAGAGCAAACTAATATAACTAAAAAAATAAAAATAAAATAAAATTGAATAAAACTAAATCAAGTGAGGAATTGTGGTGGTTCGATTCTGACCTTTTGAGACTCTGTGGCCGGTGGTCGGCTTTTCCAACACGTGGGTTGGTCCGGAAAACTCTGGACAAAGCAGTCCCGGTCAGGCTGATTCAGTCCCCGATTGAAATGTTATTCGGTCGGGAAAACCCTTGAAATTCCGGTCGGAAAGGTCTTTGAAATTCCGGCTAGAAAAGTCTCTGAATCTCCGGTTGGAAAAGTCCCTGAATCTCCGGTTGGAAAAATCTCTGAATATCCGGTTGGAAAAATCTCTGAATATCCGGTTGGGAAAAGTCCCTGAATCTCCGGTTGGAAAAATCTCTGAATCTCCGGTTGGGCCGAACACAATGCTGTATTGGAAAATTGGGCCGATACAAAATAATTCAAAAGAACTAACAATAAAACCAATTTACCTGTAATTCGGCCAGATGTTTACGGATTAAAAATTCAAATTCACACACGCGCCACACCGCTCAGAAAAAAGTCAGATGTCGGCAGTTCGGGTGCTGAAGTGGTAAAGAGACCGATATCACAAAGTGGGGTGATTAAATAGGCCACATGGCACCTGACACAAAGAAACACGACCACAAACCGACGCTTCCCCGACAAAAATCGAAACCAATCACGTGACTACGGCACCTGATAACTTATCAGGTCACGCACCCACATTTACAACAAAATGTGCACAAAGTGCAATTGGAGGATTTAAGCGATCGGAATCGGTCTACTAGTGTAACTAGGCCCATGTACATTAAAAACACAAATCAAACGAGTTAACGGACGAAAACTCTATTTCGTACGTAACAACCTCCAGTATCCTCTTCCCAGTAGTCAGTAGTGGCCACCGCTGATTTCCAGGTAGGAAATGGGGTCCAGAGACTGGTGACAGGTACCTAAGGCAAAAAACAGCAGAACACCAGGGAAAACGAACAAACAGCTTCAACACTTGTTCCGGCAACCAAAAAGGTGACCAGAGGTGATGACAAGTGTTGAAGTTGTTTAGAGCAAACTAATATAACTAAAAAATAAAAATAAAATAAAATTGAATAAAACTAAATCAAGTGAGGAATTGTGGTGGTTCGATTCTGACCTTTTGAAACTTTGTGGCCGGTGATCGGCTTTTCCAACACGTGGGTTGGTCCGGAAAACTCTGGACAAAGCAGTCCCAGTCAGGCTGATTCAATCCCCGATCGAAATGTTATTTGGTCGGGAAAACCCTTGAAATTCCGGTCGGAAAGGTCTTTGAATCTCCGGTTAGAAAAGTCTCTGAATCTCCGGTTGGAAAAGTCCCTGAATCTCCGGTTGGGAAAAGTCCCTGAATCTCCGGTTGGGCCGAACACAATACTGTGTTGGAAAATTGGGCCGATACAAAATAATTCAAAAGAACTAACAATAAAACCAATTTACCTGTAATTCGGCCAGATGTTTACGGATTAAAAATTCAAATTCACACACGCGCCACACCGCTCAGAAAAAAGTCAGATGTCGGCAGTTCGGGTGCTGTAGTGGTAAAGAGACCGATATCACAAAGTGGGGTGATTAAATAGGCCACATGGCACCTGACACAAAGAAACACGACCACAAACCGACGCTTCCCCGACAAAAATCGAAACCAATCACGTGACTACGGCACCTGATAACTTATCAGGTCACGCACCCACATTTACAACAAAATGTGCACAAAGTGCAATTGGAGGATTTAAGCGATCGGAATCGGTCTACTAGTGTAACTAGGCCCATGTACATTAAAAACACAAATCAAACGAGTTAACGGACGAAAACTCTATTTCGTACGTAACACAACTTTTGTAGGTTATATTATCTCTTGTTCCCGCAATTGTTTCTGTCAAAAGTCAAATTCCTCAGTGTAACCGACAAATTCAACTTGTCATGGATATTCAAGCAAAGGTGGAACTCTAAATGCGCTGCTAGTGGTGATAAGGCGCAACGGCCCCTTTACCGGTATGTCATCAAAGTGGGGTCTCCGAAAGGGGTATAAAATACGGGGCATTCCCATAATGTAGGCGTAATTCGCATGATGCATCCTAACCTTATGTTCAGGCATATGGTCAGAGCATGTCCGTCGTATTTTCCTCCTGTCGGCGTAGGGTCACAGGGTTTTCCCGTCATTATAGCGTGGTTCGCATGACGTCCTCTACCCGCAACACGTTCTGGCGCATAGTCGGACGTGATCCTGTCTCGAACCAAGTATGGCGTAGGGTCATATGGTAGTTCGATCATTTTGGAACTGGCGTCGTGCCGGTGTCCGTCTCTCCGTCTCTTTCGAAAGGCAAAATGTAACTAAAGCAAGACGGTCGCCGAGCAATACCGCGTTAGACTAGGCGGTAGTATAAGTTAGGCTATGCCGTAAAATAAGTTAGGATAAGGTTAGGTTAGGTTAGGTAAATAAGTAAATAATAAATTGCGTGTACCGTTTGCCTGTTTAGGTTAAGTATGAAAAATATGAATTTATTAATTAGTTGGGAAAAATTTCTACTCCTCTTTTTAATGCAGAATCTATGGAAGTTTATGAGAGGCAGCAGCGCTCCGAACCTGGAGGAACTCCTGAGGAGGTCTTCGGTTATCAAAAAGTAAGCTCACAGCATTAAAGCATTTTTTTTTCAATAATTACAATTTTCAGGCAGAAAGACCGTAATGGTCGATAGCCGTTTTTTCTTGTTGGAAAATAAAGATTGTTTATATATATATATATATATATATATATATATATATATATATATATATATAATAGATATATATATATAAAACACAGTAGAACACTTACTCCGGGGAGGTCAGGCAGACGACGCCAAAGAAAGGAATTCACCCTACGGCGCACAACACGCATGGATAGGGGAAGTTCACGGGAATCTGGTACACGAACAAAAAAAAAAGGGAAAGAAAAAGAAAAAACAACAACTCAAATCAAACAAATGAAAAAAAAGGGGTACTTTTTCACTCACCAGCGAAGTCCATTTCTTTTCGGTGTCAAAAGTATTGCAGAGGCTTCGGAGCACAATTAACCCATAAATTAGAGTAATAGGAAAAAGATCAAAACTTCTAGGGGAAAGGCTGACATTTCTACACATTAACGTTTCCAATGTGCTAATTAAAACACCATAGATTGAATTTCCAACGGTTTAATAAAACCCAAAAACAACCACGTGTTCCACGAACACTCGTGAACCCTATCCCACCACCGTCGTCTTCTTCGGCGGCAAAGGTTGGGATGCGATTACATAGGCATTTCCCATTACCCTTTTTAAATGAAATTTAATCAGACTCCCATTCCCACAAACCACCGAAGTTAGGAGATTTTGGGGGAATGAACTTCCATTGTACGCCCTCATTTTCAAACACCTCTAACTCTTGCTTTCCAAAAATGTGGCTAGATCTTTTAATTCTGAGTGGGCGCCAACAAAATTCAGTCCGTTATCTGACCAAATTGCAGAAGGCCACAAAACTACGAAACGTAGCGATAAAAGCCTCAGAAGTTAGTTCTGATACGAGTTCTAAATGTGTGGCGCGAGTTGAAAAACAAACGAATAAACATAAATAGCACTTTGTTATTTTCGCTCCGCGACCTGATTTTGATTTTATATTGAAAGGACCCGCGTAATCCACTCCAGTAACATGAAATGGAGGAGAAAGATTTATTCGTTCAGTAGGTAAGTTACCCATTTGGGGTTCAACCGATACCGGCGCGGTAGCGCGAAAGCAAATAACACACCTGCGCGTAACTTGTCTAGCTAAATTCCTACCACCTAAAGGCCAATAATTTTCTCGAAGAGAAGCTAACAGCTGTTGAGGTCCAGCATGTAACAATCGCTTGTGCTCATGCACAAATATAAGCCTAGTAAACGTGACAAAACCGTAGAATGCTTCTTAGCATAGTCCAAATTTGAGAGTTGCTACCTCCCACTCTAACCACACCTAGCGCATCAATAAAAGGGTTCAGTGAACTCAAAGAACTTTTTAAACATGATTTTGATGTCCTCAAAAGTTTGATCTCTTCAGGAAATGATTCTGGGCCATTTCACCACAAGAAATGTCCAGCCAAATCCTTAGGATAACATCCTCGTGAAAGAACATCCGCAGGATTATCCTTTGTACCAACATGCCGCCAATCACTTATTGAAGTGAGAGTTTCAATTTGAGCAACACGATTGCCGACAAAAGTCCCTAAATCTCTAGACTGTTTTCCAAGCCAACCTAAAACTACAGTAGAGTCAGTCCATAAGAAGGTTTTTTCAACTGTCAAACTGATGGAACTATGAAAACAATGAACTAATTTAGCCAAAACAAGCGCTCCACACAGTTCTAATCTGGGAAAAGTGACAACCTTCAAAGGGGCTACTCGAGTTTTTGCATAAACAAGTGAAATCGCGATTTTGCCAGACGAATCCATGTTTCTAAGATATAGACATGCACCATAAGCATTAATAGAGCTATCACAGAATCCGCGCAATTCCACTGAAACATAATTTTCACAAACAATTTGACGATTTACATGAAGGTAATTTAAACAGTTTAACTGCATTCTAAATTTGTGCCAAGAAGTATGAAGATCGGCAGGCAAAGATTCATCCCAACCGATGCGTTCACTCCACAACCTTTGCAAAATTATTTTTGCAAATATTATGCAAGGAGCCAAAAGTCCAAGAGGATAAAAAATTTTGGCTATCGACGAAAGCACTGTACGTTTAGTGTATTTTTCAACAACATTCAAAGATATGTGATACATAAGAGTATCTCTACAAAAGTCCCAGTACAAACCGAGAGTTTTATTTTCAGACTTTTCACCAAAATGAAATATATTTCCAGGCCGACTTGAAGAATCCCCAATTTGAGACAATACCTCTGGAGAATTAGAAATCCACTTTCTCAAATTGAAACCACCTTTCTTCAAAGTGCTGGAAACTTGCTTACTCAAACTAACAGCCTCTTCGATAGTATTAATACCAAATAACATATCATCTACGAAAAAATTATGAAAAATAATATTTGAAACCTCAGGAGCTGATTCTTCACATTCCAACCCAAGCTGTTTTAAGCAACGAATAGCCAAGTAAGACGCGGATTTGGTTCCATAGGTGACCGTGTTGAGCTGGTCACACACCTTCAAATCATCCTTTGGGTTTGAACCCCAGAATATTTTCTGAAGTGGTCTATCTTCTTCACGAACTAGTACCATCCTGTACTATATTTTTTCAACTACCGCACAGACTACTACATTGAAGAACCTAAACCTTAGCCATATGGATATCAAATCATCCTGGATATTAGGGCCTTTATACTGAATATCATTCAGCGACTTTCCATTGTCAGATGGGGCTGATAGGTGCGGCAGGAAATATGAAACTTTGTCCATGTCATCACTAACAACCTGAGACATATGACCAAGAGCTTCATATTCTACCATGAAATCTATGTACAACTTCAACATCTTAGGATTTTTCTGGAGTCTACGCTCCAATGACATAAATTGTTTCCTCGCAGACGCTTCCGAACTGCCCATAGTAGCAGGAGGGTTCTTAAAAGGAATGGGAACAATACTCTTTCCAAATTGGTTCCGTTTTAAATTCCTAACAAAAGTAGACTCACAAGTTTTTTCATCATTGGACAAAAATGGTTTTAGAGCATCAGGAGGCTCCTCTATAGACCAAAAATGACCTTTCAATCTGTTCATGCAACTGTAAATCAACATTCAAATTACAATGTATAACATTCTGTGAGAAACTAGAATTTAATGGACCAGACACAATCCATCCAAACCGTGTTTTTTGCATTATTGGTTTGCCTGCACCCAAATTTACCTGTCCAATACACAACAACTCGTAAAACACAGTTACTCCTAAAAGAAGGTCAATAGCACCGGGTTTTGCATACGTTGGGTCAGCTAAAACCAAATGCTTAGGAATATCCAACTTCGAAACATCTAAATATTTACAAGGAATGTTACCAACAATTTGCGGAACTACCAAACACGATACGGTTTTCCTGTAAGATTGAAACAACGACTCAACAGTCAAGTGGCATTTTCGATTTATATTTGAAACTACTTGGTTTATTCCAACGACGGAAATGTCAATATTTTGCAAGGGAATGTTTAATTCTTTGCACAATAAGACACGGTAGTGACGACCTTGACCGTTCCATATATAACCAACTATATTGACTATTGCTGTAGACAATAGTGCATCGTTTTGCATAACATCACAAGAAGACATGGACTAAACTCGAATTTTCCAAGCCCGAACTTGCAGCAGCGTCAGGTACTGAAGCAATGAGCGAGTTGGATTTTGAAACACTCAAATCCCTAGTATTTCCATCAGAGGGACGTCTGATACCATCAATTGCAGGGTGGTTGTTTTCATGATGCAGCAAAGTGTGATGACGTAATGAGCATTTCCTGCAGCTGCTAGATGTACAATCTCTGCTGACATGGTTCCCTTTCAGGCAATTTAAGCAAAGTTTTAGCTCCTTTACTCGATCAAATCGCCTGTAGGTTGACAACCTCAAAAACTGATCACAAGTATTTATTAAGTGAGATTTTCCACAAATAGGACAAGACCCATTTCCAACAACAAACGATTTTGTGATTCTTTTTTCACCGTGCCCAGCTCTACCACCAGATTTGAGATCAGCATTGATCATCTCCAAGGTTTCTAGGAGTTCACATCTAGACTTGAGAAACAATCTAAACTGATCTAAAGTAGGCAACACCCCCCCATTTTTCGATTTAGTTTCTTCCCACTCACGAACTGTTATTAAATCCAACTTTTCACACAACATGAATTAATAAAACATCCCTGGATTTAACGGGAATGTCAAGGGCTTCCAAAGCTCTCAAATTTTTGTTTATTCCATTAAGAAGTTCTCTAATGGCAATCGACGACTCTTTTGATATTTTGGGCAAACCAAACAAGGATTTCAAATAATTTGTAACCAACATAGACTTATTATCGTATCTTTCACATAATAAATCCCAAGCGATAGAATAGTTCGACGAACTTACCTCCAAACTTTGTAACACAGCCTTAGCAGATCCCTCCAAAGCACCACGTAAAAAATGAAATTTTTCAACGTTTGAGATATCCGCGTGATCATGAATTAAAGATTTGTGCGTGTCTCGAAATTCCAACCATTTATCGAACTCACCAGAAAAATTGGGTATGGGTATTGAAGGAAGCTTAGGTCTAGAGCGAAAATAACCTTGTGGCCAAATTAAAGATTTGTGCGTGTCTCGAAATTCCAACCATTTATCGAACTCACCAGAAAAATTGGGTATGGGTATTGAAGGAAGCTTAGGTCTAGAGCGAAAATAACCTTGTGGCCAAAAAGTTGCCATGTATGTTAACGTTGTCGCCATTTTGTACAACATTCAACAAAGATCCAGCGTCACTACTACTTTTAGCATGATATGTATTCAAAATATCTTTAGCAATGACAATCAAACTATAGTAATTGTTTTCAAAAGTTTTCCTTTCTACAATTTGCTTATCAAAAATCTCATGATGCAGTTCAATGAAGCTTTGCAGAGAATCAAACTCCGAAAAAACGTCAACCAACTTATCAACAAGGTTCTCTAGTTCACAAAACTTCACAGCACTGATTTCATCAGGATTTAACGAAACTAATGTGTTCAAAAACTTTTCAAACAGAGTCAATTTTGCTTTGCAAATTCCACGCTTTGCAATATTTGCTTTTAACTCCGCCTCGAAAGATTCAGACGCCAAATTGGGAACCAAAACAACAAAATATTCTTTATTTCAATCAACCAAAATGCACTCACACTTGCCCGTAAGTAGGCGCAAGTATGAACAAGTTTTCCAAACGATCGGCACAAAATACAAGCCACAATGAAATCAAATCTAAAAAGGAATAATAAATGGGCAAAAGGATACGATATACTCACGATCACGACTCTTTCTATCACGTTCTAGCTTTATTTTAACCTCCAACGCCCTTCTGCTTGTTGTTTTCCTTGTTTTCTAACCTCGAACGATCCCAAAACAAAAAAAAATGTTTAGACCTAATGAAACCTCCCCTTCAAGAAGTACTTAAGGTAAGTCCCCTGAAAGGAATACTGCAAGCAAAGGGTAAATCTAGCAAAAAAACATAAAGTCGAGGAAACGTTAGAGTTGCTACAAAATTTTATTAAGTCACGTGCTGTACCCATTAAAAACCGGGCGTTTGGACAGTATATTGGTTTATGCTTGGATGACATAACTGAAGAGGAGCAAAACGTAAAAAAAAACACAAATAATGAAAATTTTAAATTCTCAAGAAAACTAATTTAAGTATATGACATTTATTTGACTAAATGTGTTTTTTTATTGTCCTTTGATAGAACCTTAAATAAAGACAATATATAAAATGTAGATTTGTATTTATTATATACGCAATACATTTTTCTATAATTTAAAATTAAACTTATTATGTAGTACAATGGTAGTACACAAGATTTAGTCAGGTGACCTATGTATTACAAGTAAAATTAGGATCTCTTCCTTCATGTACAACACTGTTTTGTCATGGTACTTGTTCAGAATTTGACAAAGTAGTCTTTTAAATGGTCACGCATATCATAAACAAGTCTTGAAGCCCTATTGGCTGACAATCAACCACAGACCTTAAAGGTTTCACCTCCCGCCAATATTCTTCAGAACTGTCCGAGACATGAAAGCCTGGTGGACAATATGAAGAATCATTAATTTGTTCGGACTCTTTGTTCACATAATTGTGAAGACAGATTATTGCTTTCACAAACAGCTCAATGTTGTTAACATCAGCAAATTATTGTGTTTCTTAATAATCTCCAACGATTCACTAAGATTCCAAAAGTGTTTTCAATTACCCTTCTTGCTCTTGACAAACGGTAATTGAAAATGCGTTTGGAATCTTCTAAATTATTTCCTGGATAGAGTCTTAATATGTATGTGCGCAAAGGAAATGCTTCGTCAGCTACCAAAGTATATGGGTGAACTATGTCACTATTTGCAAGCTTTTTTGGGTGTGGGATAAATAATTCATTTCTGTCTAATTGTTGTCCAAATACTGAGTACTAAGTGTTGAATATGCCACCATCACTTTCATTTCCATATGCACCAATATTTATCAGGGTAAACTTACATCAAAACACTTTGCATCAATATCTAGGCCATCAAAACAATCTAGGCCATCAAAACAAACAATGTCTTTTTGTAATTGAAGTATAAGCTTCCACTTCTGGGTGGGGCTTGAATTTGAAAATGTTTTCCATCTATTGCCCATTCCCCTAGGCAATTAGGAAAGTTCCATGCACTATAAAACCCCTCTAGTATTTTCAACCAATCGGTTTCACATGATGGAGTTTTCAAATAGGTATCTGCCAAAGTGTCCCAAATAACCTTGGCTGTTTTCTTAATGATGTAATGCACGGTCGAATGGCCAACATAGTAACTCCATGCATTACTTTGCATGGATGTTCCTTATGAAAAATAACTGAAAACAATAATTATTAAGCCACTGAATAAAAACGTTTATTAAATTTTAAAATTAAATACTTACTTCAATGTAATAGCCAAATGTTCCTTCACATTTATTCCATCTGGTAAACTGTGTTTTAACAATTTAGGTGCCATCAAATTTAACAATTTGTTAAAACATGCTGTAGACAGTTGAACAGAGTAGCGGGTTTCGGACAATGAAAAATATGAAAGAGATGCTGTAGACATTCTTGTATATTTAAAAAGCATTTTACTGTCTTTGGCTTTCATTGGCAGAAAATATGCTTTATAAAAACCCACTTCCGATCTTTTCTGGTTTTCCGTTGTCCGCTTACTTCTTATGCCTGTTAATAATAGGCGGCATAACACACTCGCAGCTGCTATGATAGAATAGCAGTAATAGTCGACAAAATTCATTTTCCGTAAAATTCAGCAAACATTCAATGAATAGAATGGAAATAAAAAATTCTAACCAAATTTATATTGTAAACAAAAATTTAAACTGTCAAATCATTTGTGGTCTGTCAGTCTTCTAACGTCGAAGCGTCGAACTATGAATTGAAACATTTTTCGAAGGCTACTTCTTACCTCTTACTGCTTGATATATGCGGCTTACTTTTTGTGGAATTAGAACTATGAATCCAGCTTAACGGATGTCCTACATATTGGAATAATGCTGAAGCAAATAAAAAAATTAGCGGATTGTTTCAATATATCTAAAGTTAGTTAATAGTTAAGTCTCCACTAGAGAAGTCCTTGTAACCAGATAATAGCAATAGATGGACAGATAATACCAAGACTCTGAGTTTTACTGGGTAGTAGTTGCTGCTTCACCACCAAACCTCCAATAATGTCGATAACATTATTACATATGCACTTAGTAGGTACGGTACGAAAAAACCGATGTGGTTTGCCAAAAGCAGTTGTATAAAAAAAGTCAAGTAAACATACTGACATAATGATCGAGGTGAGGGGCACAAGGGGGTTCAACTAAAACCTCAAGCTGTTTGGGATTATATCAAGGCTAAGGAATCTGCCGATCTATCTGATCAGATAGCCGCCTTCGAGTTACTTTTGACCACATCTATGGCGAATGCATATATGTTGTACAAACAAAATGAACAAGAAACCATCTCGATCACAGATTTCAAAAAATCCGTCGTAAAATATTTGACAACTAATAAACATCAAAATGAAATTTTAGAAAAAGGCGTAGTAGCAAAGAAAAGAAGTATTACTCAAGAGATTAATTGCAAGAAAAGTACAAATTAAAAAAAATGTGTAAACTTTTGAGTGTACAAATTTGAGTTTTAGAGTCCCAACCAATATCGGATCATGCCTCAAGTCGTGTAAAGAAAAATGTGTTGTTTTTATATTCCTTTCTCAAAGAGCGTTTCAAACATGTTCTAAGTTTGTGAACACATTCAAAAACGCGTGTTTTCTGAAGTTTTAATAATAATCATTCTGGATAATTCTTAGAATACACAGGTGATTGGCATTGATTCTTCGATATAAATCGGAGCTGGGCAGACACAAAAAGTAAATTTTGCTGTAGGATGTTAATCAGTTGGAAAATAAATTGTACGTTTGATAAATATTAATGACTGATTGCTGGTCTTCTGATTGCTTTTCGCCATGAGTAGATTGACATTTAAAGGAATGACAATTTGTCTGATACTTCACCATTTAGTTGGACATTAAATGAAAATTATTCAGCCAGATATTGTGGATAGGAAAATGCTGCATATGGCATAACAGCAAATAAAAGTCCACACAACCCGCGCCTCCATCTTTAGTTTATTAATAAAATAAATAAGAATTCCAATGTTCACCTGGATGACTTTTTTTGCATCTCGCTTCACTGGGAGACAAGAGTCTAAGAAATGTAAATGTGTTTTAACTGATTTCAGCTGAAGCAAAATGCAACGAAACGAGCAAAATGACGTGTATGTAATGCTTTTTCGATCAGTAATCGATTTGTTTCAGTACATTCATAAGAAAATTGCTTAGCGATTGCTAATCGATGTGTTCTTATGAATGCGGCC
Source organism: Ips typographus (assembly GCF_016097725.1). Taxonomy (NCBI): domain Eukaryota; kingdom Metazoa; phylum Arthropoda; class Insecta; order Coleoptera; family Curculionidae; genus Ips; species Ips typographus. The sequence continues at coordinate 7,219,494 of NC_138433.1, forward strand.
ATTGTAGCATGAAATCAGTATAAAAATTCATTCCATATTGAACGGTAATCTAACACACTGGGGGGTTTACTTTTGACTATATGCAACTTTAGAAACGTATAAAATTTATACTCAAATTTCCGAAGAAGCTTTTAACAACACGCAGTATTATATCTATATTTAAATATAATCGTATACGTAAATTAACGTATGCTGTGAAAAATTGACCCCCGGTGCTTACTTACCTCCCTTTGTTAGGTACTTAACGACTTTACCGGCCCGGTGAATGCCCTCGGACACAAGTCTAGGGTTCATTCATCCCCGCTAAAGCGTCGCCCCCCGTGTTCCTCTCGTCAACCCGGATCACATCATGCTCCCCGCCCTCTTGGCGATTTGGGGGTAAGGATATTGTAAAACTATTAATTATTATATTCAAATAAAAGTGGGTTACCTGTGGAAACCTGAGTATTCTTCCCTCTGAGCTACCCCTTAACGTGACATGGTGGAGGCGCCGGGTAGACGACCCGGATAATTGAATGGCCGGGTTAAGACCCTGCCATTCACCCTGGGCAAGACCGGTAGTCCTAGTTAAGAAAAAGGATGATTCCACCAGATTCTGTGTGGATTACAAAAAAACCATTAACCCGGTGACAAAGAAATCCTGCTACCCCCTACCCCAGATAGATGATATATTGACCTATCTAGGAAACGCCAGATATTTCACGACAGTGGACATGTTCTCGGGGTACTGGCAGATTCCGATAGAAGAATCTTCAAAGCAAGCTTTCACAGCACAAGGCCATGGCTCGTATGAATTCAATGTACTAAGCTTCGGACTCTGCAACGCCCCAGCCACCTTCCAGCAGCTAGCAGACAAAGTTTTTGGAGATTTGAAGTGGAGAGAAATACTCATATATTTAGACGACATAATAATATTCTCCGAAAACCTAGAGGATCACATCGAGAAGCTGGAAAAAGTATTCGCAAGAATGAGAGAAGCTAACCTCACGCTTAAACCCAGCAAATGCGAGTATCTGCAGGAGCAAGTAAGAATACTAGGCTACACAGTAAGCGGGGAAGGCATATACCCCGAAGAAAGGAAATTAGCAGAGATTAAAGAATTCCCGACGCCGAAGAAAACTAAAGAACTTCAAAGTTTCCTGGGCTTATGCAACTTCTATAGAAAGTTCATAAAAAATTATTCAGTGTTAGCTTGACCCCTACACGAGGCCACAAAGGAAAACAAATTTCGTTGGGGTACAGAACAAGAAGAAGCATTCCAGGCACTGAAAAAGCGGCTAACAACAGCCCCGGTGTTGAAACACTACAACCCTAACATCGGTGCACTCTCCACACAGACGCATGCACAGAAGGCATAGGGGCAATACTACTGCAGGAAGGGGAGGACAGGCTAAACCATCCCATAGTCTACATAAGCAGGTCACTATCAAAAGCTGAAAAAAACTACTCTTTAAGCGAACTAGAACTACTAGCCGCTGTATGGGGGATGACGTACTTGAGACATCTCATTTCCGGGAGACCGGTGATAATAGTTACCGATCACCATGCATCTGTTGGATCCACAACATAAAAGACCACTCAAGACGATTAGCACAGTGGGCATTAAAGCTGGCCGAGTTCGATTAATCGGTGGTATAGAAAAAAGGCAGCAAGCACCAAGACGCCGACTGTCTATTTCGCAATCCCGCACTACACATAGATAATATGGAAATCGAGGAATTGGATGACGTGCCCATCTTCACCATCTCGACAGTGAAGATAGATGAACTTCAAGACAAGGACAAGGCTTTAAGGGAATTAAAAGAAGAAATTTTAGACCCAGGTAACCGCACCTGCGACGCAACAACGCGACGAAAGGCGAAGAATTTTAGGAAAAAGATAACATATTATACAAAGCCACCACGGATAAAGACGGCTTAGAATATGCACTTGTAATATCACGGGCACTAAGAGAGGAAGTACTATGGGAAGCCCACAACGCACCGACAAGTGGACACATGGGCATGACCAAAACCCTGAGTAGACTTAGCCCAAAGTACTACTGGGACAACATGGTGAAGGACGTGCATAAGTACATCCGAGGGTGCAGGGAGTGTCAAGCGAGAAAAATACCCTCAAACAGGAAACCCTTTGGGCTACTCCAGCCTATTCAAGTAGGGCAAGTGTTCGATCAGCTGTTGATAGACCTGTTGGGTCCTTTTCGAAAAAGTAGTCTGGGAAAAACAACCATCGTGGAGGTAACATACTATGCAACGAGATATGCAATAACAGCGGCCCTACATAACGGCAAGGTAGGACCAGTGGCAAAATTCTTGCTGGAAAAAATACTCTTGATAAAAAGAGTAGTAAATTTCTAGCATATCTCGTTTTTCTTCACTTGAAAAGAGCATTTTAATAATAACATTACACCGAATTAGTAAATACAGGTGACATCCAGTCGGAGTGCCAATAATTTGTTTATCAAAACAACGTCATGTACCGTTGTTTACAATGTCCTTTTCGCATAGAAAGTATTTTTCATATTTCCTCCAAACTGCAAGTCCGAATGTTAACATGTGAGACATCATCTTAACCAGAAAAAAAGCTGAATCTAAAAATTCAAAAATCCAAGATGGCGACCATATGAAAAAACAAAGTTGATGATGGTTTCGGAAAATCGAAACGTCGGATGCCAAATATGACTCCGCCATCTTGTAGAGGAGAAAAATTGGCTATGACGATGTGTAATGTTCTTCTATTAACACACTGAGATACTACTCAAATAGAACATTTATTAAATAAGATATTAACAAATAGTCACTGTTCTTAACAACTCCATGTGGCTCATCATCCACATAACCCCACTTAATCTAATGACCAATGACTGTCCAACTGCCGCAGTCTTATTGACAGACAGCTGACAGGCCAACTTATACCACGACTTATCTTAAACTAAAGTAGCAGTACATAACATGCCCTGACACCTCCCTTTTTAAAACAAACAAAAACTTAAACTTTAATTAAATTAATGACAAACAAAATCCTTATACTTAGCCGGAGTCTTTACAACTCGACCCGATCTTGTCTGTACTTCCGTCTTATTTTTCACGTCGTCATTATTTAGTGCAGCACGAGCTACAGCATTAGGTACCGCATTCTGATTATGCACATTTTCTCAACACTTCATTTCTGAACACATTTCTTCCCCGTTCACAAGGAAAATCATCTAACTTATCATTAACATTTACATTGTTATTTACATTTTTGAGATCATTTTCAGTTACATTAGAGAAATCATCAGTCCCTGTATTCACTGTAAACTCTGTTTGACTAGGTTTTATTTAGAACTTGTTTTTGCAAATTTTTTGGTACAACTACCCGAAAATTTAAAAACAACAATCCATCCTTACAGTGTAGTTGATTTCTTAGTTTAAAATTAAATTTAGCTTTTTGATCTACCTGATATTCATGACTTGGCCAACCTTGTTCACAATACCTAATAACACTGCTTAAAATTTTATCATTCTCTGTAGCATTTTGAAATTCTTGTTTTCTTACATCTGACATATTCAGGTTTATTGACACAGAATGTATTTCTTCAAACAACCAAAGTTCATCACCATCATTACTATTAACATAAGCACGAGACAACAAATCAGCAATATTGTAACATAAAGATTACACTAGGTGCCGTTACCCTAAGTTGCCCCGGTCTCCCCCAGTACAATGTTTGTGTCAGCAAGATTGGCGAATTGGGGTCATGATGTGGGTATAAATACTGCACCAAAAGCACGTACAGATTACCGAACTCTGGGGTCTCCCCAGAGGGAGGTCAAAAATCATTCAGAGTTGGAATAAGTACCTCTGGAGGTCTCTTTATTACTTTATTAAGATCCCTTGGATCAAGACAAACTCTCAATTGACCATTTGACTTTTCGACAATTACTAAATTACTTACCCAACCCTGAGGATTTTCCACCTTTTCTAATACTCCCTTAGAAACTAAACTCTCTAATGTTGTTTGTAATTTTTCTCTTAACTTCAATGGAATTCTACGAGCTGGCTTAACTGCTGGTTTAGAACCCAACTCTACCTCAATTTTACATAATCCAGTAAAGCAACCTAATCCACCAAATAAATCTCTATTTTTATTAATAAACTGTTCCACAGTTTCTATTTTTTCATTTCGTACCCTTGACTCCTCAACTCTTTTTATTAAATTTAACTTTTCACAAGCAGTGAGTCGTAACAAAGGTACTTCTTTATTTTTTATAACATAATTTTTTTCTTTAATTACTGTTGATTTATATCTAGCCTCCAACAATGCACAACCTAATGGACAAACAGTAAAATTTACATAACATTTTAAAATCACATCAGTTGGAGTTAGCTTCACTTTACTTTTGAAATACTTATTAAATAAAACTTCTGGTAAAGTACTTACCTCTGCTCCGCAATCTAACTTCATTTCTATTTCAGTCCCATTCAACACAACCTTTTTAAACCAAGCCCTACCACCTTTTGTGTCACTTCCAATATCCACTGCACTTATTACTTCAACACTGTTCAGATACAATTCTTCCATTTCATTTTACTACTCAAATAGAACATTTATTAAATAAGATATTAATAAATAGTCACTGTTCTTAACAACACCTTACAAAGCTCGAAAATGCGCATCTTGTACCTAATTTAACCGATGTTGTATCTCTTCAAATAACCGAGATCCCCATGGTTGAGCTCGTAAAATGGACACCCTGTATATTCGTATACGTAAATTAACGTATGTCAAAAATTTACCGACCCTAAAAAAAATTGGCTTTATGCAAAACACGTATTTGTCAGCGCATAGGAAAACCCTCCAGTTGAAAGCAGCCGACTGAAATTCTTGCATTTTTGGAAAGTCCTACTGATTATAACAATTTTTGTGGAATGATTCAAAACGAACTTTCAAGTAAAATCGTTTCTACTTGCGAAAATTTAAGAAACCCACAGCACTGCACTTAAGGAAAGATCGAGTGCACATTCTGATCTTACTTTGCCTGTTAACCATTTAAAGATGCCGCTTGCAATTTTCATTGGAAAAAACATTTTTAATAAAATTGTTCACTTTAAAAGAAAACCAAAAAAAATGACGAGTTTAAATTAAAACCATATTATCACATAGCTTATAAAAAACAAAGCTCAAAAATGGTGCGCAAAAACGGTGTCATTTGTCTAACAAAATCTTTCTTGAAAATGGTGAGGTTTTGTTTTTTGTTTATCAATCCCAATCCTCTGACCGGTTTCGCCGTATTACGGCTCATCAGAGAGGCTATAGGGCTTGATAACCAAAGAACAAAACCTTCGTTCCAGTATAGTCAACTGGATGCCAGAAATGATAGTTGTGTGCAACATCTGGTGACATCTGTACTCAACTCTATGAGTTAGAAAGTACAGATGGCGTTCCAAAATCTAGGAACAGCACCATTAATGCCGCATCATTCGGTAAACACCGATCTGATTGGTTGAAAATGGTGAGGTTTTGTTTTTTGTTTATCAATCCCAATCCTCTGACCGGTTTCGCCGTATTACGGCTCATCAGAGAGGCTATAGGGCTTGATAACCAAAGAACAAAACCTTCGTTCCAGTATAGTCAACTGGATGCCAGAAATGATAGTTGTGTGCAACATCTGGTGACATCTGTACTCAACTCTATGAGTTAGAAAGTACAGATGGCGTTCCAAAATCTAGGAACAGCACCATTAATGCCGCATCATTCGGTAAACACCGATCTGATTGGTTGAAAATGGTGAGGTTTTGTTTTTTGTTTATCAATCCCAATCCTCTGACCGGTTTCGCCGTATTAAAATGAACGCCATCTGAACGGGATTGTGGCCAAATGCCACGGGTATTTTCTCTTATTTGCACAGAAATGACTAATGGACTGTATTTTCTATCAAACGAAATTTTATTACTACTTGTCTTATCTTCTTAACCCTAGTCTAACAAGAAAACATGCCCTCAACATGACATTTTTTCTCGCCGTTCTTAAAACCGAATCATAATTAGGTTAGGTCCACTTCTCTTCGCTTCTGCTCATCAGAATAAAATGTTTGGCCGCTAACCCGGTATTTCTTACATGAACGACCATACCGCCGGCCTTGAAAGTTCCTACTTTCAAAGCATGCCATAATTATCAATTTATCGCTCGAATACATGCTATAAACTAGGATAACATGTGACGATACAGTATTAAACTAAACGTAACATTTACAAAATCTTAAAAGAATAAACTTAATTTTGAAGGAACTTCAATAACGAACCGAACACAAGCTTCTTAAACACGAAGATTTTATGCACGGCGCACTCACTTACACTGACGTCTCGATTGGCAATAAACATAGCTTCTGCGTAGCACGTCGGGTAATTCCAGATGAGGTTCTAACGCTGACTACTCGTACCAATCCGTCCTGACCAGGATGGAGCTCCACAACTCGGCCCAGTCTCCAATTTAAGGGTGGAGTACCTTCATCTCGTAGAACGACCATGGAACATAGCATAATAACCTAATAAAAACAAAAACAAAAATAACCTAATATTTGCAGACACTACAGTAAAGATCTAGTAGATTCACTTAATGAAGAAAGGAGAACAAAAAAGTACTTAATATACTTACTTTAGTGCTATCTCCATGTCAGTACACATTTGGCTTACTACACTGTTTCCAATTACATCTTTCCATTTCTTGAAAAGATCGGAGTTTTTCGCAGGATTTGGAAATTTAAACCTGCTAGACCATTCAGATGGCTTGCAGCCTGGCACAATACAACCCGGCTTTCCCATAAGGAACAATTATTATATACCTAATTTATAAACTAACAAGAAACACAAACAACACAACAAACACTAAAACATATGCAAGGAACAAAAATAAGTAATTACAAATATTAAAAGATTCCGGCCAAAAACTCTGCAAAAGTTGAACACAAGGACTCAACCAAACGGAGATAAAACCACAAATAAAACACAAATCCGTTACGGGTTAACGACAAACGAAGTAAAGGGTAAAGGGAACAAAATGAAAAATCAAAAATTTGTATTGACAATATTGACATCATCTTCTTAACGATATTTTATGCTTCAACTGTCATAAATAAGGCAAAAATGATTTCAGCGTCCTCTGTCGGCTAAACTTATCGAGATTTGAAAACCTCAAACACTGTCATTGTCTTTTTCAATTGACGCAACTTCAACAGCCGCCATAAGAGATATTTCTCTATATTTATATACTTCTCTATGTTGCAGACATTTGCACAAAGTCTTTGCCATTACCCAAAACACAAATTTTGTATTGATGGTTTGGGTCTAAAGTAAGTGGTTTTCTCTCCTGCCATTTAAACGTTTAAGGGGGAGTGTTGGATTTTGAAATAAGGTTCTGTTGTAGTAAACGCCTAAATGTCAGCTGTCTTTTATAATTGTATCGGTTGACAGAAGACGTACAGGATAATCTGTTCTTTTAGTCTTTGGTTAGATATAAGTAAGGTTAAGAAGTTCTTGGAACATGTTAATAAGTTATTTTGTGCTTTAGTTGTTTTATTAAATTAGTTTGATGTTTGGACATGAATTAAATGTGTTTTGCTTCCTCAATAGTTATAATCCCAATAATCACTAATAATTATTCCTAATAATAATAATGTGACAAAAGGCCCTTTGGTACGTTTGTAGGGAACCTAATGACGTATCTTTCGATGGTAATGAGAACCCCTTACACCCCGTAGGGACCGAGAAAACTACACAAAAGTCGAAATTTTTTATTTTCAAAATTTACTTTTTGTCCATTTTCTCCAAAATGTCCAACGGTCCAACATGCCGTTTAGGTACGTTTAGAGGGCACCTAGTGACGTATCTTTCAAGGGTAGTGAGAACCCCTTACACCCCGTCAGAGGGTTGCAATTTTGAATTATCTATTCTAGCAAGCCGGAACATGACGTCATTTGGAGCGAGATTTTCTCCAAAACTGTCCAACGGCCCAACATGCCGTTCACGTAGGTTTATAGGGTACCTAGTGACGTATCTTTCGAGGGTAGTGAGAACCCCTTACACCCCGTCGGAGGAGAGAGTGGAAATTATGAATTTTATTTAAGCATACTCAAAGTTTACCTTTAACTGGCAACCCGCAATTCATTAGGGTTCTAAGGTTACTGTCGAAGACGCCGGCGACTGCTCTGTTGCCGATTCGAGCAAAAACGCTCCATTTGGGAGCAAAATATCGTTAATTTCACAATTTTCACAATGGCAACACTGGCCAAGAGTTCATTTGTTTCATGTTGCTACACAATATTGTCACGTTAAGGGGTAGTTGAGGGGGAAGAACACACAGGTTTCCACACGTAACCCACTTTTATTTAAAACGTACTGACTTAGTGGCTAGACAGTACTCTTACCCCCAGATTGCCAATATGGCGGGGAGCATGATGTGGTCCGGTTTTAGTCAGGGGGAACACGGGGGGCGACGTTTTAACGGGGATGAATGAACCCTAGACTTAGGTCCGAAGGCATTCACCGAGCCGGTAAAGACGTGAAGAACCTAACAAAGGGAGGTAAGTAGGTGCGGCAACTTATGCTGCTCGCCCACACTATTTCCTTTGCTAGGGCTGATATAGGGTGTGGCACTTGGTCACCTACTGCTCCACGTTACGTTACACAATAGGCATACCCAGACTAACCCCGAGATCAATAATCTGTACGTGCTTTCGGTGCAGTATTTATACTTACATCATGACCCCAATTCGCCAATCTTGCTTACACAGACATTGTACTGGGGGAGACCGGGGCAACTTACCGTAACGGCACCGAGTGTAATCTTTATGTTACAATATTTAGCCAACAGGGTTTAAGTTAGAAAGAGATAGAAACGTTATTTGCAGCGGTAGGATCTGTAGTGGGGGGTGTGGTTATTTCGTTTTTTTTTAGTGTAATAATTTTTATTTGTTGTTAGTGCATGTTCGTTTTTAAAGTGTATTTTTTTTGTTTTCTTTTATTTGTACACAAGACAAATACATAATTGATTTCAATTTAATTAAACTGGGTGAGTAGCATATTTAGATATTGTAATTATCATTACATAATAAATATGATGAACAAATGTAATAGTAATATTGAAGAAATTCTGAGCACTGCAGTAGCAATTTGCCCAAGAATTACCGCTTTGGATTTAGTGAAATTGACTTCAGCTTCGGATTTAATTAAAAAAAATTGCGCAAAATATTAAAATTCGAAAATTGAAGTATCCTAGCATAGGTGCTTTGTATATTCATCGAAATCAGGAATACATTTTAGAATATTTCAACAGGAGGAATAATGATAACTTAATAACATATCTGAGGAAACTCTTTTAGTACAATCGGAGTCACTGCTTTTTATCAAAAGTAAATACTTTTGATAAAACTTTAATTTTGGGTTGGAAATGTAACAACAAAAACTATAGACATGTTCGAAGAGCATGTCATAATTATTTGCAAATGCTTAAAGGTAATGTTAAAGCGCAACATAGTGATGTTGAAACTAAAAGTGTGAAAGACGAAATCATTCCTGATACTAATTTATTTGAAGGTAAAGAAATGGTTGTAAGTAAGCAAGAATCAACACCGCAAAAGTGTGTAGAGGTGTTCATTCCTGATCATTTGCTAGATTTACATAAGACCTATGTTAGTAGCGTTGAAAATCGTAGCACTCGTAGTTCATCTTCAGTGCAGCCCTACTATCCAAATGTTTTGAAGGTGAAAAGAGACATTTTTTGTGCAGTTACACCGGAAAAAATCGATTTTCCCAGTTGTCTGGTGGACACCTCTCCAGGCACTAGTTCTGAGATTTTACCAGTAGGTGCCAAAAATGTAGATTTACTTGAAAAGCCTACCTACAAAAAATACAAATATTTTGAAGGAAGTTTTAAAATTTCTGTTAACGAATGGGATTTAATATGTAAAAACAACAAATTAGATTTAAAACAGAACAGAAAATTATCCATTTTATTTTAGAAAGAAAATGTCTAAAACTGTGAATAATACTTGTCTTATTGCCTTTAAAAGCAAAAAACAATGTATAGATGGTAGTTTAACCTTATTTAGGGTATGTCGGCATAATAGATTTAATAATTGCAAAGCATTTGTCATTCATATTGATAAATTGCGCAATGTTACCGTTTATAGTTCCTCAAAAGATTTTTGCCATAAAAGAGTCCTTACCGGCTACTTAAAGGGAATCGAGAGATCTGCTATGCAACAAAAGTTACTGAGTAGGAAACCTTCTGATGTTAAAAAAAGTATACTTCTGAAAGCTGACGTCAACTTTGTAAACACAAGTAAAAATTTGGAAAATATTAAGTCTGACGCTACATTTCGAAAAATTAGATCAGAAGCTCTTGCTTCTTTTGAAAGAAATAATGATGACCTAATTGATATGTTTCTTATGCAGCGTGATCATCCTGAATACGCTCAAGAAGATTCTTCTCCCTTTTCAATTAAATTACTTCACAAAGAACAAATTAATTGTCTGCGAAAAACAAATAATTGGGGATGAATTACCAATTTTGTACTTTGGTACAGGAAGCATAGTGCGAGCCCCAAAAGTATTGAAAAATTGCAAACGTATATATTTATACTCCGGGGTAGTTCACATAGCAGAAACAAATAGAATGATTTCTTTAAGGCATTTCACAACTGCAATTTTTAAATTTTTATACGATTTTAAATGTTATTTGGTGCCGTAGTCACAGATTTTAGTTTTGCTGGTATGCATGCTGTGACCCGAGCATTTAATGATATCAGTTTTCAACATTATCTGAGCAAATGTTACAATAATGTTACGATTTTCCCATGGGTTCACACAAAGTCAATTTAACTGAACAATTAATAAATTTATTAACACGTTAAAACACTCCGTACAATAATTAACACAGCTACTAAAAACACTACTACAATTCCACAATTACTTCGCCATTTAAACTTAACCGCGTTCCCAAATTCACTATTACACTACTCTACTAACTAACTACGCCGTCGTCAACGCCGCTTCTTTTATATTCGCAAACCACGTTCTAGAATGACCGCGAAACGCTTCGCGGGTTGCCTTGACCATTCAAGAATATTCCAGGTAGCGCTTCCTAACTGTGGCCTACTTTAATACGCGCCCGGCCAGATATTGCGGCGCATCGGTTTCATCCTGACTCGAGTATAGTAGGCCCAAACCGTAACACTGCCCCCCTCTTAAAGCTGATCGTCCCGATCCGCTTCATCTAATCCGTGGTATTTCTTGAGTCTGTCCAGATGGACAATTTTCATCTTGCCTTTGGGGCTGCGTTGGACTCTGTAGGCGACGTCGTTTAACCTTTTTACCACATTGTAAGGTCCCTCCCAGTGTCGTTGCCATCTTTGACTTAATCCTTTGCTCCTCCTGGGTTGAAACATCCACACAGCATCACCTTCCTTATAATTGCCACCAGTTGGTCTGTGGTCCAGTGTCATCTTCATACGGTCGTTGTTTGGTTTCATCTTCTCTCTCTCAAGTTCCCGAATTGTGCTGGATCCCTTCTGTAACGAACACTGGTCACACCGTTTACACCATTCCTCAACGTCCTTTCTGAAGTTAATCCAGTAAAATCGATCCCTTATTCTAGCCAAAGTCTGGTTTACTCCAAAGTGTCCTCCTCCGCGACTGTCATGTAGTTCTCGCAGCACATTCTCTTTGCAGGAATTGGGCACTATTGTTTGGTAAACAAAGCGTTTTCCGTCTGGACTTTCCCATTTTCGAGTAATTAAGTCATCTCGCAGTCGAAGCGAATTCCACTGCAACCAGTAACCCCTTACTGTTGGTCCATATCTGGAAATCTGTTGCCAATCCGGTTTCAAATCCTTCTCCAACCATCTTCTGATTACTTTCAAATCTGAGTCTGAGCGCTGTCCTTTTATTATGTCTTCCTTAGAAACGCTGCTCTTCATTCTTCTTGTAGCCTCTTTATCCGTCACCTTCGCGATTTGACCAATCCTCCAACCATTATGAATTTGTCCTTTCCGGTACCTTAAGTCACTATCCAAAGCTTGACGATCCTCTACATATCGCGGTAAATGTCTTTCCGGATTCTTCATTTCCTGCTCCTGGTTACGCCAGTTCCGCGGGGTCGGTAAACGAGACTGCTGTCTGCAATTCCATTGGTAATGTCCTTTACGTCCACAAATATAACATGTAATATTTCTTTTAACAGAGGAGTTCCGGTGATTTGTTCTGATGTCCTGATTTCGTCGACACTGTGGGTTTGGAGAACAAGACCGCTGTCTGCAATTCCTTCTAATGTGTCCCGTACGTCCGCATCGATAACACTCCACTCTCGTGATCGGACGTGACCGTTCTAACTGTCTGGACTGACCATTTCCTAATGCTGCCATTTGTTGCACTAATTGGCCGAACATTGATTCAATTTTATTTATTGATATAGCAACATGATCGGCTGGCGGTACTCCTTCCTCTTGAATAGGCTCTGGCTTTAAATCATTGCACGCAGCTTCAATTTCCAGCGCTCGAACCAGTAATTCCCTGTTGTTGCTCCCTTTGAACATCTTCAGCCATTTCTTTACCTCCAGATCTCGAATCCCATCTACAAAATACTGTGCCACAAGTTCTTCTTGGATTTCATCCGGGACGGCTGGGTAAGCCAGATGCACAAGGCGACGAATTTCGGTTTCAAACTCTTCTAGATTTTCACCAGTTTTCTGCTGTCTTGCCATTAATTGCGTTCGATACAGTCCTTTCTTATGTTGATCCCCATAACGACGTTCTAATGCAGCTACTAATGCTTCATAGTTGCTTCGTTGGGCGATAGGCACCGTCTGTAACAGCTCCAATGCAGGTCCTCGTAATGCCACCACCAGTGCTACAGCCATTTCCTTGGTACTCCATCCATTTGCATTTGCAGCGGCCTCAAATTGGAGTTGGTACATTGCCCATGAAGTTTGACCGTCGTATGTGGGAGGCTTGATCTTGTTGAGCCCGTTTCCGGTGATCACTGTAGAGCTGGCTCCTCTGCTGTCAATTTTTCGCTCTAAGTCGCGTAGCTTTATTTCGACATCATTCCGAATTCTATTAATGTCCTCCCGAACATCATTCTGAATTTTATTGAGACTATGGGTTACATACTCATAGATATCTGTCTTGGTCCTCGCTAGAACGTCCAATATTTCTACATTACGCTTTTCTTGCCACTCTCTGTCTTCTTGTCGAATTCTTTCTTCTTGTTGTAGAATCCTTTCTTGTTCTTCCTTGTTTTGTTTTCGAATCCTTTCTTGTTCTTGTCGAATCCTTTCTTGTTCTTCCTTGTCTTGTTGTCGAATCCTTTCTCGTTCTTGTCGAATCCTTTCTTGTTCTTGTTGTCGTTCTTCCTTGTCTTGTTTAAGCATTGCCATAATAGCTGCAAATTGGGCCTCCATGTTTGCACTTTGACGTCTTGTTATTGGCATAAAATAAATTTAACACACCACTGTTCCGAAAATCACTAGTCCGGTTCTGAACACAAGTCTCTAACCCGAAGTTTAGTTCCAATTCACGTAGCACTAAAATCTGATCGCACTTCTGACACCAATTGTTACGATTTTCCCGTGGGTTCACACAAAGTCAATTTAACTGAACAATTAATAAATTTATGAACACGTTAAAACACTCCGTACAATAATTAACACAGCTACTAAAAACACTACTACAATTCCACAATTACTTCGCTATTTAAACTTAACCGCGTTCCCAAATTCACTATTACACTACTCTACTAACTAACTACGCCGTCGTCAACGCCGCTTCTTTTATATTCGCAAACCACGTTCTAGAATGACCGCGAAACGCTTCGCGGGTTGCCTTGACCATTCAAGAATATTCCAGGTAGCGCTTCCTAACTGTGGCCTACTTTAATACGCGCCCGGCCAGATATTGCGGCGCATCGGTTTCATCCTGACTCGAGTATAGTAGGCCCAAACCGTAACAATAAATTAACTCAACACGATGACGAGAAAGGTGTGGGTTCATCTTTCGTTTTGTTACATTTATGTTGTGCCCATTGAAAAAAAAAATTAAATAATGATCATTTTCAATTATTTGCAAAATGTATTATGTTAACAACACTTAATGATGTTACTGTGTGGTTCGAATGTATTTGCATTCTGGTTTTATCCCAACACGAAAATCAACATGTACAAACTGCTTACAAGAAGCTATGATAACTCGAAAATGACGTCATAAGTAATGAGGAATCGGTAAGTAATGCAATTAAAGTGGAAGAAGAATTGTCGTCTTCTGATAACGCATTACACAAAGGTAGCCCATTTTATGTACTGTTTCATTCTAAATTAGAAGAAGCTGTCATACCGTCAGAGCGTGAAGGTAAGAAAAATGAGTTCTATTTTCCGGAAAGGGCTAATGTAATTATTTTAAAATGTATGCCTTTTCTTCCTTTATGGTCAGGAATTTCCAAAAAATACTCATTAAATAGATTGAGTAATTGTTATGTTGAAACACATATTGGCAATTTATTAACGATGTTCTCGCAGGTAACTGTAATCTAAAATGTAGTAGGTTTGTGAGAAAGTCTAGAGAACTAACTTTGGCCGCTTATAAAGAAATGATATGCGGAATATCTAAATCGAACCTCGCTCGGCCACCTATTATCAAAGACCCTTTAATCAACGAGTTAAATAATCAAGAAAGTTGGAAGCGAAAAATGGCTACCGTTTCAACGCATTTTCCTGGTAATTATTTAAAACACTTTCAAAACCACTCAATATCCAATGACAAAATAAAACGTCAATCAAGTAGTCCAATTAATAGCGAAAGTTGTCTATATTGTGGTTGTTTCGGATTGTTACCAATCCAGGTATTGTAATCTCGTTGCTTTGTTTTTTTTGACAATCGCCAAGTCACAAATAAAAGTGACCGTCGACAGCTGACCGATCGACAGAGAGTGAATAGTGTGTCTTTTTCTGTAAAAATGCAGCATGTAAAAATCGTAAAATATAAAGCTTAATAAATGAATTAAAAACTACAATAGACAGTTTTGCTTTAACAGTATAATAAAATACGACAAATAGTGCATTTTCAGCAGTTAGTTTCCTGCTCATGTTGGTCCTTCGAAGCGGATTGAATTAATTTGCAACCTAACCTCTATTCTGTTGAGGTAACAATAAATGGAAATAAATAATAATAATCTGCAAATTGTTCAAGAATTGTGAAGTAATTATTAAATCCTGTTGAGGTGGTGAAGCCCCCTGCATCCTGAATGTTTTTGGTTAATCTGGGAGTACAAAATAGGAGAAAAGGACAGCGGGTCGGTAAATATTTACTTTTGAGTTGAGCATTTAAGAATATAATTGCAGTTTAGTAGCATTTGTCCATTCAATAAGTAATAAAACGTGTTAGTAGCTAGTAAGTAAGTAGTAACTTATTCAGTTGCATTTACTAGTTGTTTCTTTTTAGTAATAATTGTAAGTAAAAGTAGTAGTAAACATGTCTAACACTGGTAAAAAAGGGTTAATTAAGAAGCTCAAAAGTGATCGAGCACAAATATGCTCTCAATTACAAAGATTTAATACTTTTGCAGTAAATTGTGACTCGTTAGCAAGTAAAACTAGTGTTAAAGAAAGGCTTTCTAAGTGTGAACCTTTATGGGATGCATTTAATTCAGTTCAATTAGAAATAGAATATAATGATGATTCACAGGTTGTAGAAAGGCACAATTTTGAAGAGTTATACTTTGAAACCATTTGTAAATTTAAGGATTTGTTAAAGGAGGATGTACAAACACAGCCCGTGTTTGCAAATTACAGTTTTAGATTCAGTAAATGTTCAGCAAAATTTTGTGAAGTTGCCTCCACTAGATTTGCCTTTGTTCAGCGGTAAGTATGACTCCTGGCTTGGTTTTTTTGATGCCTTTATAGCTTTGATTCATTCTAATAATTCCCTAAGTAATGTTCAGAAATTTTATTACTTGAAATCTTGTCTCAAGGGTGATGCTGCTCAGGTAATTCACTCAACTGAAGTCAATGACTTAAACATGATATGGCCTTCAAATTATTGTGTGAAAGGTATGAAAACAGAAAGTTTATTGTTCATAGCCATATTAGAGTATTTTTGACATGCCTACTGTTGGAAAAAATTTATTGAATGACTTACGATGCCTGTATTTTAAAAAACACAAGAGCATTGAAAAGTTTAAAAGAACCAGTAGATAGTTGGGATACTTTGTTGCTATATATTTTTAGTAGTAAATTAGATTTTAATTCAAGGCGTGAGTGGGAAACATAAAGGCAGCCAGAATTTCTTTGCTGTAAATGAGCATATGGACACCTGGAAGTATCTTGATTATTCGAAGCAACTCGCGAAGCGTTTCGCGGTCATTCTAGAACGTGGTTTGCGAATATAAAAGAAGCGGCGTCGACGACAGTGTAGTAGAGTAGTAGTGAATTTGGGAACGCGGTAAAGTTTAAATAGTGGAATAGTTATGGAATTGTCGTAGTGTTTTTAGTAGCTGTGTTAATTATTGTACGGAGTGTTTTGAAGTGTAAATAAAGTTATTAATTGTTGAGTTAAACTGACTTTGTGTGAACCCACGGGAAAATCGTAACAATTGGTGTCAGAAGTGGGATCAGACTTTAGTGCGACGTGAATTGGAACTAAACTTCAGGTTAGAGACTTGTGTTCAGAACCGGACTAGAGATTTTCGGAACGGTGGTGTGTTAAATTTATTTTATGCCAATAACAAGACGTCAAAGTGCAAACATGGAGGCCCAACTTGCAGCTATTATGGAATTCCTTAAACAAGAAAAGGAAGAACACGAAAGGATTCGACAACAAAACGAGGAAAAACAAAAAGAAAGAATTCGACAACAAGAAGAAAGAATTCGACAACAAGAAAAGGAAGAACAAGAAAGGATTCGACAACGAGAAGAAAGAATTCGACAACAAGAAAAGGAAGAACAAGAAAGGATTCGACAACGAGAAGAAAGAATTCGTCAACAAGAAAAGGAAGAACAAGAAAGGATTCGACAACAAGAAGAAAGAATTCGACAACAAGAAAAGGAAGAACAAGAAAGGATTCGACAACGAGAAGAAAGAATTCGTCAACAAGAAAAGGAAGAACAAGAAAGGATTCGACAACAAGAAGAAAGAATACGACAACAAGACAAAGAAGAAGAAGAAAGAATTCGACAACAAGACAAAGAAGAGGCATTTACGAAAATTATACCAGCTAATTCCACCGTTTACGACAATCGGTGTAACTTTTAAGGATCTGGTTCATTACGGTTGAATGAATTTTAGAACGCGATTGGTATTCCTATTCCTGATATGTCTTTGTCACTTGACTGGCATCCAGATGTTCATTGCTGAAATGTTTTATAATATCGGCATACCTCCATCTCGCGAACAGAATATATTCCAATATCCATTTTAATTTAACAGGTCAATCTCATAAGCTAGCTAAATTGCGGAACAAACCCACAAACCGTCAACCATGAACTAATTTTTGAGGTTATGACTCTAAATTTTAACGGAAAACCTGTCAAAAGTCACTTTTTTCTTAATTTACCGACGGAACTTCTCGATCCATAAATCATAAACCGGGTACATATATTCGGTATATCGGTAAAATTTCAGCACGGCAATAGTAGTTACCAAAAACAATTTTCGAACGCTCTAGGTTAAACAGGTATCTACCGGTAGAATATTCGTAAATGCCTATAAAGACAGAGAACGGCATGAAAAGCGTAACGTAGAAATATTGAAAGTTCTAGCGGGGACCAAGACAGAAATCCATGAGTATGTAACCCATAGTCTCAATAAAATTCAGAATGATGTTCGGGAGGATATTAATAAAATTCAGAATGATGTTCGGGAGGACATTAATAAAATTCAGAATGATGTCAAGATAAAGCTACGCGACTTAGAGCGGAAAATTGACAGCAGAGGAGCCAGCTCTACAGTGATCACCCGAAACGGGCTCAACAAGATCAAGCCTCCCACATACGACGGTCAAACTTCATGGGCAATGTACCAACTCCAATTTGAGGCCGCTGCAAATGCAAATGGATGGTGTAACGAGGAAATGGCTGTAGCACTAATAGTGGCATTACGAGGACCTGCATTGGAGCTGTTACAGACTCTGCCTATCGCCCAACGAAGCAACTATGAAGCATTAGTAGCTGCATTAGAACGTCGTTATGGGGATCAACATAAGAAAGGACTGTATCGAACGCAATTAATGGCAAGACAGCAGAAAACTGGTGAAAATCTAGAAGAGTTTGAAACCGAAATTCGTCGCCTTGTGCATCTGGCTTACCCAGCCGTCCCGGATGAAATCCAAGAAGAACTTGTGGCACAGTATTTTGTAGATGGGATTCGAGATCCGGAGGTAAAGAAATGGCTGAAGATGTTCAAAGGGAGCAACAACAGCGAATTACTGATTCGAGCGCTGGAAATTGAAGCTGCGTGCAATGATTTAAAGCCAGAGCCTATTCAAGAGGAAAGACTACCGCCAGCCGATCATGTTGCTACATTAATAGATGAAATTA
This sequence comes from Ips typographus, assembly GCF_016097725.1. Taxonomy (NCBI): domain Eukaryota; kingdom Metazoa; phylum Arthropoda; class Insecta; order Coleoptera; family Curculionidae; genus Ips; species Ips typographus. The sequence continues at coordinate 7,238,057 of NC_138433.1, forward strand.
AATCAATGTTCGGCCAATTAGTGCAACAAATGGCAGCATTAGGAAATGGTCAGTCCAGACAGTTAGAACGGTCACGTCCGATCACTAGAGTGGAATGTTATCGATGTGGACGCAAAGGACACTATAGAAGGAATTGCAAACAGCGGTCTTGTTCTCCAAACCCGCAGTGCCGACGAAATCAGGACATTAGAACAAATCACCGGAACTCTTCTGTTAAAAGAAACATTACATGTTATATTTGTGGACGTAAAGTACATTACCAATGGAATTGCAGAAAGCAGTCTCGTTTACCGACACCACAGAACTGGCGTAACCAGGAGCAGGAAATGAAGAACCCGGAAGGACATTTACCGCGATATGTAGAGGATTGTCAAGCTTTGGATAGTGACTTAAGGTATCGGAAAGGACAAATTCATAATGGTTGGAGGATTGGTCAAATCGCGATGGTGACAGATAAAGGGGCTACAAAAAGAATGAAGAGCTGCGTTTCTAAGGAGGACATAATAAAACGACAGACTCTGATTTGAAAGTAATCAGAAGATGGTTGGAGAAGGATTTGAAACCGGATTGGCAACAGATTTCCAGATATGGACCAACAGTAAGGGGTTACTGGTTGCAGTGGAATTCGCTTCGACTGCGAGATGACTTAATTACTCGCAAATGGGAAAGTCCAGACGGAAAACGCTTTGTTTACCAAACAATAGTGCCCAATTCCTGCAAAGAGAATGTGCTGCGAGAACTACATGACAGTCGCGGAGGAGGACACTTTGGAATAAACCAGACTTTGGCTAGAATAAGAGATCGATTTTACTGGATTAACTTCAGAAAGGACGTTGAGGAATGGTGTAAACGGTGTGACCAGTGTTCGTTACAGAAGGGATCCATCACAATTCGGGAACTTGAGAGAGAGAAGATGAAACCAAACAACGACCGTATGAAGATGAAACTGGACCACAGACCAACTGGTGGCAATTATGAGGAAGGTGATGCTGTGTGGATGTTTCAACCCAGGAGGAGCAAAGGATTAAGTCAAAGATGGCAACGACACTGGGAGGGACCTTACAATGTGGTAAAAAGGTTAAACGACGTCGCCTACAGAGTCCAACGCAGCCCCAAAGGCAAGATGAAAATTGTCGATCTGGACAGACTCAAGAAATACCAGGGACTAGATGAAGCGGATCGGGACGATCAGCTTTAAGAGGGGGGCAGTGTTACGGTTTGGGCCTACTATACTCGATTCGGGATGAAACCGATGCGCCGCAATATCTGGCCGGGCGCGTATTAAAGTAGGCCACACTTAGGAAGCGACACCTGGAAGTATCTTGATTATTCGAAGCAAATCGCGAAGCGTTTCGCGGTCATTCTAGAACGTGGTTTGCGAATATAAAAGAAGCGGCGTCGACGACAGTGTAGTAGAGTAGTAGTGAATTTGGGAACGCGGTAAAGTTTAAATAGTGGAATAGTTGTGGAATTGTCATAGTGTTTTTAGTAGCTGTGTTAATTATTGTACGGAGTGTTTTGAAGTGTAAATAAAGTTATTAATTGTTGAGTTAAACTGACTTTGTGTGAACCCACGGGAAAATCGTAACAATATAAAGTGTTATTTTTGTAAAGATAATAGCCATGCTATTTATAACTGTCCATCTTTTTTGAAAATGAGTGAACAACAAAGAATAAGTGAAGTTAAAAAATTACATTTATGTTTAAATTGTTTCAAAAATAACCAGGTTAGTACTAAATGTTCTATAAAGGGGTTCAGAAAGTGTGAAAAGCCTCACAATACATTACTGCATGTTCCCTCAAGAGAATTTGAAAAAATAAAAAATTCTGCGGAGCCTCGTAGAAGAAAATCAGTAGTAGTCGAAAGTCAGTAGTTACTCACAGTAGTAATTCTGAGATAATTAATAATAAAGTTTTGTTGTCAACAGCTTGCATTCTTATTCTTGGTCAAGATGGTAAAACTCATGAAGTAAGAGCACTGTTAGATTGTGGATCACAATCTAACTTTATTACAAGCAATTTAGTGTCAAAATTAAAACGTGTTTCTAATGAAGTTAACATGTCGGTGGTGGGAATTAATTCATCAATAACAAAAACCACTAAGTGTGTTGACATCACTGTAAAATCAAAATATAATCTGTTTTCAGTGGATTTAAAGTGTTTTGTGCTTGATAAAATTACTAATTTTTTACCAACTATGCCAATAAATAAAAACATTTTAAAATTGCCAAATAACATAAACTTAGCTGATTCCAATTTTGACATACATTTTGCTATGGATTGAGAAACTAGACTGGGATGACAGAGTTTCAACCAAATTATTTGTCTTGTGGAGGAACTTTTATAACGACTTGCGTTTGATTAACGAAATACGAATAGACAGATTGGTGTTGCTTCCTACTGCTAGTAAAATAGAGCTTCATGGTTTCTGCGACTCTTCGGAACATGCATATGGAGCTTGCCTTTACGTTCGTTCAGTCGATTTCCATCCAAACAACCAAATTCAGTCATACATATTGTGCGCTAAGTCTAAGGTGGCTCCAATTAAAACATTAACTCTGCCGCGTTTAGAATTGTGTGGAGCTTTGCTTCTATCAAGATTAGTTAAAAGGACGGTTGAAGCCTTAAATGTGAAATTTCATAAAGTATACTGTTGGACGGATTCAAAAATAGTTTATCCTGGTTGTCCGCAGAACCGTCTAGATGGAACGTTTTTGTAGCACACCGTGTAGCTGAAATTCAAGAAAATCAGTTTATAGATAGTTGACAGCATGTTTCTAGTGAGGAAAATGCAGCTGATATAATTTCAAGGGGATGTGACGTTAATCAGTTGATAGATTCTGAGCTTTGGTCGCACGGCCCTAATTGGCTAAGGAAAGAGGATTCTTTTTGGAATAGAAGTACAGTTACTGTTCAGAATGAAGAAATACCAGAACAACGTGTATCACGACAAGTATATCATTTCATCAATATTTATTTAAGTTTTCTATTTATTTGAGATTGCTTAGAGTAACAGCTTTCTGTTTAAGATTTTTTGAAAATTTGAAAGTATCTAAGAATAAACGTTTATTAGAAGATTTGAGTGTGGATGAATTAAATAAAGGTCTTTTGGTTCTTTGCAAGATAGTTCAAAATAATGATTTTGCAGATGAAATAAATGCTTTAAAGGCAAACAAGTTAATTCCACGTAATAGTACAATAGCCTGTTTAAATCCATTTTTAGATGATAATGGAGTGTTACGCGTTTCAGGCCGTATTAGTAAAGCATTTTTTTCAAATGAACAAAAAGTCCTATAATTCTTAGTAAAAATAATTCTTTAACTACTTTGATAATTACATATTGTAACATAGTAATTACACTATGTTCCGTACCTGCATTTGCTTCGGTCTCCCCCAATACCAGACTTATGTAAACAAGATCGTCGAATTGGGGCCATGATGTGGGTATAAATACAGCTTCAAAGCACGTACTAATCACCGAACTCTGGGGTCTTCCCCAGAGGGAAGTCACTGACTGATCTCTGGTATAGTCTGGGTTCACCATCTGTGTAGCTTTTAGTGGAGCAGGTGGTAACCAAGTGCAAGCACCCGGAAATCAGCCTGTTAAAGGAAATAGCACGGGCGAGCAGCATTAGTTGCCGTACCGGCTTATCTCCCTTTAGCAGTACCATAGCGTCTTATTCGGCGTGGTGAATGCCCTGGGACACTAGTCTAGGGTTCTATTCACCGCCGGTAAGCGCGTGCCCTCCGCGAACCTCAGTAACCACTCCCGCTGATACACCGTACATCATGATCCTCGCCATCTTGGCAATCTGGGAGTAAGACCATTGTATCAATCATCTTGAATAAAAGTGGATTACCGATACACCTGTGGTTTCCTTCTTCTGAGCAACCTCTTAACGTGACAGTTGATTGAAGTTTAAACGGGAATATCCCTATAACCCGACAGATTGTTTAGTCGGTTAAATGAGAGTTGGATTCTTTTTGAACTGTGCTTAAAGTGCCTTGTTTATTTACCCATTTTAAATTTAAATAATCTTTTCTTTATGTTTGAGTTCGCACTAGTGTGTTGTGGATAATTTGGTGAACTGCTGCTTTCACTTACCTTATCATTATACTATATGGTCGTCAAGTGATTTAATTGATTCGATTTGGCTCCATTTTTTCTTTTTAAATATCAAAGTTTAAATTTAATTTTTGTTGATTTCAAAATTAATTTACTTTTAATTTACTTTCTAATTAATCGATTTTCAATTATTAATGTGCCCCTGATATAGCTTATACAGAGGCAATATCCGTTTACCTTAGTAAAACATTGCTATTGGAGTGTCAGTTTGATTTGATTCACTTGATTTGTGTACAAATAGGGACTATAAGTTTTTTACATAACATATTTGCCTTGATGACACAATGGGTGTTCCATCTGGTGTGTTCAATATTGTATATTGCGTGGTTTAGTGTGCGGTTTAATTGATAACCTGTGATTTCAGATTGGGCTGTGCGCCTTGTTTTTGCTTGTCATTTTGGATTCGCTGAACTCTGCTCCCTGCTGATTAATTTACTTACTCTTTACGCGCGGAGGTAGCATTACGTTAACTGCTCCTGGCGTCCCTTAAAAATATAACTTTACCAAAAAAGAGAAAAGGAATATATATAACAGCACTTACCTTCAATAGGCGCGATCATACTCTGTAACTATGTACAGGGAAAGTCGAGAGGATTCGTCGCGTCGTGTGCCTCATAACTATAATAGAGGACAAACATCGGCCACCGCCGTACGCTGAAGCGAGGGGAGCTCGCCCCCCAAACGGTGAGCGGAGAACGATTGGGTAACGATTCGGGTTGTTTGCTTGCCGCGACGGTTTTAACCCTTGTCTTCAGGGTCATCTACCCCTCGTTCCAGTCGTTCCATTCTCCACGTTCTCGAAGAAGCGCGGAAAATCGTTTACGTTTCCGCGTGCTCGCCGCGACGGATCGGACGTGAACGCGCGACACTCAGAGTCATTGCGCGGAACGTCTCAGTTACGGGCTGGATTGAATTCCGCGCCCTCTTGTGAGTCGAGGGATGAACGACGCCGCCGAACACCGCTTGATCGACAACACCTTCAACTGTCAATGTAACGTCAAAACTGTGAAATTAGAGTAAGTTGTAACGTTTGGCAGCTAGAGGGCTACAAAATTGATTATTTTTTCTTGAATATTTCCATGAATATCTCGAAAACGGTTTGAGTTAGCAGTGTGAAATTTTTACCATGTATGCTCCTCAAAGAGACGCAATTTTTTTTTATTAAATATGACATTTTTCTGTACAACTCACCGGCCTATACATTTTTTTGAACAATTTTTGAATTTTGAAATTTGTCTTTACTGCCTGAAACGTGACGGAAAGTGTCATTGTTAAAATTACATTTATTATGACTGCGATGTTTTAGAAACTGCCAAAAAACTATGTGGTTCATGGTCATCATATTCTGAAACTACTGTTTTCACAATGATGACATTTTTCTTGAAAACATAAAATTAAGTAGTTACGTTGATTTTCTCTCAAAGAGCTCGTATTAAATTTCTATGTAATTCAAAATTTTTAAAACGGCATTCGATTCTGCTTTTAATTGCGCAAATGCCCCAATTAAAACTTTTTGTATCTCTTATAGTTTCTGAGATTTATCCTCTATATACCATATATTCCATATTTATTACTCAATTAAAAGGGGTCAACCGTTCTGTTCATATAACAAACTAAAATAATGGCTACCTTTACTATATGTTGCAAAATTTTCAAAACTTTTCTGTTTGCAGTTATTCTTATATGGTATCCATGCATTTCATCGTGGAACACTATGTATATATTTATCAAAATTCTGAGTTCTCTTCTACGCTCATGCTCAGTCAAAATCTGTGGCCCTTATACGCTTTTGTAGAAACATTCGTAGAACAGTACCTAACTATTTAAACTTATTTTTCAAAAGTGACCATGTTTTCAACTTTTTATGGTTCAGACAGGATTTATTAGGGTTCCATTAAATCTATTGATGTGAAAATAACCGTCGCTACATTTTAAAGATGACAAACCAGCAAACCTGAAGATTTTGGACCAATAGAAATTTGATGAAATTTATGATGCTACCTGAGAAATAGGGCCTGTACGATATTATAGTCATTTCTGTTTTGGTTTTCGGCAAGTTCGGAAGTTTTTACTCTGGTCACTTTTTGAGTGCGAATAAGAAACCATCAGTGAAAAATAATGGAGTGCGAAATTGTTGACGAGTTACTAAGAATACTCGAAGAAGGAGGACAAGAAACCAGTGAGATTCTGGTTTCGGATTTAATGATATCCGACTCCGAGGAGGAAAGGGACGATGATATAAATATTGAACTGCCCTCGGAGGATTTGGTGCAAAAAATTGCTAAGGAATTTACCGAGAAAGTTCCAACCACCGACCGACTTCTGGAGTGTCTCTTGACATATTCGGTAAGGAAGAACATCTGCGAGACCATCAAAAACTATGAAGATCGAGGTATGCTTCGAAACATGAATTGTTTCAAAAACAAAATACGATATGTGTTAAGATACCAACCATATTACAATAATTATTATTTTAATATGGTTGGTATCTTAACTCATATTATAGGTATAAAAATTATTTTTAATGTAAATTAAAATCTTGTTCTATTTGTCAAATACGTCAACTCATCTTCAAATATGTCAACTATAGTTTACACATAAATCAGGTTTCGATTTAATTCTAAATGTTTCTGAAAATGTAACTAATCTTAAAAATGTGTTATAGAGATAAGTAGTAGGTTAAAAACCAACCTACCACTAATCTAAAGGTTTTCCTTCCATGGAGCTGTGTGACCTTGACGTAGGTGGAAGGGCTTAGTAGATCATTGTTTTCAATCTTGATCAAATTAGATAGATAACAATGATTGAAGCTAACGACAGCTCATATCATAATTATTTAGTGATGGGTAATTACCGCTAAATTAAATATTTTACTTTACCAGCAAAATTTGACCGGTAAATTATCAGTAAATGAATGATAAATTACAAATACTGCATTTCTGACCATTCAATCTTTAACACTGTTTTTTTTCCTTGACTGTACCAAATTTATAGTGTTTTTTCGACACACATAAGACATTTAATGATGATTCCAAAAATCCAATTATTTTGCTTAATCCAAGTGATTCACGTGACTTTTTAGCTAAATTATCCTCTAAAACCACGCGACATCTGTCAAAATTTGCATAGAATCTGCAAGAATTAAAGTTTAATACAGTTTTCGAAACGAGACATGTTTTGAGATTTATGACAATTGTCACGTGATCGTCTAGCCAATTTTTGCTATAAAACTGAGGTTTGATGAGATTCCAATTTTTAATTAGTATACTCAACGTCGAGGATATGTAGTATGAGATAAATTCCAGCCGAAAACTGAACACAAAATGAAAAAGTTACAGATGATCAAAATGTTATCAAAGTTAATGAAATAACGCACTGTTGTAGAAGGTGAGTCAACGATATAGTTTTCTATTTCTCGAAACAAATGAAATAATGAACTTCGCTCTATCTTTGACTCCCCCTGTACAACAGTGCGTTATTTCATCAACTTTGATAACATTTTGATCATCTGTAACTTTTTCGTTTTAGAAAAAAGATATCGAAACGTAACAAAAAACCCACTATTTTGCAAGATTTTAACCTTACTTACGTTTTTTTAATGGAACCCCCTGTATACAGGGTGTCCGTTTTACGAGCTTAACCATGGGGATTAACCATTTCGGTTATTTGAAGAGATACAAAGTCAGTTAAATTAGGGCAAAGATGCGCATTTTCGAGCTTTGTAATATGTCGTTTTAAAAATTACAAAATTCCGACTACTTTCGGAATTACCTGGAAAAAAGCGAAATTTAAAAAAAACGTTTATAATTTTTTCTGGTATTATTTGAAGAGACAAATGAAAATAACTGACACATCCTCTCAGCCACTTTTTCTCCTCTACAAGATGGCGGAGTCAAATTTAGAATCCGACGTTTCGATTTTCCGAAACTGTATACGAAAAATAAAAATTTAGTCTAACGCCATTACTCGCAAAAATTTTTAATTATGTTTAAAAAATAACCTTAATTGAGTTTTGTCAATATCTCTAAACGTTTTCGCCAATTTGGTGATTAAGGGCCGTTTACAAATTTTATTTCAAAATTTCAAAAATGGGGTTATTTTTGATTTTCTTGTTTTTTACACTTAAAACTACCCAATTTAAGTAAAAGCTTATTCTACGTTATACAGTCCATATTACCACCTGTGGAAATATAGACTACTTCTTTTCAATTAAATTGGGTAGTTTTAAGTGTAATTTTGCTTATCCCGTATTTCATCAGCAAAAAATCTAAAGAAATTGTTGAATTTGAATAAACAGATAAATAAACCGCCCTTAATCAACAAACTAGTGAAAACGTCTAGATATATGGATTAGATCATTAAACACATAGTGTACACATCCAATATCATTATTTTCCATTAAAACCACTGAACATGCCAATGTTTATGATTAAAATATGATTTTGTTTTCAAAGTTTATTTCAGTCACACTGTATGACGCAGATTAAGCTTTTTACTTAAGTTGGGTAGTTTTAATGTAACCATGCTAATACCTTTCTTTTTCCACAAAAGATTTAAAAAATGGTTAAATTAAAAATAAGAAATTTTGCAATAAAATTTGTAGACGGCCCTTAATCACCAAACTGGCGAAAAGTTTAAAGGTATTGCTTTACCACCACCTTTGTTTTACCACAAGACTCGATTGAGGTTATTTTGAAAAAAAAAATTTTGCGAGAAATGGCGTTAGACATAATTTTTCATTTTTTGACTACACGTCCGGGAATACTCGGATCCGTGAACACTTTTAAAAACATTATTCAGTAATCAGAAGGAGAAAGAACCTTTTAATCCTCAAAAAAATTATTAAAATTGAGTGAATCAATTTGAAGAAAAAAATGACCAAAAATTTTGCTCTCCCATTTTTATTACGAGCAGTTTATAATATGCTAGACGCCATTTTCTCAGAAACAGTTGAAAATAAGTATAGGATATGCTTTATAAAGTATGCAAGGATTTTTTAGTAGAATCTAAATCTAACAAAAATATACAGGGTGCTCCATTAAAAAAATATGTTAGGTTAAGATCATCATCTCAAAATCGTTGGTTTTTTGTTTCTTTCTATATGAATAAAAAAAACTTGCTAGTCAACTATGCAAACTGGTTTTTGTTTCATTCCGATATCTTTTAAAACAAAAAAGTTATAGGTGATTAAAATGTTATCAAAGTTAATGAAACGCACTGTACAGTGTGGGCCAAAATGGACGCATTATGGCGAAAACCGTTTGTAATTTCTGTCATCGTTTGACAGAAATAGAGTGATAAAGAACTCTTCTCAGAATTCGTACTTTTCTTCAAAACTGTCTACCGTCCAGGTGTATTGTTTTTTATTTCTGAAAATATATTTCTACAGCAACTTTTTGCGTAGAATCCAGTAGTGTAAATAGTTGTTTTATTTTGGACATGGTTTGATATACGCACAAAAAAATTGTTAAAAAGAAAAATATCAAGTTTATATGTTATTGAAAACTTAGTTTTAAGATCTTTTTAAAAATGAAATAAAATACAGGGTGTTTTATTAAAAAAAAATATTTGTTTGTGAGTAACTTAAAAACCGTGTCCAATAGAAAACAACTATTTACACTACTGAATTCTACGCAAAAAGGTGCTGTAGAAATGTGTTTTAAGAAATAAAAAATAACGCACCTGGAAGACGCTAGACATTTTTGAAGAAAAATACGAGTTCTGAGAAACACCCTATATCTGTCAAACGGTGACAGATATTAACCAACGGTTTTAGTCATTAAGTTTTCTATCAAACTTCAGACATCAGTTTTGCCTATCTCTATTATCAAGAGCGATCTCTATTATCTTCCCATTTAAATGCGTCCAATTTAGCCCACCCTGTACACGTGTATATTACATATTCTACAATATTTACATAAAGGAGAGTTTACACTTGCATAGATTTACTTGCGCCAGTAAAAACTGGTGTGCAAATAAACTCAATTCTGCACGTGTAAACATCGACTTGCATGCAAGTTAAATGCACACAAAGATTACTACACGTGCAAAATTGAATTTACTGGCATAGTAGTTTCTAATGGCGCAAGTAAAGAGTTGTCAACCCGGAGTATCTTGGGGTTTTCTGACCGGAGTACCCTAATAATAGTCTAATAATACGTCTGTTGGCACTTTAGGGACACAACTTCAAGGCCAACTACCCTTGTGAAAAAGCCGACCTCAACAGCCGCGTTGTTCCTTAATTAAGAAAAAGTCCAGAGTCAAGCTACCAAGTTTTACGTAAATTAATTGATTTAGTTTTTTCTTTAAAATATTAGTGCTTTCCGAATTGAACTTTCTTTTTGTAAGTTTTTATTTTTTAGTATTTCCTGGTGCTCTGCTATTTTATGTTACTAGGTAAATTGTCACCAATATCTGGAATTCAATTCCTGCCTGGAATTTAGCAGCGGCCGCTCCTGACTGTCAGGACCGGATATTGGAAATCCCAGAATCCACGACCTTGAGCAAACTAATTAAAAAATTGTAATCTCATTAACATAAGGAGGTTTCATAGCCCTAAATAGTGTTTTAAAACTGTGCTCAACAGTTGCAAAATCAGGGTTTAGAATAGTTTTCTTGCAGTATTTCAAATAAAACGTGTTTCTGAGATGTATGACAGTTATTTTGACAGTAGTCACGTACATGTCTACATAATCCTCTGAACTCATATGATATCTGTCACTAGTGTCAAAACTTAGAAAACAATTGATAAAAATTTAAATTTTGTAGGTAATTTTGAAGTATGGTTTATATAGCAAATTGGCATATTTTTTATTTTTCGATGTAGAATCGATAATTAAAATTGATTGGAAGTACTAAAAAAACACCTTGTGCAACAATGTAAAATAAAATTTGTTTTCCTTAAATTATTTTTTTGTTTTTTGATCTACTGATAAACTACCGTTTTTTGACCGATTATTCTACCACGATTAAATATTTTGTCTTGGCAATATTGACGCAAGTTCGCACAGACACAACATCATGCAATTAAGTTTAAAAGAAACTTTAAGTTGGTAGAAAAAACAAAGACATTTCTTTAGTTGTTAAAGGAAAATTAGTAAGTAATTTGAGAAAACGTTTACAAAACGTCGGAAATATTAAAAATTTAAGGGATCGAGGCAGAGAAATAATATAAAACTACGAAACACGAAACAAAGCAATCTGGTCTATTGCAAGGGCGTCGCCAAGGGAAGTAGGTAGGAGCAGCTGCTTATTTTTTTTATGTGAAAAATATAAAAATTGAACTTTTATTTGTTATATGCTAAGCTTTCTTCTGTCACCTCCTGACTTATTAAGTAGAATATGTTCCCTTTCAACCCAACATCTAAATAAACTTGCAGATATGATCACGTCAACAGAAGAAAATTAAGCTTATTGCACTGGTGCTACGAACCCCAAATAAAAGTGACACAGATCAGGAAATGGAATGGGGTGGAAAGTAAGGAAATATTAAAAGAAATATTTGTTTTCCTTGATCTGAAAAGACAGGGCGAAATGGTCGCAGTCGTCACAACAAGCCTCTCTCCAAGATCCTGTCTTCATTAGATGTATAAGAATGAATATTGAATTTTAATCTTGTGTATTGATTTTACGCATATTTAATACTGATTTTATTGGAAGTTAGTTACGTTTTTAATGGGTTAGAGAACCGAATATTTTTATTAGTAAGTTATGAGTTGTTTAGGTTAGGGAATTTATTTAATAAATTTAATGGTAATGTTAACTGTGTGTTTTATCTCACGCTGTGTTAGTCGTAACAATATGATCCAAACTGTGTTACAATATTTTAGCATTTTACTCTTTACTTCTTTCGACAAAGACCACAATACAATAACTACGACTTCAAAGCCGTCGGAAAGAGTGTCAAAGAAACACATTTCCTCTGTCTGCATCTTTTATTACCTTTAAGAAACCCAACTGGATATTCTCATAACAGTTAGATCGCAATATTCAAAATTTTAAACTTGAGATAATTTACATCATCAACATATTTCCCATGAAAAATACATACAACATTGAAGCTCGATGGATAATAGGATTTAATGACGTTTGAAATAAAACGTTTTAATTTTTATGGTAGTAAATTCATGTATTCAAAGTAGTCTAAAAGCCAGTCTACTTTAAACAACTCTTAATTTTAGATTCTGTATGGATTTGTTTGTATTTTGTGTTATTTATAAAAGCTACACATGACTTCTCATAGAAAATTTAACATAGAATCCAAATATCTAATTCGTTTTTTTTCTGGAGTAAATCGTTTTTAAGTTGTAACGAAGTTACTAAATCTTAAATACGCGTGACCTTGTGACCACTGCTGGGTGCTTGACCGCGGCCGTCGATGTTGTCGGGGCCGTTCGGAGCCGTTCGAAATGGTTCGGTGGGCGCTGGGAGTGGGTACCGCCACTAACAGCCCCCACCGTTGGTTTTGTGTATAAAAGATGGTTGCGCACCGGAAAACGGGGATTCTTCGATCTAAAAGGTCGAAACCAATTGCCTAGCCGTTCCGTGCCGTTGGTATCCCTTATCTCCGCGTATCTGTAAGTAAAAAATAGGCACATACCGACCGTCCGGTATTTGTTCTGTTTGCTGTTTTAAAACCGTACCGTTAACTGTAGTTATTTTAAACCTGTAAATTGGGGCATTTTCAGTATTTTTTCCGTGGTTTTCCGTTTGGGGGTATTTCAGTTACAGTTCTCGTCGAGATCCGGTCGAGTACAGTTTATCGTATTTAGGCGTCTTAATCTTATCGCGAATAGTGAGTACACTGCGAATTTCGGGACATTTAGTTTTACGCTAAATTTTAGATTCATACGTTATAATCATGAGCCGGGGAACTCGTACCCGTAGCGATTCCTCTGATCTGACAGGTTTGCTCGAAACATTATTCGGCAGCCCTGCATTTGTTGAGTCTATTCGGAAAGTGGTTGGAACAGTCATAGAAAGACTCGAGTTGAAAATTGACCTGTCCAGTAAGCTTATCAAAGAGCAGAGTGAGGTAATTCAAAAACAAGCAAACATCATCAAAGAACTTAAAAATACAGTTGCAGCTGTCTTGTACAACAACAACAAGTTTTTGCAAGGTGCTGATACCAACTCAGTGCCTGATAAAGCAGATATCGTCTCTGATAAGGGAAACCTAAAAAAAAAAACACAAAATTTAACAGGTGGTCCCGTTGAACCTGACCGACACACTTTTAATAACAAAAAAGCAAATTCCATTCGTACCCAACCAAATCGTCGGGCAATAGAAGGAAAGAAATTGATTACTTCGGAGCTTGTAGCATCGGCTATACAGGCTGCGATTCGACCTAATCCTCCTAAGCTTAGCATCCATGTTTTTCGCCTTTCTCCAGCGGTATCTGAAAATGACATTAAAGGATATCTAAATCAGGCATTTCCATCCAAACCATTTGCGGTTGAAAAACTTAACGCTAGAAGTGACTGGTACAGCTCTTTTAAAATCGATTCTGATTTTGACATTGGAAGTAATTTGCTTGCTGCGGAGTTTTGGCCCCAGGGTGTTCTCGTTAGAAGATTTATACCCGGCAAAAAGACTTTTTTGACGGGGGTTCACCGAAGTCAACCTCCTCCGGGGCAGATTCTTCAAGACTCTCCGGTGGAGTTGGATTGAATGATATTGGAAGCAGCTTGAGTGTCTACTATCAGAATGTACGTGGACTCAGAACAAAAAACGCAACTTTTTTGAGAATGTACTCACATCTGACAGTGACTTAATAGTGTTAACTGAAACTTGGTTACATTCGGATATACAGTGCTGAGCTGTTTAACGATGTATTTTAGTGTACAGGTGCGATCGATCATCGGTTGACAGAATTAGGGGTGGTGGGGTACTGATTGCTGTTTGTAAACGCTTTCTTTCATTTGACTTGAATCCAGGATATACCAACAATTCATTTGAAATTAAATGTGTTAAGGTCATAGCATGTGCCAAAAGCATAGTTATAATCTCTGTATACATTCCCCCTTCCTCAGATGTTCGGAGTTATGGGGAATGTTTCTCTTATATTGAGTCATTCGCTTATCATCCTCATCTTCATATTAAATATGCTATGTCCACTGCTGCTGGTGACTGTGTTCTTAACAGAGTTGAACAATATAATTTTGCAAAAGGTGACTATTTGCTTTTGTATAATCTGATGAAAAACGTAGATTGGTCTATCTTAAGTTCTTTTAAAAATGACATAAACTCTTACACTGCGCACTTCTATAGGATAATTTGGAATATTACAGACCAGTCAGTGCCAAAAACAATATATTCAAATAGATATCCGAAATGGTACTAAAGAAATTATATCTGTATTGAAGAATAAACTTCACTATAAAAATCTATTTAAGATATATGGCAAACTTAAGTACAAGATTAAATTTGTTTCCATCAGAGATACAGTTGCAACCTTGGTTAAATCATCCTACGCTCAGTATATTTGTGAATGTGAAAAGAATATCAAAAGTAATCCCAAACTTTTTTGGAGTTTTATAAATTCCAAAAAAGGCAATTCATCAGTACCTAACATGATGTTTCTAGATAATCAGCCACTAAGAAACGGACAATCAATTTCGAACGCATTTGCCAGATACTCTGAGTCAGTATACTCTAATACAGATGTAGTCACTACCGAGTTTGATGATTTTTATCAGAATAAGTATTTTGTCAACCAAACCCTCAATATTACATCTTTTAATGAGAGTGATATTTTGGGAGTTGCTTGGAAGATTAGGTCAAACTCGAAGGGTCCTGATAATATTCCCGGATTTATATTTAGGGGTTGTATTGTACACTATTGGTTATCTTAAATCTTAGTTTGCAGTCTGGAATATTTCCTGCCATTTGGAAAAGATCAAGAGTGTGTCAAGTATTTAAGTCTGGTGATAGGGGTCTGATCAATAATTATAGGGCAATTTCAATTCTATGTTTTCCAGCAAAGATTTTTGAATCTCTACTGTATGATTGTATTTTTAAACATGTGGAGGGCGCATTGTCTGTAAAACAGCATGGTTTTCTTCCTAAACGATCAACTGTGACTAACTTGTGCTGTATGACTCAATATATATCTGATTGTATTTCTAATATGTCCCAAGTTGATAGCATATACACAGATCTGACCAAGGCGTTTGATAGACTTAATCAGCACAAGTTATCAAACTTCAAATGTATGGCCTGTCGGATGGTTTGGTCAACCTGTTATCTAGTTATTTGTTAAATAGGGAATTGTATGTTAGTGTAAATAATTTTCAATCTAACCTTTTTTTAGTACATCCGGCGTACCTCAGGGTAGTAATTTGGGTCCTTTATTGTTTTTAATTTATTTTAATGACATTATTGCATCTGTACAAAACTCGGAAATCTTATTATACGCTGATGACCTTAAAATATATAGGAGGGTTGATTCTCTTATGATTGCACTCTCTTGCAGAAGGACTTGGATTTGTTGTCGGATTGGTGTAGAATAAATGATTTAAACTTTAATATAACCAAGTGTGCTGTGCGTTCGTTCTCGAATGCTCGCTCTCCTATAGTATTTGACTACAGAATTGTAACCAACGATTTGAATAGAGTAACTGAAATTTGTGATCTAGGAGTTACGTTTGATTGTAAATTATCATTTTCTGTACACATTTTTAATGTAATTAATAGAGCTTCAAAACTGTTAGGTTTTGTTGTCATAAATTCAAAAATGTTCGATACAACAGATGTTTTAGACTTTCTTTATATGACACTTGTTAGAAACAAATTAGAATACGCTTGTGTTATTTGGAATCCCATATATGAAAAATACGTATACTCTCTTGAGTCGGTTCAAAGCAGGTATTAAAAATGTAAACACTTTAGAATTACGGGAGATTACATATGGCACCAACGGGAATTTCTGCAGAATGTTTATAAGACTATAAGTTTACAAAATAGACGTTGGATTTCAACCACAATGCATTTATACGGTTTACTGAATAATGAAATTGATAATATTGAATTTTTAAAGTTAATTAGTATTCGAGTTCCTAGGTCAGTAAATATTCGAAATAAAGAGTTGTTTTATACGGTTTACGCTAAAACTAGTGTGGCTGTTCAATCTCCGCTATATAGTATGTGTAATGTTTACAATAGTTTTAGCTTAGAAATTGATATTTTCAGTTTGTCAAAATCTGTTTTTCGCACGCTTTTGGAAAGAGCTATGCAACCTACGCATCTGTCTTTTTCCTTGTAGTGCACGTTATCACACGTGTACTATGATTGTTCTTTAATTGTGTATCGTTGAACAATAAAGATATT
Organism: Ips typographus; assembly: GCF_016097725.1. NCBI lineage: Eukaryota > Metazoa > Arthropoda > Insecta > Coleoptera > Curculionidae > Ips > Ips typographus. The sequence continues at coordinate 7,254,511 of NC_138433.1, forward strand.
ATTATTATTATTATTATTTCTGGTAAAACGGCGCCCGATGCAGTAACTTTCTTTTGGAAACAGTTAGGTAATCTTTCTGGTCCTGTACCTGTTTGTTTGACACCGGGAAAACGGTGTAGCAAGCAGGAACGGTGAATCCTGTAGCTCGTTTACTTAGCTCCGAGGAAACGGAGTAGTGAACGGGTTTTGGGTACTGGAGGGATTACCGTTAGCATTAAAACATTATGACCCTTGATCTGGCCACGGCATGGCAAATGACCGACCAATCAAATTTGTTGTTCTATTTTCAGGGTCATAGTGGTATTGTGCGCCAAATCGAGGGTCAGAATGTTGCATACAATACAGCATACCATTAGGCAGGATATACTTTATTTGGAATATTTGATGGTAAAAAATTATTTAAATAAATGAAGACTTTCTAAGAAACAAGTTTTTATTAAACTATTTAAAAAACGTACATATTTATATTTATCATTAAGTATGAGACCATGCTTAATGCGCGGCGCCATGTTTTATAGCATTAGGGCGATTTGCTTTGACGTTCTCTGCCAAATTGTGTCGCCTCTTTGGTCTTTTCTTTAAGGGTTCGCATTCTCCTGGGCGGCCTATAGGAGCTCTTTTGCATCCCCTTACAACTCCTGGTCTTCGTCTAGCAATAGACGTTGGTTGTACGTGAATTACTGATTTCCTCTTAAACTTAAGAGGATTGGTGCTTCCAGCTGTATTTAAAAAACTCTCCCATGCATTTCTCGTTTTAACTAAATTAAGTCTTGTAACAAACCTATTAAAACTTTGGGTAGTAGTACCACCAAATTTTGTATTTTTTTCCTTCGTCAGATTAATAAGTGACTCAAATGAAACATCACTAATATTTCCCCCTGTTTGGTTTTCAGTGAAATCTTGACAATTCGTCGTATCATTCTTGGGTAGCAGATTAATATCTGAACACTCAGGAACTTCAGTAATAGTTTCATTTAGCTTTTCATTTGTAAATGGCATATAAAACTCCTTCAGCTGTACATTTTCTCCAAAAGCTAGTTGAGCCATTAAGTATCTTGATTCTGTACTACAGCTTGGAGCATTTAAAGATGCTCTCTGAAAGTAATGTAGAACCCCTGCCTGGTGCTTACAAAAAGAGCCTAGTCTTCCTACTGAACAGCTGCAAAATCCGTTTGAAATGTCTACATCATACGTTTGTTCTGCATTTTCGCTCGGAACAGAAAATAAATCGTTAGACAATTGTCGAATGTCTTGTTTTTGTAAATATTTTATTTTTTCCAAATACCTTTTTAGAAGTAGCCTACACGTCACATCTCTTTGATGAATAAAGTTTCTTAGTCTTCGCAAATAATACTCTTCCATTGCGGTGCAACAGAAATCAACTGATGCAACGGCATTAATGCCTTATTCCTTGAGAGTACTATATCCTTGAATAACCTAACGCTTATCTCACTAAAGTTATTAGTTTGATGTCCATGTGTTGTTGAATCTCTGTATGCCAAACACCAATCTTCCCTCCTATTCCAGTAATCTGTTAAATATTGTTGCCATGCCGGCAGGGAGCTACAATTTTGAATTGCTAAGCTGTATTCTTTTACAGCTATGTCTTCTGTAGAAGCTACCAAAATGTTTTGAAAGTTTTGATAGAGGTCTTTTCGACGATTTGCTGGAATGTTATGTTTTTTCTCCCACAACCAGCGCCACACAGATTGTGAAACATGGAATCGACAAAGTAGGGTTTTGGAATTTGGCCACAAAGATTTCAAAGCGCATCTTTCGGAATCCGAATCATCTGTAATGAAAATGTTAGGAAAACCTTGCCCGCAAAATGAATTTGGCATCGCATCTTTCAGCAATTGAAATCCTGCTTTGTAGTCACTTGCTGACTGACCTGAAGTTATTATGACTGCCAAAGGTACTGCCCCAATTTGGCAAGGTGTCAGTACAAAAGTTAAGCAATGATTTAGGGCATCGCAGGATGATGTACTGTCAACAAATACGATATCTTTGGAGAATGGTAAAGTATGTGCCCTTTGCATTAACTTGGTTACAACTATAAGGGCAAATGGGTTTACTGAATAATTTACAATGATCCCTTCTGACTGCAATACTTCTCGTTTCTCAGCAATTTTCTGGAAAAAAAATAACCTGGTTCTTATAAGCTAAGGTAAAATGGCAAAAAAATAATTTGCTACCTCCTTAGCACTTGTTTGATTTGATGCACTATACAATGCGTCCAAAAGCTATGTATAATTTCAATAAAATTATAAAATATCAAAAAGTAGTAGTCCCTATGCACGCAGTGGAGTAGTGAGTGTAAGTGAAAGCAAAACTCAGAGTCGATCTCCACAAATATATATTAATAAAAGTTGTTATCTGCCTAACATGTTTCGGGTGTATTCAGACACCCATCTTCAGAGGCTGAAAGTTATACAGTGTGTTAATTAAAAACTTATAAAACTAAGGACATGGAAGCGTACCTTAACTAGATCACTAGTCTGCTGGCTGTCATTCTAAAAGGGGGGACAGCTGAACCCAGATGTACTAAGGTGGTTTTTTTATTCTACACGGGGGAAAAAAACCTTGATCAAAAAACCCAGTACTAGTTCTGAGGTGACAGGTTGCTCCGTTTTTTATTCTCGAAGGGGGAAAAAACTTAATCAAAACCCAGTGTTGATGTCAAAAGATGAAGTTTGTTGCTAGGTTAGTTGCTAGGTTAGTTGCTAGGACAATAATAATAATAAGTAGGCAGGAATCTGTAATACATAGTAATTCAAAACATTACGATTCTTTAATTCTATATAGTGACGAGATACTCTTTGAATGCACTGTATTTACACAATAAGTAAGTTACCTGCAGGACACCATCACCTGAACGCGGCCCTAAATTATTGGTTCTCCATTCTTCATACTAAAACTGCACTGACCGATATTTTGGATTAATTTGTGCGTTGGCAAGTTCCGCACTTTCTGGTCCATACTTTAATTCTAGTTTTGATTCGTGATAGTTAATTGCTTCTTTTATGCCATAACCACATTTGAAATACTCCTCAAACTGTTGTCTGGTTTCCTTTGTTGGGTGCAAATATGAAAGTGTTTCAGCGGAATTCAAATTGTGATTATGATTATCGTTAACAAACATTATAGCTGGCATTCCATCCTAGAATAAAAATACTCTGCTAATTCGTGTAAACACAAAGCATCCGCTAATATTATTCACCTTTACATATTTATCTTTCCTAATTGTATGTTTCGTTGTTATCTTAATACGAATTTTGATATTTGCTGTACAGTCCGAATTTTTTGATTTTCCTTTTTTATTTTTGCAGCTCTAACTCTTTTATATCCTGTGTGGTGACAGTAAAATTCGTAGCTAAAAACGTTAAAATAAAAACATGACCCTATATAGTAGCATACTTATATTAAAATAACATGTAATAAGGTTTAAACTCAGGTACTTACCTACTTACGAAATGAGGCGTATTATTCTTACGAAATTTTATAATCCAGCTAGTTGAGGTTAGGTTTTCATATTCTTTAATCCACTTTTTTATATCAATTTCACATAGTAAGTTTGCTCTATAAGTTTTGTCACCTACATCCGAATGTGTAAAAGATGTTGGCAGTTTTATTTTGCCATTATTTAACGTTTCCATATCAGTTATATTCACTTATTTGAGAATAATCGGCGAGGTAATAGTGATAAAACACGTGTTACTTGTGCCTTGTAAGCTAAAGCCCGCGGGAGAATCTGACCCTCGATCTGGCGCACACAATAACATTCTGACCCTGGAAACAGAACATCGAATTTGATTGGTCAGTTTTTCGCGCTGTGGCTAGATCAAGGGTCATAATGTTTTAATGCTTACCGTTACACGTTTTCCCCGAACCACCGAACAAGGTAGCTTTCGTTTCATTAGGTAACCGTTACCGTAAGTATTTGCTGTAAGTTCAGAGAGCCGCAATACAGTACATTGAGTGAAAACAGTCGTTTTAATTTTGTTTATTTCCCGAACCCCCTTGAACTTTCTCCAGCTGTCTAAAGGCTACCCAGGCATCGTAAAGTGTACCTTCAGCCACTATAAATAACGAAGGTGGCGCCCGAGGCAACGTAACCGACGAAATCAGCAAGAAAAGCGCTACAAGAGCAGGTATCGTCTTACATAGCTCTTGAAATTTCCATGTCAAGTGGACAGCTGTACTCCCTTAAATGTAAGTGGTAGACTGTCCAGACCAACTTCCTTACACCGCGAGTACAACTCTCGGCCCTTTTCGACCGAGTCCCACTCTTTTTTCCACTTGGTCAAATCCCAGTTTCGCCAGCGTATCTTTTCCGATGTTGCTGTTGCTGTCATTGTCGTTTCATCTGCTGCCGGTGTCTCTAAGTTTTTGAGTATCCGGTCAGCCGGGTTGTCTTTCGAGCTTATCCATTGTAAGACCACGAAGCCTGTCTCAACTTTCTCCCTTATGGCCTCTTGGATCTCTGCGACCGTTCGGGATTTTGTTTTTCCGGTGTTAATTACCGTTAATGCTTCCTTTATATCGGACGGTATCGTTATGCTCTTTTTTGCCCCGTTATGTTCATGGTCCCCTCGCATATTGCACGCAGTTCGCCCTCTACTGTTCCAGCTGCCGTCAACGTTTTATGACCTGTTTTTAATTGCCCTCCTTTTATGGCCCAAGCCACTGCTCTTTTGCTTGAGCTGAAGTCCGCGAAGACTTCGGTCTTTTCTAAAGCATTCGGGCTGTGCCTCGTGCCCTCACCAAACTTATTTAACTCCGTAAAATTCCTGTCTTGCCCAAGTTATACTTCATCTTTGACTCTTTTTCCCATGCCGTACAGCGATCCCAAATCTCGCTCCACGCTGCCTCGATTCTTTTGACGGACGTGCCGTGCAAAACCAGGCACTGATCATCAGCTTAAGCCTGTATCTTTACGTTCCCGGTATGTCCTCAAACTTCCAAAACCAGCTCTGCATAGCTAAGATCCACAACGTGGGTACCATGCTAGAGCCCTGCGGACAGCCCCGGTCCATCGCCATCTCAATATCGTCAGACGAAATTTTCCTGTTCGTAAGAAAGGAGGCGACCCTTCTCTCTAGATAGAGAGGTGCTTACAGAAAGCAGAGTTGTTCGCTGACCTGCGGGGGCAAGGCCATGTTAAAAGCGTTTGACAAATCCAAAAGTACGATTAGTGCATGGTGGTTTACCGGCTTATTTTCAACTGTTCGAATGAGCTGTTTAATAGCGCTTATAGTGTTCCGGCCTTCGCGGAAACCGAACTGGTCCGCGCTGACTGCATTTGCCTTTTCGATCCAATCCCTAAGCCTATTGTCCAAAATCTTGTCCAGCACCCTTTCGTATCCTGGAAGCAGGCTTATTGGTCTATAGCCCTCTTTTGGCTTAGTGGATCCACACTACCTTGGCTTTTTTCCATACTTTCGGAAAGTACCCGAGTCTGATGCAGGCAGTATACAGCAATTCAAGTTTTGCGCTCTTTGTTCTTTGTTCCTCGTCGTTACTACGCGGGTGATATTTCCTTAGCAGGTTGTCGTCAATCTCTGCCTGCTCCGTCGTGTAGGTGGCGTTACCTACCTACTTCGCCTTTGCCACTTCCAAGCCTCCTTAATGTCTCCCATACTCTATTCCAACACTCGTTTTCACACAGGTTTTCTATTTTGTCTGTTAGGCACTTTTTTTGCCTCGCTAATCGTACCTTGTATTTGCGCTCTTCGGAAAGACATTTTGTTGTTTCTAATGCCACGCAGGCGTTTCCCTAAGGGATTAATTATTGGCAATGTAAAATTCGTGACGCAAAAGAGAATTTTAACCCATTTTCTTTTATTTTTCTGATATATGCGAGTGTATAATTTGTAAAGTAATTATTTAGATTTGTTGTAGGAATTTTTGTAGCAAGTATAATAAATACTTCTCAGGATATTGTATGTTAATAAAAAAAATAAATAAATAAATTAAAAAGAAGAAAAAAATAGCAAATAAATAATAAATACCATATAAATAGCAAATAATGACAAAATTACAAAATCTAAGTTTTGTTCCTCGATTATGCACATATTGCAATAAACCAGGTCATGTAGTTAGCAATTGTAGGAAACGAAACACCTTTAGTATAGACAATACAATAATAATCGGAATCCTATAAATCAAAACATTCAAAATCTTAATCAAAATCACAGTCAAAATAGACATTTTCGGGACAATCAATCACCCCGTCAAAGTACAAGTAATCATCATTTAAACGATCAGGGCTCCCAGCAGTCAGTGGCCCTGCCGAGGAATGCCCATCTTATCAAGGCCGCGTATCAATCATAAACAAAGCCGTTACAACCTATGTGTCTCTCAATATACCTAACTTATTGCTAAATCGAAATTCGTTCTTATTAGATACTGGTGCTGACATATGCGACGACACTCTTTGTTACGAAGATAACCTTATCACTTTGAAAGGAATTGACATTACCTCTAGACTCCAAAAAACATTATGCTATTGTTATCTCTAAACAATTATTACACATTGTTTTCATGTAGTACCAGATGATTTTCCAATACCTTTTGATGGCTTATTAGGAAATGACTTTGTGAAAACAAACTCTTGTCAAATTAACTATAATTCTAACAAACTTATTGTCGGTACACAAACCATTCAGCTACATCATATTGAACAAAGCATTCAAAAACCCGATAAAGAAAGTATTAAGTATTATTATAAAGTATTCCAAAATCTAAGACCGAAATAATATTAGAGCCTCGATGCGAAACTGTAGTCCAATTAAAAGTAATTAATTCAGATTTAAAGGAAGGCATTTGTGAAAGAGTTCAGCTATTAGAAGACGTCTTTATTTGTCCAAGTCTAGTTAGAGTCACAAATAATCAAATCATTACGTCAATTCTTAATTGTTCTGATAAACGAGTAAAAATTTCCGAAATTGAAATCCTTCTAGAGCATTTACCAAAATCAAATTTTAAAAACACTCCTAATGAAGCACAAATTAATCATATAAAAAGGAATGAAAACTATCATTCGAATAGATTAGAAACCATTACGAGATTATTAAGAACTGAACATTTAAACAAAGAAGAAGAAAATTCACTTATTCAAATATGTCATGAATATAACGATATATTTTACTTAGAAGGTGATAAATTAACTTATACAGATGCCATAATGCACGAAATTCCTATGACGACTTGTTCTCCAATCAATACCAAAACATACCGGTACCCCGAAGTACATAAAGAGGAACTCAACAAACAAATAACCAAAATGTTAGACGAAAAAATTATTGAACCATCTAACTCGCCATGGAATTCCCCTGTCTGGATCGTACCAAATAAATCAGACGCATCAGAACAAAAGAAAATGAGAATAAATCACTAGATTATCGAAAAGTCAACGAACTTAGCATCGGTGACTCATTTCCACTCCCCAATATTACTGATATATTAGATCAGTTAGGTCATTCTAAATACTTCTCAACAATCGACTTGACATGTGGATTCCATCAGATAAGAATGGCTCCTCAATATGCCGGAAAAACCGCATTTTCCACACCTACAGGACATTATCAGTTTAACAGGATGCCATTTGGACTACGGAATGCGCCTGCCACATTCCAGCGCTTAATGAACACGGTTCTAGCGGGCATTCAAAATATCAAGTGTTTCGTGTATCTTGATGATATAGTAGACAACCTGGAAAACCACAACAAAAGGTTAATTGAAGTATTCCAGAGACTCTCGGAATACAACCGATCCAACCGGACAAATGTGAGTTTCTAAGGAAAGAAGTAATGTACTTAGAACATTTGATTACTGATAAAGGCGTAAAACCCGATATAACCAAAATCCAATCTGTAAGCAAATTTCCAATTCCCAAGAACCCAAAGGAAATTAAATCGTTTTTAGGACTAGCTGGATATTATCGTAGGTTTATCCCTAATTTTAGTAACATCACAAAACCTTTGACTAAACTATTAAAAAAGGATATTCCGTTTGAATGGACTAGTCTCCAGCAAGATGCTTTTGAAAAATTGAAAAATGCTCTGTGTTCAGAACCTGTTTTGCAATATCAAAATTTCAGTGAAACCTTTTACTTGACTACGGATGCTAGTCAATATGCAATTGGATCAGTCCTATCACAAGGAAATCCACCCGATGACCTCCCAATTTCATATGCAAGTCGTACTGTTAATCGAGTCTGCTACCGAAAGAGAATTATTAGCTATAGTATGGAGCGTTAAACACTTTCGTCCATATCTATATGGGCGTAAGTTCATTATCTTCACAGATAACAAACCTCTTACATGGCTATTCAACGTTAAGGATCCTAGTTCAAGACTAGTGCGTTGGAGATTGCTCTTAGAAGAGTATGATTACGAGATTCGTTATAAATCAGGGAAATCGAACTGCGTAGCAGACGCATTAAGCGGAAACCCAGTAGATGCCGTCACAGAAAATGAAAAAAACACTATTTTACACTTGACAACTCGACTTACCAATAACAACATAACTTACCAAGAATTTCTAAACAAAATCGAAACATCTTTGATAATCTGTAACAATTTATCTGAAACAGAAGACGACATCCTTTTTACTTCTAACTCTAATGATATAGTTGTATTCTTATCAACTGATTTAGAATATGGCGACAATCACTTTTTACAAGCCATTGAGGAAAAATATAACCATTTTGAGTTATTAAGATCTGAACAACCTTCACTAAATAATATAAGATCTATTAAATGCAACTCCAAACGTTTAATATATGTATTTTATAAGGTCAATTATTGGGATAATTGCACTTACGAATCAATATTATATTTATTATTCGATTTACTTGACCATCTAAAGGAAAATGATATTAATAAAGTAAGTCTCCCTAAAATAAGAAATAACTTTGACAAATTCCAACTACACAAAATAAGAACTATTCTTAGATTTGTTTTTCAAAGCTGTGACATTGAAGTTTCTCTTCATAACAATTTAATCATTTCACCTGAAGCTGATCAAATTCAAACTATTTTAATAGAAAATCATTCAACTCCTACATCTGGTCATTATGGGTTTCATAAAACTTACAGTAAAATAATAAAAAATTACAAATGGCCTAAAATGAAAGCAGATATTAAACAATTTATTAAACAATGTACTTCTTGTCAAAAAAACAAATTAGGAAAAAAACGAAAAAGCCTATGGAAATTACCACCACTAGTTCTAAGCCATTTGAATTTTTTTTTATTGATATCGTTGTTTTTTTGCCTTTGACAGAAAACGGTAATAAATATATATTAACATTACAGGATGATTTAACCAAGTTTTCTAGGGCTTATGCTCTCCCTAATCACGAAGCCGAAAGTGTAGCAAGGAAATTAGTAGAAAACTTCATGTGCATGTTTGGGATTTAAACAATAATAGTATCAGACCAAGGCAGAGACTTTACATCAAATGTATTAAAGAATATTTCCAAATTACTAAGAATAAAACAAAGCATATCATCCACAATCTAATGGAGCTTTAGAAAGAAGTCACTCAACTTTAGCTGACTATCTCAAACACTTTATAAATGGAAAACAAACAGATTGGGATGATTGGCTTGAATTCAGCATGTTTAGCTATAACACTAGTACTCATTTATCCACTAAATTCTCTCCACACGAATTATTATTCGGACATCGAGCCACCTTACCATCTTCTATTACTAAACCAGCCGAGTTTAAATACACATATGACGACTATGATTAAATCGAAAGAAGAAAACAAAAATATATATGACAAAAAGATCAATAATCAAGAGTTTCAGGTAGGTGACCTCGTATTTTTAACCAACGAACAAACAAAGTTAAATCAGTCGAAGAAATTAACTCCTAATTATAAAGGACCCTATAAGATAGTAGAAAAAATGAATCCCATAAACTTCACCATTTTAGTTAATAAGAAAAAACAAAACGTGCACGCAAATAGGTTAAAACCCGCCTTTGTTGCAGAATAATAGTATGGGAATTCAGCCGGTTAAGTAAAGAGGCTCTCTATGAGACCACCAAACTACCACCTTCTGGAATTTATTATGAACATTTGGCCGATACAAAATTTGTTGAAACATCATGGGAAATTATATCCTACCTAGACGTAGGAGTCTTCAATTCAAAACTAGAACTTTTGGAAACTACATATGGTAAAACCAAATTGTTGTGTCAAGCTGTCAAATGATGTCAATTCATTAATGCGTTATCAATTTGTACCACTAGTTTAAAAAATTCTACTAATACTAACTACTGCCTGCAAGTTACAGTATCACGGGAAATGCGGTAATGTCGATATGCGAGGTTTCCGCATTAAAAAAGCGACTTGGAAGTGTGAAATGTGTGAACCACCAAGTGAGGTTGGGATATCAGTGGAAGTAAACAAACCAGAACGATCGAGAAAGCGAAGTCGTATGGATGATTACATCGATGCTAATATTGCTACTGAAATTAGTGCTATGTTGCAAACATTAGTCGAGAAAACTACAGTCTTGGAACAGAAACTCGACTTATTACTGGCTGAGAACGAGAACCTCAAAGCTGAAATGGCAAGCATGAAAGTAAAAACAGCTAACCAAACCGAAATGATCTCCAAAATAGTCCCACCGAAGTCAACTTATGCATCTGCTGTTACCAAAAATGAGAACAAAATTTTGGTCGTTAAGCAAAGTGGCTCAGAAAAAGACATAAGACAGGTCAAAGATGATATTAGGAAAAAAGTCAACCCTGTTGAAATAGGTGCTGGTCTATCTTTAGGCAAACCGACTAAAAATGGAGGTATTGTTATCAAGTGTGGAAACGAGAAAAATCTAGTAAACATTCAGGCCGAAATACAAAATAGAATGGGTGAAAACTATAGTGTGGAAGTTCCTAAAATACTAAGTCATCGTATAAAAGTAGCAGGCATAAACGAGTTTGAATATGGACTTACAGACACTGAAATAGTATCTAGGATTGAAAGTCAAAACAACCTTCCCGATAATAACTTTTTTTTTTTATAATAACGTTTTCTATGGTGCTGGAAGTGGATGACAAAAGCTACGAAATGTTTATTGAAAAAGAAAGGCTAAACATTGGTTGGAATCGCTGTATGGTGTTTAATGATTATGACATTCAAAGGTGCTTTAAATGTTGCAGTTATGGACATATGGCTAAAGAGTGTAAGAGTAATCAAGTGTGCCCTAAGTGTAGTGGCTGTCATGAGTTTAAAGACTGTAATGTAGTTAGTGTTAAGTGTGTAAACTGTGTTAGGTCTAACCAGAAGTATGGCCTCAATGTGGATGTTAACCATGTTGCATGGGATGTAAATAAGTGTGAATCTTATAAAAGAATTGAGCAGTTTCAAAGGAGTAAGTACATAAAATAGCAATTGGACTCAAATGTCGCTCTTAGCTCTGGAATTATATACTTTAACTGGCAAGGCTATTTAAACAATAAAGATTGTATTGTTTTGTTAATTAACGACTGGAGACCTGGGATTGTGTTGTTTGTTGAGCGAGACTCACGTGACATCTAATGTAGATTTGTGTGAACTTAATATTGATGGGTACAGAATGGAGCAATCCATTAGTAACAACTGTAGAACTGGGGGTGTTATGGCTTTTATTAGATCTGATATATGTTATAAAGTTAAAACTTTAGAGTGTGTAGACAATTATGTTTGGATCTTGTCTGTTGAATTGTGTTGTCCAGGGTAAAATATTTGTGTTCTTCACCTCAAAAAGATGACTCGAGGTTTGTAGAATATTTTACTGAGTATCTGGGGCAAGTTGGTGATTTTGGGGGGACCAATATAATTGTGGGCGATTTTAATTTTGACCTGATGAAAAACACTTTTTATGGTAATAAAATAATGAGTAATATTTACACAAGCGGTTTCACTCAGATTGTAAAGGGTCCAACCAGAATAGTTCCTAGAAGTCAAACCTTGATCGACTATATTGTGACCAACGACACACATCTCTTGCATCGGGTGCATCTAACATCCAAGATCAGTGATCATTCCATCTTATCAATTACTCTTAATAACCGGAAGATAGGAACTCAAGATACTACGAAATATCAGAGATCTTGGAAGAATTACAGTTGTGATAAATTACAACAAGAGCTGATTGACATTGATTGGGATACGAATGTGTCAGATATTAATATACTGGCAGACTCTTTTGTCTCGGATGTTGAAAATATTGTGGACCGTATGTGTCCTAGAGTCAGAGTGGTTTATAAGCAGAGATATCTGGACAAAGCATGGATTACCCCTGAAATAAGGGAAATAATGAGAGAGAGGGATCTACTCTACAAAAAGGCCGCTATTGATAAAACTCAAAACAGCTGGAATGAATATAAAGTCAGGCGTAATGATGTTGTTAATAAAATTAGACTGGAAAAACAGAAATATTACACTGTAATTATAAACTCAAATAAACACAATCCGAGAGAACTATGGAAAAATCTTAAAACATTTTTGCCTGGAAAGAGGCAGACCATTCCGAATGAAATCATTTTTGAAACTGAAATGGTTAGACAAGAGGCAGATATAGCGTGTAAGTTTAATGATTATTTTGTAGATAGTATCGAGCATATTCTTTGGGAGATACTGCGGGCGACGGGCGTGACATCGTGTGTTACTAACATCACCGCAAATTTTGAAAAATTTGAAAATTTTCGAATGATATCAATGTCTAAAATGAAAGAAATAATTTAAAATTTAAAGAATGTGGGGGGTGGCGAAAGTGCTGTATCTAATCAGGTGCTCACTGATGTCGCGCGTGTTGTTGGTGACCGTCTTCTGGATGTCATAAACACGTCACACAGTAGGGGTATATTTCCTGACTCCTGGAAGCTTGTTCGCCAAAAAGTCAAGAATAAATGCTATAAATTTTGAAAACATTAATATCTCTGTAAATGGGGAAAATATTGGTCACAGTAATGAAATAAAGTATCTAGGTGTGATTTTAGATTCTAGTTTGAGTTTTCATAGCCACGTGAATTATGTTATGAGAAAATTCTCAAAAAAGGTTGGTTTTCTGTCAAGAGTAGGTACAAGTTTGTCGATGAGCACAAAATTGTCACTATACAACGCCATTGCGCTTCCTCATTTACAATTTTGTTCAACTTTATTGGTTAATTTGCCACAATACAAACTTGACCTATTGGAAAAAACCCAAAATAGAGCATTGAGAATCATTCTAAAGTGCAATCGTTGTACTCCCGTTAAATCAATGTTAAATGTTTTAAATATACTGTCCGTTAGACAAGGACTTGAGTTCAACATGCATTTGTTTGTATTTAAGCTGAAGCACAACTTGTTACCTGAATATATCTGTGATAGATTAAAACTTATTAAGGATATTCATAAGTATAGTACTAGAAATTGCATTGATTTTATATTGCAGAAATGTAGCACTAGTTGAATGCAAAAATCTGTTTTGTATAAGGGCACAAGTGATTTTAACAAGTTGCCGGTACACATAAAGAACTGTGATAACTTAAACCAATTTAAGACTCTTTTGAGATTATATGTAATTAGCGAATTGTGATGTTATATGGAGTTTGTTATATTTATTATCTTTCCTTTATCTGTTTTTATATGTAGTACACTTGCTCAATAAATAAACATTATTATTATTATTGACACGGAATCTGTGGATCTTCCTGAGATCGAGCACACTCTTCTCTCACCAACCAGCGTCACATCCGAACGAACTACTTCACCGCCACTACGTTCTATAGAGTCACCATCGCTGTCAACAACTTCACACATATCAGAAAAAAGAAAACAACAAAACCAACCACAACCTGCTTTATCGCAGGTACTTCAGGAATATTTAGGGGAAAGAAAGCAGTTAAAACTCAAAAGAAAACCCGACCATTTAAAAAAAAATTTTGAAAGTATGAGGAGACCGTACGGACATTTCCACCTCTTTATCAAATTGAAGTTAAAAACAAAATTTATAACCTTGTATCAGAGTACGAATATAACACTTTGATTAGAAATGAAAACCGACCTGCACAGGAGGCCACGTAAATCTCTTGTAACTTACAGCCACGAGCTCAAACAGCACAAACCGGAAGTTTGAAAAATTTGCACAAACAACTTTCCAACCAAGTTTTCAGACAGGAGGTGGGCATTACGAACATGTATTGTGATTTGTATTAATTTTTTATTAATGTGTTAAAATGTTTATGATAATTGAAAAAAGTTGCGTTGCAAAAAAACGTAAAATAGATACGTCGATTACTTTAAATTAAAATATTTCGAAAACGATTGCTCGTAGAGACTTTAAAAAAATTATTGCTAAAAAATGTTATACAAGCATGTACGAAAAAGTTATGGCTCTTCAAAAAAGAAAGAGACATGTAGGTAGCGCCCTCTACATGTAACAGCAAAACCAAGATCTAATTTAAGTTTCTCATGTTACACAACCCCCAAATACCCATATACTTTTATATAAAAGTATATGCAAATACCAAGTTGCGTCCAACTATCGATATTATTTCAAAAATTACTTGGAAAAAATGAAAATTAAAATTAATTTGCATGCAATAAATAAATCTATATTAGGATTAATATATGAGTACTTACTTTCATGTAACTGCTAGGCGTTCTTCGGGTGGTACAGCTTTTCGAAAATTGGTATTTTGTTTTCTTAATGGTAACATATTTAAAAGTTCATAAAACTTGGTACTCGACATTCTGAATTACTTAAAAAAATTTTCATTGTCAGCCAACAAATCCGGAAATAAATGATGAAACTCGCCGTGAATCTCCCGCTTTTTATTAATATCGTGTATCCAATACCTTCTTTTGACTTTTTGATCCTCTGGTTCTGCACAGGCTGCAGGCTGCAGCCAATTTCAAAATTTCCTCTTCTGGATCCGAAGAATTAATCATTTTCCGAATATTATGTATTTTTTAAATGCCTCGTGTTCAGTACTAAGAACGTTGATGGTCAAAGACGTTTTAAAAGCATACGCGTGTCGATTATGCTGATTCAATGGGCGGTGGTTGCCGAACCGTCGGCCGTGCTGTGCCAGGCTGGCCGGTCTGTGCCCCAGCAACTGTCTACCCGCCTCTCGGTAGACAGTTGCCGTGAATCGGCCCGAATACGTGTTTTGGCAAAGCGTAATCCAGCCGCTTACGGTACGGTGAGTAAGTGTTTGCTGGGAAGAAAAATAAACCAAGAATTTTGTTTAAACATTTTTTTAAGGGTTGAACATCGACCGTTGCTGGGTTTTTTTTTCACTAAATCGACTAAGGGTAGTTATAAGAATAATATACTGTCAAAAACTCAGAAAGGCCGGGTACTTTAAGGGAGTGAGGGTTAATTAAATGGGAAATGGTAAGAAAAATAAACCAAGTATTTTGTTTACACATTTTTTAAGGGTTGAACATCGACCGTTGCTGGGGGTATTTTTCACTACATCGACTAAGGGTAGATATAGGAATAATATACTGTCAAAAACTCAGAAAGGCCGGGTACTTTAAGGGAGTAAGGGTTAATTAAATGGAAAATAGTAAGAAAAATAAACCAAATACTTTGTTTAAACATTATTTAAGGGTTGAAAATCGACCGTTGCTGGGGTTTTTTTTTCACTAAAAGGACTTAGAGTACATATATTTATTACATTCTGGAGAGACCTTTCAAAAGCCGACTTTCAAGACCGACCCTTTTAAGGGACGTAGGGTGAATTAAATGAGCGGTGATGAAAATAGTAAGGATTTTTCTCTAAGTAGGATACATGTAGCTATCACATTCTTGGAAGACCTTGGAAAGCCCGACTCTTATTTTTTTATGGATGTATCGTAAAAAAAAAACATTTTTGAAAGATAATTCAGTTGGTGGTTAAGTACGTTCGTATTGGCAACATTGCCTTCTTTGACCAGGAGCTTGTTGCAAGGCTCAGCGTTTTCTATTTTCACGCGTGATGTCTGTTTACATTAGATCCAGACACCGCCACGACGGTGTTCTTGATGTAAGTCGTTGAAAACCGCCGAAAAATTGGCAAAGCCTATATAAAAATTGTCTAGAAAGAATAAGGGCCGGTTGGAAACATACGGTTTAAGCGGACGTTCAGTGAAACTAGGTTCAAGTGAGAACTAAGTTTAAATGGGCCATGTGTTGTATAAGACGATTTGAAACCTAGTTTATATAAACTACGTTTTATTTAAGTTGGCACCAATGATCGAGAGGAAAATAACATTTAAGAGAAGAATAAATTAGGTTAAATCCGATTTGAGACAAGTGACGTGACATTCGTAACAACTGAACTCAACAGTTCATTTATTTAAATAGTTGTTTTGTTTAATTGTTTATTATAGTCTGCTCCGTTTGACCGTTTGAGATGGCAGAGAATAACGGACGAAGAACATCTAATTTCTCATCCACAGAAGAAGCATTTCTTCTGTCCTTGGTGCAAAAGTTTGCTAGTGAATTAGAAAATAAAAAAACCGACAGTGGGCCCAATAAAGAAAAGAATGGTTGCTGGGCTGAAATCGAAACTTTATTTAATTCAAGCAGCACAACTTATCGATCTGCCATAATTCTAAGAAGGAAGTATGAAAACATGAAAAAAGACAAAAAAGAAGTTTTCAGAAGAAAAAATTGGGAACTGGGGGAGGCCCTGAAAAGAAAACCAAAATTGATGACATAGATAACAATATTCAGGAAATTTTGGGTACAGCAAGGGTACAAGGACATTCCACAGAGTTTGGTGGGGATGCAATCTCATCAGGTTAGCTGTATTTCTTATATTATTCCTATGGCATAGTATTCTTAAGAAGATTACTTATTCAGCAAATAATCGGCCACTGACCGAAACAAGTCGTCGACCACTTGAGTTGCAAAATAAGCGATCGAACCTTTTTAGAACGGAAGCTAGCTAAGGTGTTGCAATCGCCAGTCAGCAATAAGTCATCAATTGTTCGGACGATGATCCAAGTGCTTCGACAAGCAATTAAGAAATTGAACTGACTAAGGGATCGCAATACCTTACAATAAATAGCCGAGAAATTTGGAAGGAAGGGTTAGTCAGAAATTATCCGCGGAAACTAAACGGTTCGGTCGCGAAAGTTGAGGGAACTCTACCCTGACACTTACCCTCGTCCAAAATGGTTTGTGAATTCATTATCATGTAAGTACAAGATAATTTGAATTGAACCAACTTATGTCTGACAATGCTTTTCATAAATTCAGTATTCATTTAATCTTTCTCTATGAATAAACGTTGTTGTTTTTGTTATCCGATCTTTGAGTTTAACTTGACTACGACCCCAGCCTACACGTCCCCGCGTTACGACTAAAAATTAGATCGTGACAATATTTTTTAAATAGAAAATGATATATCAGAGAATAAAGTGATGCCTCGAGTGATGCCAGAAATTCAAACCAGTAATATAGAAATAGCTACTAGTGTGGATGGTAAGCACATGACAGATATAATATGTACATCAAGTTGTTACTTAACAAAAGGCAGGACTCAAATTATTTTATTTAGCTGCTGTTTGAAAGTAGGTATATAGTATTATAAATAAAACATAACAATTTTTTCAGGTAATATTGCAATATCTGAGAATCTCAATGAACTTACTGTATTGGAATTTGATGACATTCCACTAACAGGTATGTAACTAACAATATTGTGCAGATTCAAGGCGGTAAAGCTCTTTGTAAGATCTACGAAACAATTTTTCAAAATTATATGATGGGGTTTTCTTTGTTTTCATAACAATAATGTTAGCAGCTACATAGTACTCTGCCCTCTTGAATATGGCCATTAATTTATCCCCAATTAGTCAGATATTTAATACAACACAATATGACAGTGATTGGAGATAATGTAACATCCAAGCAATCATCTGAAGTTACAATTGAAGAACAGCAAAGCACAAGTTGGGCAAAATATACACCCAAGATGTTGAAAACTCCCAAATCTGCAATTTTAAAGCCAGGTAATAATTACAAGCATATTTTTTATTTACATTTTCTGAAAATAACATCATTTAAAAATTATAGGAAAAAGCAATAGTGAAAGAAAGGAAAATGAAGTAATAAAAAGTTAGCAAGTGGGCTGAAGCAAAAGCTATTTCAGAAAATGACAAACAAATTTGGATTGATCGAGAAGGAGAACTGAAAGCTAAATTTTTGGAAGAAAAGCATACATTGGAACTAGCAAATATGAGAAAAGAATCGGATGTCAGAATAGAAGTTATGAAAAATGAAAGTAAATTGCGTATCGAAAATCTGTTGGAAGAACAGAAAATGAAGAAAGAATTACATCAATTACAAAAACTGGCACTTCTACAAAATTTAAAGAGTTAATTACCTACTTGTCTTTGTATAAGTAATTTGTTTTTCTAATTTATTTTATATTTAATATGGCACAAGTAGATTTTCGTTAATTACTTAGTCAGCAAAAAATCAACCATTGACCGAAACAAGTCGTTGACCACTCAAATTGAAAAGTAAGCAATCGAACCTTTTAGAACGGAAGCTAGCTAAGGTGTTGCAATCGCCAGTCAGCAATAAGTCATCGATTGTTCGGGCAATGATCCAAGTGCTTAGACAAGCAATTAAGAAATTGAACTGATTAAGGGATCGCAATACCTTACAATAAATACCAGAGAAATGTAGGAAAAGGGGAGTCAGAAATTATCCGCAAAACTAAACGGTTCGGTCGCGAAAGTTAAGGGAACTCGGTCCAAAATGGTTTGTGCATTTATTATCATGTAAGTACAAACCTGTAATTTATAAATAAGCCAACTTGTGTCTGACAATGTGTATAAAATCAGTCTGCAACTTTACTCTGTGAAAAAACGTTGTTGTTTTTGTTATCCAATCTTTGAGTTTAACTTGACTACGACCCCAGCCTACACGTTCCCGCGTCACGACCAAAAATCAGATCGTGACAATAATAAAATGCAATAAATGGAAACTCTGGCTACTTTTTAGTGTTATTTTTTTAATAATATAGGTACATATGTACAAGCTTGACAAAATGGCATTTAAATAAGCATTTTTCAAGGAAATTGATAAAATAAACACCAATAGTTTTACAAGTAATTCTATTGCAGTTGGGCAAAATATTCATATATTATTTGGCGTCTAACAATGTTATTTACATTTATCCTATTATTTGCCTGTCTAAATTCCTCAATTTGAATGTTGTTTACTACTTCAATTTGCCTTATTTCATCTTCATCTAGTTCAGGTTCGGGATCTTGTAAGCGTCTAGAGACATTATGTAAGACAGCTGTTGCTATAACGATGGCCTCTACTTTAACAGTTTTCATACGAATACCAAATGATAAAATAGGAAACCTTCTTTTCCATATTCCAAAGCATCGTTCTATTGGGTTTCGGGTTCTTATTTGAGACGCATTGAAAAGATTTTCAGCTGCTGTTACAGGATTATTCAATGGATTAATCAGATAATTTGTTACTCCATATCCACTAATAAATGATTATTAAAATAACCTCTTTCAAATCTGCGTCGTACATTAGAATTTGAAAAATTAATGCATCGTGGGTGGATCCTGGCCAACGACATACTACATCTTGGAAAAAGCATTCTGAGTTGCAGATTGCTTGAACGTTGAATGAAAAGAAACCTTTTCTGTTTCGATAAAGTTCTGCTTTATCACCACCCGGGGATAATATTTTTACATGGGTGCAATCTAGTGCACCAATACATTTGGGAAAACGACTTATGTGGTAAAAGCCCTGTGAGACCTTTCTCAATGCTTCAGCATGTTCAGGCATCTGGATAAATTGATTGTATAAACTTGCAAGAGCTCGGACCACCCTCCATATAGTCTGCTGGCAGTTGCTTTGTCGACACCAATAAAATCACCCACAGCTTGAAAAAAACTACCAGTTGCAAAAAATCTGAGTGTCATTAATAACATTTCTTCTGGAGTTACTGCATGATGGCTAAAAGAAATCAAATATATTGTAACTTGTGTATTTTAGGATAGGAAAAATTAGGAGTAAAATATCTAGTTATATTTTGTAATTTTGTAACGTGACAATACTTTTACTTACCTAAGTGTGGGCAAGGCTATTAAGGGCTCTATTTCGCTAAAAATAAATCTGAATGTCTGTTTTGATAGACGAAATCTCATTAAAAACTGTTGCTCATTCCATTGTAAGAAATGATTTTGCCTTATTCTGAAAACGCGACGCCTTCTTGGTCCTTCTTGCAAGATATTAACTAGTTCTAGAAAATCTTCATCATCTGTAAGTTCATTTTCTAGTAAACAGGAAACGTAATTTAATACCTCTGTACGAGTAATCCAAGAAAAACGACGATTTACTGAAACCGTAGGTCAAAACCAGGTTTAAGATGTAAACCGCTGTTTTGCAACACTGTTTTTAGGATAAACTTGGTTTTCATACGGAACTCAGTTTAATCTTAGTTTTTACAACCGGGCCTAAGAGTCATATCGTATTATTTATTTCTTTTCCTCACGTCTTGCTGCTGCTTGCATGCTTTTGTTTTAACGTTTTTAGGCTTAGTTTAGTTGCTCTGAATATATCTGACGAAGTGGTTGAATTGGTTTTGTTAGCGAATATAAGAACGACTTTCTAGCATTTACATTTTTGATATTTGGAAATACGCAAGTTAACCCTGCACGATCTTGTAGATTAGATATTACGATTTACGAGTATTTCGTTTAGATCATAATTAGTTTTTTTTTATTTGTTTTTAATACCTGCATGTGTTATAGTAGATTGTAGATTTTTTTTCGTTCATACTTTAAGTTCAGTGTGTTTGTGCATGTTTACAGTTTTTTTATTGTTTGTTTGAGTTTGGTATTTGGTTGGCCATAAAGTGTCTACTAAGTAGTAGTAGTTTTTTATTATTGCATGTTTTGTGACTGTGTTTTTATTTGGTTTTTAATATGACTTCTCGTAAAACTAAAACGGATTTTCAAAAAATCGCGCGTTTGTCTAGTCAATCGGGGCATTCTTACAGTGATGCATGCAACTTGTCATTAGATTCTGAAATAATGCGACAAGCTGCTATTGATACTTACATGTACAATACTACAATGTATACAATGTTAAACGGGTTTTGCTTAAAAATTCAGGGAAAATTAGGTTGTTTTTTATATTGCACGAAGAAACTTTTTCAAGCACTATTACGGGAACAGAAATTGTAGAAAAATCGGAAATTGTTGAAAAGGGTATCATTTTTTGCGCAAAAGAGAGACAGGAAAATAATTATCTCCACGGATGACGAAATTGACGTGCTGCAATATGCGGAAAAAACATTCTTTGACGTACAACGGAAAAATTCAAATTCTGTCAAAATTTTACCTCAAAATACAAAAAATATTTTTAATCCTTCAAATAAAAGTTTAAACAGTTATTTGTGATGCAACTGGGCAGTTAAAATTTCGAGAAGGTTTATGTGTATTTTCTAAAGGAGAAAATAAAAGAAGTCAATAGCACGTGTCATTTTTATAGTAAATCTTATCGAATTAATTTAAAATCGATTAAAGTTTACGGGTATTGCGGGCATTACTCTTGTAAAACATTTAAAGTTGTTTGCAATTTAATTAACCCTACAGTGACCGGTTTATACGAATTTAAGGTATATAGTTCTTCGTTTAATTTCTCACACACGGATAACTTAACGCGACAAGTACGAGGAGTTGAAAGAAATTTAGTTGGAAAACTGTATTCTGATAAAAATATGGTTCAGATAAGAATGCGAAACGTGCTTGTTGCGGATACAACATTATTAGAATCAAAAAATCTGCAAGGAATAAAATCTGATAGTGTTTATAAAAATATAAAATCGGAATTTAAAGGAAGGAAAGACCGGGACGTTGACGATAAAATAGACACTCATCTGCTAGGTAGAGTACACAGAGAGTATATACAGTTTACTGGCGAACCACTAACTGTATACATATTAAGGAACAAAATGAAATGATAATTCACGAAACGAAAAAATCAGAAAATAAGAAAACAGTTTTATTTCTTGACGCCACTGGAACTGTAGTAAGACAGCCATCTATATTTGAAGGGTTCGAAACCGAGAAGCGCATATTATACTACGCCGGTCTTAATGCCGAGACACACATGCCCGGAACGTGTCCGTGCCGTGACACGTCCGAGTATCGGCCGTCACCCGGTGAAAGAAATAAGCCATTGAAATAAATGTATCGATCCACACATCACCGGACCGTGCTCGAGGAACGTCGGCGTGACGAGAGCGTACCGGACGGAATTCGTTTTGTTTAATTTTTCACGTGAAGGTGACGGTATACGCGAGGTTGGAATTGTAGTGCAACTGTTAAGACTTTTGTGTTCCAAAAATGGATGTTGAAAGACTGATAGAAGAAGTTCGAAAATTTCATGTTCTTTATGACCAGACAAATGAAAAATACAGGAATACGGATTACAAAGATAGAGTATGGAAGAAGATTGCAATAGATTTGCAAGCCAAAGGCAAGATAAAAATAATAAGATATTTTAATACCAGAGAGATATTTATTTATGTGATATTTTGCAAACAGAGGTTATTTCTTCCTGTTAGTCGTTATATCGCCAAGGCGAGTTCTTGCCATTCCACCCTCCCTTGTGGAGAATTCAAGAAGTTTTTCAGTTGGTCTCGTACGGCAAATGCAGCATCAGCCGATCTTCCACGAATTCGAGGTAGGTTTCGAAGGTTTGATCCTGCAGCAGTTTCCTGTTGGTCCATTCTCTATTCGGGCACACTATAGCCTTCCATTTTACGAATAAAGTTATAGATCACACATGCAGCGGACACAATATTTGTAAGGTTTTTAGGATCTCCCTGAAGAATTCTTCTAAATATTCGAAATTTCTGTTGTAAGATACCGAATGCGTTTTCGGATATCCTTCTGGCCCTACTCAAACGATAATTGAATATAACTTTGTCATCTGTTAGGCTCCTGCCAGGGTATGGCCTCATGAGATATGTTTTGAGAGAGAAAGCTTCATCGCCTACAATTACCATTGGAAGTTCAATATCACTTCCGGGTAAAGTTTTAACCTTTGGTACGTTAAGCGTATTATAGTCCAACAACTTTCCAAGATTTCAATTTACTAGAATGCCTCCATCGGAGTTTTTTCCGTACGCCCCCACGTCTATTGCAATAAAGTTGTAACACGGATCAACCAGAGCAAGAAGGACAATTGAGTATGTTTTTTTGTAATTCCAATAGAGGCTTTCTGAGTTGTTTGGAGCCTGTATTGTTACATGCTTTCCATCTAAAGCTCCAATGCAGTTTGGAAACTGCCATTGTGTCCAAAATTCCTCAGCTATTGCACTCCATTTTTCCTCATTCGGCACAGGCATCACCTCGTCTAACAAAACATCAATTGCTGCTCTAGAGGTGTCATGGATGATGGCTCCAACTGTGGAATTTCCCATTCTGTAGCTGAAGGATATAGTTTTAAAAGAATCTCCTGCAGGAAGGAATCTGAAAAAAAAAATATTGAACTTCACAGGTTCAGAAGTACTCAATAATTTGTAAAATATTTGCAGTATTTGCAAGCTTTTGAAATGAAGTAAGTTTTTTTTTTGTTACAGGTGGAAAAGAGGAATGCAAAAAAAAAGTGGACATCCGTTCGTGACCAACTAAGGAAGACGCTGCAGAAAAGGAAAACTGTTTCAGGACAAGCTGCTGTTCGTCAACATAAATATAAGTATGAAGATATTTTAACATTTTTACTGCCCTACATGGCGGAACGAGAGACAATGTCCAATATTCCTTTCGCGCAAGGAAATAATGAACATGATGAAGAATATAATATAGATGCGCAAGAGGAACAGTCTATTGTTGTAGAAGAAGATTCTACGCAGCAAGACAACGCTGATGAATAACCAAGCATTGAAACTCAGAATAGTGAAACACAGAACCAACCTGAGTCTTCTGTCACTTTACATAAGAAGAACACATGTATGAAACGGAAACTTCAGCGTCAGCTACCAAAAGAATCTGCATCAAGCCAACTCATGGCTTACATTTTGGCAGAGAAAGAAGCTGAAAAACAAGCTAAGAGACCGCTAATGGAGAGGGAATTCCAAACCCCTCTTGATGCTTTTTTGGCCGGTGTAGCACCAGCCCTAAAATCGTTGAACCCACTATTTTTTCATGAAGCTAAAAGTAAGATTTTTTCCATTGTATAAGAGCTTGAGCTGAAACAACTCATGAATAATGAGCAGATCCATCAATCCCCTCCATCATACTCGTATTTGTCACCAAGATCTATATCCACACCATATATTTCACCTGTGGAAAACGAGTCATCAAACGCTTCTCTGCAGAGCATGAATCAGCAAGGAGATTTACAGAATGCCTGTATAAATAACCAAAACCATTATTCTTCAAGCGCCCCCGCATGCTCGCCAGTATCACCTGTGGAAAATAATTCACAGAGTCGTCCTGGAATGTTTTTCTTAGGATTGTAGAAATTCAAGCATATTTTTTACTAAATAATGTATCTTTTAAATACTGAAAGAATAAAATACAAATGCTATCCTTAATATTTTTTTTTGTCTAACTGCTGTTTACTCTTCAACTTACGTAGGTAGTGGAAGTTTACGTAGTAGTGGCGTTGCTAATCGACCTTTTTTTTGTTCAAATGACTCAAAATGATGTGAAACGTCGAGAAAAATAGTTTGGAAAAAAATATGTCTTTGTGTATCTGAGACTGGTGAAAACTTATGTAAATGCGGAAACTGAAGTTTCGGGGTGGAAATGCTGAGTACATCGACAGCCGAACCTACCTTAAGAAAACAGCCAAACGTTCTTTGGGTGAAATTGAGACCCGCCAAAAAGTGTCGCTTTTTCTCAATTTAGGTTCAAGTTTGTTTAAAAGTTGGCTGAAGGTGTGTTGCGTCATCCTAAAACATTCATAGAACTTTGTCTCATCATCCATGAGATGAGGAAATAACGTTCGAAACTCTCCGTGTACGGGCCTGTTTTCCCAGGCAATGTGGATCCACATATTTCTTCTTTTTTTTTGCCTAGCTTCTTTTTCTTCTTCTTCCAAAGCAAGTGCTATAAGTCCTAATTCACTATTACGAAAATCAGCGAACATATTCACAACTTTCACAAACAGAAACACATACCGCCACTTCCGACTCTGTACAGCGAATAACAGAAACGCGGACGATCCTCGGTTATGTGTGGCTACTAGAGGAACGGGCCGGAGCACGGGCGTCACTTGTCCGACGCTCGGTCCTGACACGTCCCGGACATATGTGTCAGCGTCTTTATTCAAATCGGATCGGCCACATTGGGTAACAGATGCGTTTGTACAGTGATCGCATTAATCTCGTCCACTCATGATACCAATTCAATAGGTAACTGGTTATTAAAATTTAAAAGTTATTGGCTTAAATTTAAAAATAGTTGGCCAATTTTTGATCGAATTTTCTCTTGCGGAAATACATGCCGTATGTAATTCGTTTAATGAACAAACACTCTTAGTGTACATTAACTATTGTTATGAATTAAGTTACAAAAATATTTCTATTAACAGCAATATTACTCCAATACAGTTCTGTTGCGCCCATATGATGAAAATTTTTTCATCATTAGTAAATGAACATTTTAAAGAAAAAAATTTTAGGAATTTACTCAAAGAAACTTTAGCCTCAATGACCATCATGAGCAACATTCATGAGTTAGAAATGTTTTTTGAATACCTCACCAATTTACTTGACTCGAAATTTAACTGCTTATCAGTGGAAAACGCAGAAAAATGTATATTAGAACTTAACGTCCACTCGCACGTACATCTAAAGGATGAAATTTATTCAGACGAAGCCGAAAAAACCAACAATTTTTGATCAAAGAGATAATTTCTATAGTAAATCGAAGTTCTTTTTGAACTTTTCCTCAATTAGAGAGGGTATTTCAAAAACTATATGTAACGATGGCGTTAATAATCTGAATAAATATTATAATCCCATTTTTTTAAATATTCTATTAAAAAGATACGTTACTTATTTGCCTTTGTGGAAGTCAATTATAGTAAAACCGCAAATGTCGAATGCGCCAATAGAAAATTATTTTAATTACTTAAAAAATGAAGTCCTTCAAGGTTTTGTAGGAAAGTACGGGAGTAAGTTTTGGCTACACATCGGACGGTACAATTTCAGATTAGTAGAAAATCGTGCCGTGTAAATAAAAGAAAACGAAAGGAACATATAGAAAGTTCTTATAGAAAGTTCACTTAGAAAGGAACATATAGAAAGTCTAAAAGAATAAAAAAGATTGGTTCGTATTATAAGGCAGCTAACAGTAAAATTTATGTTAAGCAAAAAGATTTCACGAAATTAAACGATTTTACAAATTTAAAATTTTTATGTAATGGGCTTGTAAATGACATTAGGTAAGGTATTATACCCAAAGCAAAAGATGCAAACTTGGCATTATTAGAAAAAGCCACAGAAATTTTAATTCCTATAAACCAGAGAGCTCAACACTGGACTTTGGTGTACGTAAATTTTCAAAAAGGGACATTTCATTATTTAAATTCGGCAGAAAACCCTAGTAACCTCAAAGAAAAAAATGAGAAAAAAAAATGAATTGGAGCACTTTATACAGATATTTAATAAAAAATTTCCTTCTCATAAGAAACCAACAAAATACTGTACCGTCGTACTCCTTAATAACACACTTCTTGTACAACACTGTATATTGTTTACAAACAATAAACTGACACTGACTTTTAACCTCGTTATCTGACAACTTCGACTTCACTACAACCATCAACTCAACAACTAACTAACCAGGCCTGGTTCAGCTGCTTATATAGGCTTCCATGGTTTCTAGAAAGTTCCCAAATATTCTTGAAATTGACTTTCTCTCTCACACTCATTAAGCTATAACATAAATCTCTCTCTATATAAGCAACGGAGCCAGGATTTTCTAGAACACAGACAAAAGAATGTAGAACGTAAACAAAGCAACGTGACATACAGGGGTAACAACAAATAACTAAAGAAATCCTAACTAATAATCAAAAGTTCGCTTCGCAACACTGCCCCCCTCCCAGAGTTGATCGTCCCGATCATCAACTTCACCAGCTTTGGGTGGTCGGTAAGGTGCAAGTCGATCCAGGTGAACTATTTTCATTTTCGCCCGATATCCCCGCTGTATTCTGTAGACGACGTCGTTCAGACGCTTTATAACGTCGTAGGGTCCCTCCCATGACCTCTGTAGCTTCGGTGACTTTCCTTTCTTTCGAGCTGGATTGTATAACCAAACCTGATCACCGGCTTGGAATCCGCTGCTGTTAACTAACTTTATTTAACGTTTTGTTGATGCCAAAGTGCCCTCCACCAATTCCACTATGGGCTTCTTTCAGTACGTCACTAACTCGGTTTCTTGGCAGAACTACCTGTAGTCGTTCTTCTTTCCCATCCGGACTTTCCCATTTTCTTTTTAGTAAATCTCCAACAATAATAAGGGACTCCCATAATGCCCAATATCCGTTTAATGTTGGAGACTTAGCGGAAATCTCCTCCCAATTTGGTCTTTCTCCAAGCTCTTTCCAGTTAATTATCTGTCCTAAATCGGGGTCTTCTCGTTGATCGGCAGCCAAATTTTCCCGATCCCATGCGATGTCATTTTTCAGAGCGGTCCTTCGACAAGGCTTTCCAAATTCAGCTATCTCCAGGCGTTTACAGTGATTGCAACCTTCCACACAAGGTCTTCGTGACAATCTGGAAGTCATATTCTTGAAGTCTTTGCAACCATCGAGCTATTTATCCTTCTGGATTTTTGAATTGAAATAGCCATTTCAGACAGGCATGGTCCGTCCTTAGTCTGAATCGTTGTCCGTACAGGTATTTGTGAAACTGCTCGACTGTTTTCACTACGGCTAACAGCTCCTTCCTGGTTACGCAATAATTTCTCTCTGGCTTTGATAGTGATTTGCTGAAATAGGCGATCACTCGTTCTTCACCATCTTGGATTTGAGATAAAACTCCGCCTAAACCAATATTACTAGCATCTGTGTCCACAATAAACTCTTCCCCAGGTCGTGGAAAAGCCAAAACTGGTGGAGAACAAAGGGTTACTTTCAGTTCTTCCATGGCTTCCTGACATGTTGTAGTCCATTCGAAGGGCTGGTTATTCTCCGTCAATTTGTGTAGGGGTCTGGCTATATCAGCAAATCCACGAACAAACCTTCTGTAATAGGAACACAATCCCAGAAAACTTCTTAATTCGTGCTTGTCTTTCGGAACAGGCCAATTTTTTACAGCTTCAGTTTTCTTCGGGTCGGTTTTTACTCCTTTTGACGATATAACGTGTCCCAAGTATTCGACTTCTTCTTGGAAAAAGCTGCACTTCTTCGGATTTAATTTCAGGTTTGCCCCTCTGAACTTCTTGAAGATTTCTTCAACGTTTTGCAGGTGTTCTTCAAATGTTTTGCCCATAATAATGATGTCGTCTAAATAAACAAGACAGGTTTTCCAAGTCAATCCTCGTAGAACAGTTTCCATTAATCTTTCGAAGGTTGCCGGAGCATTGCAAAGTCCAAAAGGCATGACGTTAAAATGCCACAAGCCATTTCCAGTTGAGAAGGCAGTTTTCTCTTTGTCCCGTTGATCCATCTCCACTTGCCAGTATCCACTTTTTAGATCCAAGGTGGAAAACCACTTTGCGTTAGCCAGAGTGTCTATGGTGTCATCTATTCTGGGCAAGGGATAACTGTCTCTCTTAGTAAATTCATTTAGTCTTCTATAGTCCACGCAGAATCTTGTCGACCCATCTTTCTTAGTAACAAGTACCACAGGAGAACTCCAAGGGCTGGTGGATGGCTCAATGACGCTGCGATCCGCCATGTCCTGTATAAGATTTACCACTTCTGCCTGCTTAGCCAATGGGAGTCGTCTGGGTCTTTGCTTAATGGGCAAATAATCCCCTGTTTCAATTTTATGCCTCACTAAATGAGTTCTTCCCAAATCCGTTTCATTTAAGGCGAACACGTCCTTGTAGTCGTGAAGCAAACGGCCAAAAGGCTGTTTTTCTTGATCAGTCAAAATTGAGCTCGTCTTTTTCATTAAGTGCACCAAACACTCAGGAAGGTCACTGTCGGGGTTTGGTTTTGTTTCGTGCGACTCCTTAGTCACCATAAGTACTGGTTCGGATTTGGCTATTATATCGCCTTTTTTTAATCTTTGGCCACATTTCAAATTGGCGACTTTTACGTATGCTTGGCCGTTTTTCTGCTGGACTAGAGTGCGGGCTACAAGAACTCCCTTCTTCACAGCATCATCTTCCTCTTCATAACTCGGTTCTATCAGCTGAAGTTTGCTCAATTCCGTTTTTCTATCCAAATTAACTTTAACGATGGTCTCTGATCTTGCAGGTAAGTTGACATCTTCTTGCAACGTGACTTTCCTCACACGCATAACTTGTTCGGGTGTCATCATAACAATCTCGTCTTGTCCAGTCTTGATCAGTCTATTCTCCAAATCCAGCTGGAACTTGTGTTGCTCCATAAGATCTAAGCCCATTAAGACGTCATCAGTTATGTTGGCCACAAAAACGGTATAGTTGAAGACATGCCGCCCAAGCTTCACTTCAGCTTCATGGATTCCCAGAACAGGCATTGACTCACCAGCGGCAGTTTCCAATATAAACTTTGTACCAGTGTCGCTAATCCTGCAGTGTTTCACTATGCGGACATATGCCTTACGGTAGTATGGCAAGAACCGGTATCAACAACCATTTGGCAATCCCGGCCGCAAATCTTACCGGTCACTATTAAGCTGGTGTTTTCGTGCTGAAGACGGGCTACTTTAATTATGGTTGGTGGGGCTTGACAGTTTTGCGTAGCCAGCTTTTGCCCCGGAAAACTGGCTACTCTTCGTTTTCCTGGTTCTGCATTCTTCTAGGTTTGCGGCACTGCGATTGAATGTGCCCCTTTTCTCCACAGTTCCAGCATTCCAATGACCGAGTAAACGTGGTGGTTTGAGCGTTTCGGTTGTTCTGACTTCTTCTATTTAACGCTCCCATTAGTTCTTTTCGAAATGTCTCCAGCTGACGATTCAAGTCTGACTGAGTGATTGTGTGATCTGAATTGGAATATCGGTTTCTCTGTTCCGGTGTAAGGCTTCTGATTTGACGCACTCGAGTATGTCCTCGTGATACTTGCTTGACCGCCTCAAACTCCAAAGCGTAGGCAAAAGCATCATGGAATGTTTGGCATCTCGCTAATCGTATTGCTTGCTCTGTGTCACAATCTTTAAGACTTCGTACAAAAGCCCGTACTGCCATTCGCTCTCTAATGTCGTGAGAGGCCGTTGGATAGGCCAGACAAACTAATCGAGCAATGTCGGCTTCATACTGTTGAAGTGTTTCCGTGCTTCTTTGGGTCCTACTAGACAACTGAGCTTCGTATACTTGTTCTAGGTGCTTATTTCCAAATCTCATCTCTAAATGTTGGATTAAGTCGTCGTAGTTTTTGTACTGACTCTAGTCCAAAGTCTGCAAAATCTCCAGTGCTTCTTCTCGAAGTGACAAAACCAAGGCAGTGGCTTTGTCACTTGATGTCCAATTGTGGGCCTCTGCGGCAGCCTCAAACTGTTTTTTGTAAACCTGCCATGAGGTCTTACCGTCGAAAACTGGTGGCTTAATATTTGAGCAGACACTAGAACTGGCGACTACGGTTGGCTTTGAAGACTTTTCCTGTAGTTTGTCAAATTCCTCTCGCAAGGTCTGAACGGTCTCCTCCATACCGCTTATCCTCTCATTTACCTTTTCTTCCAAAATTCCCATCCTGTTGTCCATTTCTCCTTTTATTTCATTTATTACTCGGTCTAATTTTTCATCTTGTTGTTGAAACTGGTCTTTAATTTGGTCTTGGCTTGCTTTCATTTCTTCGAACTTTTGGTCTTGGCTCGCTTTCATTTCTTCGAACTTTTGGTCCTGACTTGCTTTTAACTCCTCGAACTGCTCTTGACTTATTTGGCTTGCTTTTAACTCCTCGAACTGCTCTTGACTTATTTGGCTTGCTTTCATCTCTTCGAACTTTTGGTCCTGACTTGCTTTCATTGCTTGAATCATCTCCATAAGTTGTTTCATTCCTTTATCCATTTTGGCGCTTTGTTGTCGTGTACTCACAGGCATTCAACACACCTTCTGCTTTTGTCGGTTTATTCTGTCTTCCTCTGGATCTCTTCTTCGATTCTCCTATCCCACTTCTGACACCAAATGTACCGTCGTACTCCTTAATAACACACTTCTTGTACAACACTGTATATTGTTTACAAACAATAAACTGACACTGACTTTTAACCTCGTTATCTGACAACTTCGACTTCACTACAACCATCAACTCAACAACTAACTAACCAGGCCTGGTTCAGCTGCTTATATAGGCTTCCATGGTTTCTAGAAAGTTCCCAAATATTCTTGAAATTGACTTTCTCTCTCACACTCATTAAGCTATATCTCTCTATATAAGCAACGGAGCCAGGATTTTCTAGAACACAGACAAAAGAATGTAGAACTTAAACAAAGCAACGTGACATACAGGGGTAACAACAAATAACTAAAGAAATCCTAACTAATAATCAAAAGTTCGCTTCGCAACAATACGTTTTGGAGAGCATTGCAGTTCCTCAGCAAAAAGATTCGTATAATTGTGGAGTATTTCTCATATATATAAGTAAATGTTATTTATCACAAGAAAGTATAAATTCAAACATTTTTGATGCAAATATATATATTGTTACGGTCTGGACCTACTATGCTCGATAGTTCTTAACAAGCGCTCGCTTCGGGATGAAACCGATGCGCCGTAATATCTGGCCGGGCGCGTATTAAAGTAGGCCACAGTTAGGAAGCGCCGGACCTGGAACAATCGTTAATATTCGACGTAAATCGCGAAGCGTTTCGCGGTCATTCTAGAACGTGGTTTGCGAATATAAAAGACGCGGTGTAAACCGCGGGAGTAGTGAATTTGGGAACGCGGTTAAGTTTAAATAGCGAAGTAATTGTGGAATTGTAGTAGTGTTTTTAGTAGCTGTGTTAATTATTGTACGGAGTGTTTTAACGTGTTAATAAATTTATTAATTGTTCAGTTAAATTGACTTTGTGTGAACCCACGGGAAAATCGTAACAATATATATATATATATATACATGCAGTTCTATCTTAGTCGCCTCCATACATAACACAGGCGCCCAAGCCTCCACTATAACCGCCATAGTTACAGGAGTGTATTTTGCATGATTACGCTTCATAATTCAAGGTCTTTCATGGTCACAGCAGAGGGGTAAGGAAAAACTATAAGGAAAAAAGTTGTATATACGGTATGGGTTTAAATGTAACCGGCCTCCACGATGCGGCGGTTTACTGGCCTCCGTGCAATATACAGCGCCATGTGGAACCGACGTAGGCGTCACCGACACAGTTGCCAATTTTATCTGTCTGGTTCGCCGACTGATTTGGCCTTGACAGCTAAAAATAGATTTCTTGGAACAGGAAACTTATTTTAATATTCAGTCCAGCCGTATTTTCGTTCTTTTTCGATCGCTATAGGAGCCACATTAGACAGTTTTTGGTGTTCTATATTATATACTGATCGTATAGTTTCTGCGTTATTCATTCTAGTATTAGACACATGTCTGACAATAACTGAATATAATGACATCAATATTTTTGTTTCTTTTTTAATACTTCATTAACTCAAGCAAATTGATAAAATAAATGGCTGAATAAGTTTGGTCAAACATTGCAATATAAATATAAATGGTTTATTAATTTATAATTTTCACTTTGACTTGCATTTCTAGACTATCTCATTTTAATTATAATACGAGTCGTTGAGTATTTACAATCAATATTGTTATTATTTTATAAACGTGATTAATTCCTTAGATTAACAATGTTTATTGAGTTGGGTCATTTTTCAGTGTCCTCAATTTTTCAATAGGTCGTGAAAAAGGAAATTTTCCTATTGTTTGTTTAAAACTTTAAATTCTAGTTTTTTGGGGGAAACAAATTATAGTTTTTAGGGTGGCAAATTAAAGAACGTTCTAACTTATAATGCTTATAGATTAAAAAGGCCTGTCATTTTTGTTTGACGACCAAGTAACAAATTTTAGCGTCAAAAAGCCTTGCCTAAAATTTGTTCAGTCTATAAACTAAAACTTTCGTATTTTCAGTCTGTCAACTGATTTCTTACAAAAAAATCAACTTGACACAAATGTAATTTTTATAACAAAGTAAAAAAATGCTTTATTATTTGATGCTTGTAGACAAAAACTATTTGCTGAGTCTAATACATATATTCATGTGCCAATATGAAGAAAAAGTTTAAAAACGTAACCTAACCTAACTGTCTAATATCAGGCATTATGCCTAAAAATACCATCATATAACTATAATCCGTGGAATTCATGGTCAACTTTACAGAGTGCCGCAGAAATTTAAGATGTGGTAAAGTTGTATTTTTTTAAATGCTTTATATTACATTTATTTAAATAGTTCTATTGTTTGTAAGAACGATTTTTTAAATAAATGACACATCTAGCGAGCAACGTTTTTTCAGAAAAAAACGTGCAAGTTAAAAGTTTCCAAGTTTCCAAATCCGAAAACCAAAGAAGAAATTAGAAGTAGTGAACGTCAAGAAAGAGCTTTAGAGTATGGCAGCCGGAAATCAGTGTGAAGAGAGAGAGAGAATTAGCTATGTTTGGAAGAAACTGAGTACCAATGTAACTTTGCGAGTGTCAGCTATTGGCAACATGGCCATGTCAACTTTTAGTATGTTGTCTATTGCTTAAAACGCATGCCGTCTTTTAGCAAATTGGGAATATTTATGTAAGGGATAAACACACCTCAAAATAAATCAAAGTTATAAATTTGTTGTCAAACCTTTTATAAAAAAAGTACTACATAGGTCGATAAAAAAGGCTATGGCAAATAACTAGTGCATACAATTTGTTTAAAAACATAATAATTTAAAACTGTACCTTAGTATACAAGCTGTTCAATTTTAAAGCAAATCTTTTCTATACCACAATTTTCTGGGACAGCCTGTTCCAACCGACACTTATTTTTTTCAATTGGGCGTGACATAAATCCGTATGCATCCGAGGGATTTCAGGTGCAGCACACTGTATATTAACTTGCCTTAAAATGTTTTGATGTGCAGCTTATTGTAATTTGTTATTGCAGCAGTATGCAATATACGTAGCGGATGGCGCTAATACAAATTCAACATCCAAAATTAATGTGAAATGCCTAACATATTTTAACAAGAAGGGACATAATTCCTTTGATGATGGGGTGATGTTTTTGGCTGACGTCGGTTTCCCTTTGGTTGAGAGGAAACATGTTGCCGGTTGTCTCTTATAAAAATTGCATCCAATTTTCAGAATCAAATATAATATAAACTAATTTCTTATAATCATTGTTTACTTCTTTTGAGTCAAAGTGTTTTAAGTTCGTCTATTAATCATTGGAAGATATCAGTCCTTATTAACTATTATTAACTTTAAACCGATGTTTCAAAACAAATATTTGATGTGGTCTGAGATACGGCAACGTTTTTCAACAACTTGAATGAATAACCAATAAAACTCCTGATATTCAACGGCCAAAGCCGATATCAGTCGATTGTCAATTAAACTTTGGTAGGAAGAGTCCATCTCTCTCTAATTCGCTTTCTCTTTTCAACTGTCTGTTGTTGTTACATAGCTATTCTTTGATATTAGCTACTAAATAGTATTCAAACAATATTGTCTTAAAGTTTTATAGCAATCCATTCAAGAATGGTATACTTTTACTACTATACTTTTATTTTACTGGCTCTTAACCTAGTACTCAATTACTGTCAAATTAAATGAACGTAAAAAAGTAAAAAATGACTTATGTCCATTTGAAAGTTTTTACATTTTTGGCTGACATTTTTGTACAAAAAAATACTGACATTTTTAACAACACTTAGAGAGCTTGAACTAAGACTTTAAAATAGTAAAAGCTAATTAGTTAGATAAGTTTAAGTTGGTTATCCTTCTACTTTTCAAAAACTGCACTCCTACTAGTCAATTCTTCTAATGGTGGAAGTGCTCGAATTAAGGTGCAACACCATAAAATGTAATATTAAAATAGACATTACGCTTGCAAGTTTGTGAATTAAATTTTAAAAATCTCTAAACGTGTGTTTTGAGATACCATTCAGGCCTATTATTGTATATGACACAACTAAAGTTCTGAAATGTTCCTAGCTATTAAATAATCTAGGTTGTATGCAAAAACGTCTAGTACAATATTTCTTACCCTGTATTCTGTAATTAATAAAGGATTTACTTTTATTGAAAATCAATCTGTGCATCTCATCTTATAAGAAACGGTTTTTCGAACCCCTCTTTGCTATTAAACGTAATTTTGGAGATGCAGGTCGTCCAAATAACCAGAAATGCTGCTGTTTCAAAAGAAGGTCGAAAATATTTAAATTTTTGGTTCCTTTCCAAGTTAGCGCAATACTATCAAAGTCGAAAACTTATAATAGACAGAATTAAAAAAATGAAGTCAACCAGTTGGTCTCTACTTCCGACATGAATAAAAGTGCCTCTCTCTAGAAAATATTCTAAATGAGTATGCCAAGTCAGCTTTAGTTTGATACATAACTTTTTAAAAGATCACACATTCAATTAATGAAGCCGATATTGGTGCGACACTCTGTATAAGACAGCAAACTAGTTAGGACGCCCAGTATATATTAATATAAGTTGAGTGGCCTTCAAATTCGTTATGTACTCTCGATCATTTGGCCTCCAACCCCCTCACTCTTATATGCAACTACGAAATTTGGTATATGCTCTCGATCAACTGGCCTCCAGTGAGTTATGCCGCGGTGTTGCCGCTTTTTTGAGTCGGATTAGCGGTATTTTATGCGGAGTTGATGCCGCACAGTCCATGTGTCGTTTGTATAAACGTATGAGATCGCTCCGCCACGTGGTGGAATTTTCGTGAACTACATTGTATAACTGTATATGTGTATTGCTAAAATGGCCTCCGACATAAATTTTGCGTACGGCCTCCAGGAGGCCAGAGAGACATCCTGAGAAATTATTAAGGTCGATTCGTATTGGCCTCCGATTTTTCGAATTCGCCTCCGTTTTGGAGGCGTGTGCGAATGTTAAACTATGCGAGTCGGAGGTGTATATGTCGAAATGCATATATATATATATATATATAATATATATATACAGGGTGTCCCACGACGAAAGACCTCGATTGATATTGGAAAAAGTATAAATAGGAGAGTTTTGAAAATTTGGTAGGATACTGATGTGGGCATGCCCAATCCAACTAAAATATTTTCAAGATGCCGCATTCCGCTTATACCGGAAGTCGATCACAACTTTCTTATTTTAAATAGAACACCCTATATATTATTACATATTTGGATTCCTCACAAAATTCTGACCAACTTTTGTATAGAATGCCCTATGTCTATCTCTAGCCGTTTTCGAAATATTTGATGTTTTT
This sequence comes from Ips typographus, assembly GCF_016097725.1. Taxonomy (NCBI): domain Eukaryota; kingdom Metazoa; phylum Arthropoda; class Insecta; order Coleoptera; family Curculionidae; genus Ips; species Ips typographus. Next base: position 7,291,057 of record NC_138433.1, read on the forward strand.
CCACAAAAGTGACAGTTGCAACGCTCAACATATTTTTGTACTATGTTAAAACCGTATTTCATTTTGCAATGAAACTTTAGGATATTGTAAATGAAGGATCGTTTTATTATACTGAGGGTGCGTAACGACTCATTTGTATACAGGGTCGTCAAAAAAAAATCATAAACTTGCCACTAAAAAAAATGAAAAATCTCAAGTTTTTTAAATGGAAACCCCCATTTTTTATGACGGAATCATTTTGAGCATTAAAAATTACTATAAGTTTCAATTTACTTGCCTATACCTAAATCCAACCCATTTCGTTTTATTTGAGAATAAACATTTTTTATTATAAAAATTCCAGATTTCTTGAAAATTTCTTTCTCTAATTACGTGTAACTGACAGAGAAACGTAGATAATTGCATGCGTGAAGACAGTAAACGAAAAAAATACCAAGTAGGCCATATTTTCAGTACGCTGTTGCCAAAATCCAATACCGTCGACAAAATTAATTGGATTGATATAATTGATAATATATATATATATATATATATATATATATATTGATAATAAACCTGCTTTGTCCCCGTTTTTAGCTTTGAATCATTTTGTTCCTGTAACATTGACTGCATAGCGTGGCTTTTAATTTTCTGCATTTAACCGTTGACCTGTCTCGCATCGCATCCGACCCATACCGTAACTAAGTTGCACACTCTCACTCTCGTGCTTGACTAGTTAAGGGGAGGGGATTTAAGAAACGATTATCTGAATAATTAATTGGTTTAGTTACGTTTGCTGGCGTTTTAGATTAAGCAAAGAGGAATAAACGTTAGTTGATTGGTACTTTTGACTTTTATTAGCGTTGTCACCACCTGAACCACTGTTACCACAGATTGACGGGAATTTTGTCTCCAGCTGTTTAAAAGCTACCAAGGCATACGAATTGTGTTTCCTGGTTCACATTTCGAAAACTCTAAATACTTTATTAAAACCAGGTGGCGCCCGAGGCAATTCTCAATAACTTTGGTTCTAAAACTCATTTTAATTAGAACTCCCGAAAAAATAGCGTCACACAGTTGTAATTTTTTTTTCTAGTAAAATAAAATTTAATTATTCTTAGCCAATGCAATATTTCGACTTGTTGTTTCATATAGGTAAATTATCATGTGCATTTAAAAATAAAATAAATATTATAACGAGAGTTTCTTTATTGACACCTTCGCGTGCGATGCGCCGAGACGAGTGCAATAAAGGAAGTCTGTCACAGCGGCACGCGGCGTCAAATAGAACTAATTAGTCTGCTTTATTTTCCACTAATGTCGCGATTTTTTCAAGCAAGTAAATAATAACCTAACCTTAGTAATAAGTAACTCTCTTTTAACAAAATTGCATTTCGTTAAATCAGGCACCTTATTTGAGGTTTTCAATCGTAACATAATTTGCGTTTTTGGTATTATAATATATTTTCGCGCAACTTTTAATTTTATTATAGGTTTTACTCTTTTTCCGACGTCAGCTATTTCTACACCCATTAGATATTCTTTTTGAATTTGGTGTTTAGAATCCACAACAAAATCAGGTCGATATAGCTGGACTGTCACTTCATCACCATTGTTATTCGGTGAATTATTCAAAGTATAAGTAAGTTTATTTTAATCAATAATTGGGCAATAAAATCCGATAAAAAATGATGTCCCAGAATTAGAGGTTTAGAAAGGTTTTTCACTACTTATGCTTCAATATCCAACTTTATGTTGTTAATTTTTAGAGTTACTTTTGAAGTACCAACTGGGTTAACAGTATAATATTATACTGAAGTTAATTGGATTCTCTCTGATGATAGAGACATGTTAGTTACAAGATTTAATTCAATTAAATTTCGTCCACATCCTCTGTCTAGAATTACATCAAACAAATTGTCCTCGTTATTTATTGAAGCTTTGATTGACAATAAATTGCTATCTTTACTGTTTGTCGAGTTTAGAGCAACTTCATCGATACTTAACATTGAATTTTAACATTTACTAGGATTCTGATGTGTAAAAAAATTCTTATTTTGTCCAAAATTGTAAAACTTGTTGCTACCTCGATTAAAATTTTTACATTTTGGTGAACAATTATTTCCGGTATTACTGTTTCTTATACCCCGATTTTGATCAAACCTAGAATAATTTTGCTTTTTTTGTGACACATTTCGATAGTAGAAATCATTTTTGTTCAACTTGGGCCTCTTGTAATAATTATTTCTACAATAATTGTTGGACTGAAATTCACAATTTTTAGAATACTTATTTGGCCAAGTGCGATTAGCACCAAATTTGTCAAATTTGTTTTTCAAAAGATCTTTACGAGGCCGAAAATTTATTCCGTCCGAAATGTAAAATTTACTTTGCAGATTTATTTAATTAAATAATACACGCTCTTTAATATCACTTATTTTCAAGACTAGTTGGTTTAAATCACTAACATTTTTATTATTAGAGCTTAGCAAATAATACATTTCAAAACACGACGGATTTAAACCGTTTTCAAAATAATCTCTAAAAGTTTCAAAAGACATGTCCTAATTAATAATAAGTCTTCTGACTGGAATGAGCCCCTCTCTAAAGTCCCAGGACTTGTTTTCAAACGAGTTAGTTATTACACTGTCGATGCGGAAAGGATGATTGACTCAGATTCTTCAAAAGATAAAGATCAGCATAAAAACACTTTGCAAAAAGATATTTTGACGACTGTTTTCTGATATTTGATTGCCAGATTAACATGATCAAGGATTTTCTAGCGCACATTGTATTAAATTCACAATGGAGCTAGATAAAGAAAACCAAATTCCTTTCCTCGACCTTTTAATAAAGTAAAACATAACCACGAAGTTCCTAGACTTCGAAATTTACAGGAAACCAACTACAACAGACACTCTTATTCCTTTTTACAGTCACCATCCATACATACACAAGTTTGTCAGCTTTCACTCTCTATTCCATAGGGCCTTTACAATACCACTTGGTCAAGACGAATTTAATTAAGAAATCGATATAATATATCATGTTTTAACATGATTTCAGCTGAAAAAGAACAACAATCTTTCAGAACATTACATTACTACGGGAACATACCTAAGAAAATAGCAAAAATTTTACGAGAAGAATGTAATATTGACGTGGCATTCACGACTGACAATACCCTCAGGAAACATCTTATAAAAACGAAAGATAAGTTACCTTTTATGAAAAAACCGGGTGTGTACTGTCTTTCTTGCAATGATTGCGATTGCGTATAGGTAAAAGGTCAAAGGGGTAGGTTGTATAGGTCAAACAGGTCGTAATATTGAAACTAGGGTGAATGACCACCTTAAATTGATTGAAAAATACAAAAACAAAGATGTTACTAACACCAACTCTTTGTTTGCCAATCACATTGTTGAGTCAAATCATTGTTTCCAGCTCGAACAGAACTTTAAGCCACTCCACATTTGTAACAAGGGTAAAAAGCTGGATTTGTTGGAAAACCTGGAAATTTATAGGGCTGTCATGAGCTCAAGATGGAATTGTTTGAACGCAAAAGTTGACTTCGACTTTAATAAACTACTAACGTCGCTTATTACCGATTAAGAATATGTGAAAATTGAAAAACCTAAATTTATTTGCCCTGTATTTACACATTAATAATGAAATTTCAAGAACACATTGATTTGCTGTCAAAAAATGCCTATAAATTTACAAACACGGTCTAATAATGATAAGGAAAAATTTTTGTACTATAAAAAAGATGGATGTTAACTTAAGATCCGACTAACTTAATTACCGACCTAGGTAGTCTTTTTACAGTTTGTTTTTAATTTTTAATTTTAATTGTAATTTTGAGTGTAAAAGCAGGTGTTGACTGTGCGTTCTGTAATGTGCAATGTGCGTTTTGTGTTGACTGTGTGATCCTGACCACCTAAAAGTTTTCAAGGTAATATTGCTTTAGTATAGACATGTGACTTTAACAACATTCTGTACAATAGGTCTGATGATGGCTTTAGAGCCGAAACCGGTAACCGGGTTAAAACATTTTGTGGCAACGACTTTCTATCCGCTTCTGGCAATAGCAGAACAAAAAATACTGCAACAATGAGAAAAATTTAATTGAGGCTTAGTCTTATGAGCAAAACTTCGCATCTCACATCACTGAACACCATTATGATCAATGTCCGATAAATGTTTGGGGTGTGGGTCAATTATTCAATCGATAATTATTCGGCTAGCCTGGAACTCATTAAGGTACAGGCCCATCGAGAATTTTAATAACGATAACAGCTCATCATAGTCTGCTTTGGCTTCCTTCTCATATAGTCCTCAGTGTTACATGAAATATAAGAACAAATGTGTTACTTAAGGCTTAATATACAATATCATATTTTATAACAAAATTATTCTTAGCATCATATATAGTTTTTCCTTTTTGTGTTAGTATGTACGATCCATTTTCCATTCTCAAAATTAAAAATTGAACGTATGAAATTGATCTCCTTAATGCTGTAAAGCAAGGATTGGGATAGAATTTCACGTGAGTTATGTAGCCTATAATTCCGATAATGCTGACTATTAGATTAGACTTTGCAGAATCTTATTTTATTGTTTATATAAAAATCACGCTTTCTAGATTCAAGCTAGGGCCCGTAGTCAGTCTGCAATTGATCTTCGTTTAAAGCAGTCATATTGTGAGTCACCTATTGTTGTAATCTTTTCTGTAATAAAGTTTTTTTAAAAGACTTATCGCGTGGAAGATTACTTAACTGGCGCAGTCGGTAGGATCTCAGAAGATTTTTCGGTTTTACCTGTGATTTGGAAGCAGACTGTCCTGAAGCCAGGCCCAAAAAATCGTCAGTTTCTACTGTTTGCTGCGATCGACCTTTGAACCTACAGAAGAGAACCCACAGTTGCGGATCTAAGAAAGTACCGTAAGTGAGATTCCTTCTTTTACCCTTTTATTGTAAAATTGATGTGTGTTAATGCGAAATACCATTTTTCTATATTTTTTCTTTTTATCATCAAATTTAACTTTGAATGTCAGTAAGTCAGATCGATAATCTAATCTTAGACATTTCAAATATTAATTTGGAAGATAATCTTGATACTACTCTCGTAAACATAGATTTAGATATGGCTACTCTTACAGCAGCAAAAGAAATTGCGCGCACACTAAAAACATTTAGTGGAAAAAGCGAGCATTTAGAATTTTTTATAGCCAGCGTAGATAGTTTCTATCAAAGATACTTTATTTATACTCAAGATGATTCATTAAAAGAATTTGTTTTTGCTTCAATTTGCTCTAAAATTTGTGACGAAGCAGGCGATTTCTTATTATGTAGACCAGATTTAACTACTTGGCCGCTCATTAAAGCAGCTTTAAGACAAAAATTTGGCAATCGCGTAAATCGATCAGTCTTATCTCAACAATTAAACTTCATGACTAAAAATCGAAATGAAAGTGTGTTAGACTTCATTGAACGCTTAAAAGTGCTTAAAACCAGAATTTCACTAAAAATAATTGCTGATTTAACATTAACTAATGCTACCAAGCAAGCATTAATTGAACAAACAGAATTAACATCAGTCACTGTTTTAATTAGTAATTCTCCTAGTGAACTAAGGACTATTCTAATGTTTCACAACCCTAAAACTTTAGAAGACGCTAGCACATTTGTTGTAAATTATTCGTTAGTTGAACAGCAAATCAACGCAAGATCTTATCACTCTCAGCCTAAACAACAACCACAATTTGGGAATAAGCCTCATTTTCAACATAAACCTGTAAACAGAACACCCCACTTTGTCGAAAACAGTTTCCCAGCGTTTGAAAACCGTTTTCCATCATTTCAGCCGTCATTTGTTCAAGTACAACCCCATTCTTCACAAAACTTCAATGCGCAAGCAAATTTCAAACAGCCTTTTCCCAGCCAGCCTATTAACATTCAAAGTAGATCAGTAAAACAACATTTCCCCACAAACAGTCAAGTATTTGGAAAACCTAAAAATGTATTTTCGAAAGAAAACTCGAACAGACCCACCGGACCACCAATACCTATGTCAACTTCGACAAAAAATACCATGCAACGATCATTTGTGACCCAATCGAGAAACTTTAACAATTTCCAAAGACCCAAATATACTTTTACTGAATTAACCTACTTAGCTGATGGTACCCCAGTATACGCACAGGACCAATCAGAGAACCCTGATACTGACTACACTCAGTATGAATCTCCAGAATATTGCAGTGAACCTGCACAACAATACTATGAACCCCAATATTTTGAGGAAGAAAACGCACCTCTAAACGAAAACGAAAATGTTCAAGAACCCAGCAAGGAAATCAATCCACCCTAAATCTAAATAGTTTCCAAGTAACTTCACTTCCTTATATCACTATAACAAACCCCCCAGCTAAATTGTTAATTGATACTGGAAGTCATACATCTTTAATTCGACCAATTCTAGCCGAACAATACTTTCCAAATTCAATTTATACTTCTAAACATACCCTCGTAACTTGCACAGGCAACTCAAAAACTCAATTCAAATCAAAAATTCCCCTCTTACAAGAGTTTGGTATTAACAACGAATTAGAGTTTATACTATATAATTTCCATGATTATTTTGACGGTATAATAGGACTTAGAGACTTGAGAAAATTAGGTTTAGATGTAAAATTATCAGAACAAAAGTTGTGTAACAATTTCACAGAAATTCCTTTATACTATCGTGAATATTTTGATCTCCAAAAAATTGAAATTCCACCTACATCAATTATTGTAAAGAATATTTACACTAATCTTCCTGAAGGAACAGAACTCTTTTTGCCTCATATACATAACGGAACAGTTGAAATTCCACCTTCGCTTTTATTAGTGAAAAACAGTACAGTTCCATTGGAAATTCGTAATTTGTCTAAGGAAAGTATAATTATAGAATTTGACCCTTTCTCAATTGAAGAAAAAGCTCAAATCTTTAATTCTCAAAATTTTGAAATTTTTAATATTGAACAAGTACATTCAGAAATCTTTAACTTTGAAACTTCGGATTGCGACTTTGAAACTTCAGATTGCGACTTTTCTTTAATCCGTTCTCAACATCTCAATCAAGGAGAAAGAAAATAATTAAAAAATGTCATCAAACAATTTTCAGACGTTCTGCATAAACCAAATTCACAATTAACTTTTACTAACGAAGTAAAGCATGAAATTAAGACCACAGATGAAATACCCGTGTACACTAAATCTTATCGTTATCTTTATGTTCATAAACAAGAAATTCAAAATCAAATCTCTCAAATGCTTAATGATAGCATAATTCGCCCTTCACCTAGCCCTTGGTCATCCCCAGTTTGGATTGTCCCAAAAAAAATTGACGCTTCAGGCAAACAAAAATGGCGTGTAGTTATCGATTATCGCAAAATCAATGAGAAAACGATTGACGATAGATATCCAATTCCAAATATTGCAGATATCCTCGATAAACTTGGCAGAAGTCAATATTTTACTACATTGGATCTAGCCTCAGGCTTTCACCAAATAGAAATGCATCCCAACTCTATTTCTAAAACAGCTTTCACTGTCGAAAATGGACACTACGAATATATCCGTATGCCATTCGGTCTTAAAAACGCCCCCGCTACTTTTCAAAGAGTAATGGATAATGTTTTGAAAGATCTCCAAGGAAGAATTTGTCTCGTTTACATGGACGATATCATCATCTTTTCTACATCTCTTCAAGAACATATCAGTAATCTCAAGGCAGTTTTTCGTAGACTTCGCGAGCATAATCTTAAAATCCAGCTCGATAAATCTGAATTTTTGTGTAAAACTGTTGAATTTCTTGGTCATGTTATCACCCCTGAAGGAATTAAGAAAAATTCTAAAAAAGTCGAAGCCATAAAAAAGTTTCCAATTCCTAAAACTCCAAAAGAAGTAAAATCTTTTCTCGGACTAATTGGTTACTACCGAAAATTTATTCGAAATTTTGCACATTTAACAAAACCTCTTACAAATTGTCTAAAGAAAAATCAAAAGATTGAACACACTCATGAATTTGTCAATTGCTTTGAAACTTGTAAACAAATGTTAATGAATGACCCAATTTTGCAAGACCCTGATTTTTCACAACCTTTTAATCTTACTACAGATGCATCTAATCATGCAATCGGAGCCATTTTGTCACAAGGTCCTATAGGTAAAGATCTACCTATCGCATATGCATCTCGAACTTTGAACCCTGCAGAAAGAAACTAAAGTACGATTGAAAAAGAGCTTTTAGCAATCGTCTGGGCAACCAAATATTTTAGGCCTGATCTTTTCGGTACTAAGTTTAAAATTATCACGGATCATAAACCATTACAATGGCTATTCTCCATTAAAGAACCCAATTCTAAACTAGTGCGATGGCGCTTAAAATTGCAAGAATATGACTATGAAATCATATACAAGAAAGGAAAGCAGAACACTAATGCCGATACGCTTTCTCGAATTCAAATTTACCCTATAGAGGACAAACAATTATCAATTTTTCCCAATTTTGACCCAAATGAAATTCCTGAAATTTCCAACGAAGACATTGAACAAATACTTGATTCATGGACTAAAGAAATTACACCGCCTAGTTCTTCTCCAAAGAACAAGATTAATATAATTTCAGACATAACAATTCGTCCACCAATTCAAGAAAATCAAACTAAAATTGATAATACAGACGATCTAGAAACAAGACATACAAGTGCTGAAAATCCCATAACTGGCGCACCCAATGTACAAAAACCTTTAAATATAAATAAAAACCAAGTCATGTTTAGATACTCGAACAACAACAAAATTGAAATTCAAAAGCAACACATTTTTGATAAACATCACTTATATGTATTTTCAAACAACGATCCTTCTGAAGATGAAATTTGTAAAATCATTAAAGAACATTTTACTCCTAAATGCACATATTGCTTAAATTTTAAAGATAAAAGCCTTGAACCAATTGTCTTAACTATTTTCCAAAAATACTTTAAAAATAATGCATTTAGTCTTTTCATTTCCAATACTGTGTTGGAAGACGTCGAAAATATTGAAGAACAACGACAAAAACTAAAATACTATCACGAAACTAAAACCTCACATCGTGGTATTCAGGAAAATATTGTAGCGCACTTAAAATACGATTCTATTGGCCAAATTTAGAAAGTGACGTCAAGATGTACGTAAATTTATGTGAAATTTGTCAAAAGTCCAAATATGAAAGACACCCGAATAAATTGATTTTCAAACCAACACCTATAGGTTATGAACCTTTTGATCTACATATGTATATGGATATCTACAAGACACACAATGTTTCATTCTTAACCATTGTAGATAGTTTTTCAAAACTAGGACAAGCATATCCTTTACTAACACCAAACAGCACAGAGGTAGCTAATAAATTAATCACTTATTTAAATCATTTTGGATTACCTCGCAAAATTACCACCGATAACGGTACTACTTTCAAGAATGAAGTAATTCAAAATCTTTGTTCTGTGCATAGCATCGAAATCCATTATTGTACTCCTCACAATCCAAATTCTAACAGTCCCATTGAACGCTTTCACTCTACAATAAATGAAATCATTCTTACTTTAAAAAATCAAAAACCAAAAGAAAACATTTCTAATTTAATGGCTTATGCAATTTTGTCTTACAACAACTCTACTCATAGCGCTTTGAAATACACTCCTTTTCAAGATATTCGCTCAAAAATCAAAAGCTAAAGAAGCGAATAAATATAAGAAAGTTCACTCCCCTATCATTGACCATGAAAATGTAATTGTCTCGCAAAATAAGCAGTTTCATAAAAACGTTTTAAAACCACAACGTCATTTAATTGTTTCAGATGATGCAACTCCATCTAATACTAATAATTCCCATGGTTACAACCTTAGAAATCAACGAACTAAGTAACCCTATCCTTCCCATCTCTGTTGGAAAAGCTTACATTGCACAATCTAAACATACGTCTTTTTATCACATTAACATCAGTAACATCGAAACATGCTTGTATAAAGTTCAGTACCTTTTAGATAAATCCAATTACATAAGTAACAACTCCAGCAAAAATGAGAGCTTTACGCTTTTGACCTCTCATAAGTTCAAACAAACAGCTGACTATTTGCAACGCATTCTTAGTAATGTCGAGATATTCCATAAACCTACTAAAGTTAAACGCGGACTAATTAATATTGTCGGTAAAGTTAACAAATGGTTATTTGGTACTCTAGATTCTGATGACGAAGTTAATAACTATTTTAATACAATCTTACAAAACGAACAAAAAGCACAAGATGACTTAAAAAGTGAACATACTGTCTTAACATCAGTAGTAGAAACTGTACAATTGAAAAAGCTGACTAAAAACCAAGACCTATTACTAGATAAAATCAATCAATTAAGAGACATGGAATACAATATAGGTAACGCATTGTATATGTCACTAGTTTTGGATAATATTATATTTCAACTAAATACCGTAAATCAACTTGTCAGTAATATTGAAACCGCAATTTCGTTTGCTCATGTAAACACTATGCATAACTCAATATTAAATCCATCTCAATTGAGGAAATTGATTAGTGATCTCCACAGTCTCTGTAAGTCAGATAATCTTCCAAAATTTAGCGAATTAATTAACTACTATAAGTACTTATCAGTGCAAGTAATGATCAAAGAAAACATAATATTATTTTCTATACACACACCAATTACTGGACCAAATCAATTTACATTGTATAAAATCTTTCCTATCCCGGTCCATAACCAAACAATTTCCGTTGCCGATCCTTATATCCTACTTACGAAAGAAGAATATTGGACAGCACAAGAAGAATGCCCGCAACTGGAAAATGTGTTCATTTGCCAACAAGAAGCTTTATCAAGAGAAGCTAGCTGTGTATTTAAGCTGATCACCACTACAGTGAATGAGTGCCCTTTAGTAGACATTTATTTTAAAAGAACAACCGTACACCGCCTGAATGGAAAAGAAATCCTGGTGATTCCAGTAAATGAAACTATCATCAAAAGTACTTGTAAAAAAGGATTGTACAGTTTACGAAATCCCAGTATAATCACTATTCCCGAATGTGCGATTAAAATGGGACACCGTGTATATGAAAAAGAAACAAACAGTTCAGATCTTCAATTCATAGTGGACCTGCCTGACTTTTCGTACACCGAACAAAGTACTGCCATCCCTAAACTCCAACTCGACGAGGTAAACATTGAAGAACTCAATAATGCCCGGAAGATCCTGGACTCAGTTAAATTTCATTTCTTGAATGAACCAACTCAGTTTTCACCCACATATTGGACTCTTTTTGCACTCATTTTAGGCATACTGATCTTGGCAGCCCTTATCTACCTGTGGAGGACTCTTCGCCAAAGAAGGAAGTCTAGACGAAACCCTTCATCTAAAGACATTGATCTGCCCTTAGATGATCGAAAAAACAAGGAACCCTTGTTTTCCGAACTTACGAAGGGAGGAGTTATGTAGCCTATAATTCCGATAATGCCGACTATTAGATTAGACTTTGCAGAATCTTATTTTATTGTTTATGTAAAAATCACGCTTTCTAGATTCAATTGATCTTCGTTTAAAGCAGTCATATTGTGAGTCACCTATTGTTGTAATCTTTTCTGTAATAAAGTTTTTTAAAAGACTTATCGCGTGGAAGATTACTTAACTCGTGTATACACAGCGCAAACAAAATTAGTCATGCAAACGACACGAATTTTTATGTTAGTAGTTTAGCATCAACCAGCGAAGTTGCCGAAGCATTGGTTCGGGACTATTCGCATCTTCAGCGAAACATCGTATATGGTTCGCAACTTCTCAGTGTAAAGCACTAAAAAAATAATTAGATTAATTCCATGGCTATATTATTCTCGTTATTAGGGTTCAATGGAGTATTATATGTAATGGAGTACTTCCATGACGCACCTTCTCATTTAGCAAAATTATCGTATACTCCGTATGTACGAGTTGAGTCCAAAGGCCGAGTAGAGATTTCGTAATCCCTAATAGTTGTATTGGTACCACTCGACTAAACTCTTCTTGTAGTTCCCACAAGTGGTACAGTGCCAATTTGTATAAATATATCTTAGCGTTCACTTCAGTATCATATGTAATATAAAACATAAAATTTACGATCCACTCCATTTTTGACACTTTTGCGAAATTTATTTATTGGCTTCACTTCACAAGTATTGCTGCAAAACCGAATTCTAAAATAATACTGTAAAACGTCTTCCCAACTCGGACTATTTACATAATTTCTGTAACTAGTCATTTATTAACGCGCGCAGCGACCAATTAATTTCTCATCGCTCGCGAATTACATTCTTTGCCAAATGCATAAACAACTTATACGCCTAAGGTAATACGTCTATTACTGCATTATTGTACAGACAAAAATATACTCTCTTTTTAACCATCAGTGGATTATCTTTATACATAATTATAGGTAGGCGCCTACAAAAGAAAAATATTCAACATGCTTAAATTCAACTATTCATTTAACTATTTTTAACATTCACAGAAAATTAAACTGATATCTGTTCTTGAATCTTCTAAATTTGAGCAATAAACATTCAGACGCAGATAAAAGAATAAAATCCTTGGAATTTGCCAAAAAAAAACAAAATTTGTTTGAACATTATGCTTTAATTGCATTTTGTATTTTATGCATTACGCGGTCTGTACTGAACAATGTCTGGTCTCATTGAAATATTATTCCAAATTGGCTAAATCAGCGAACCCCAGGGGTTTAGGCATGGTGCACTTATTAACCGTTGGGAAAAATTTATCTGATAACTTTAACATTGACATGACAAGTTCATTGTCTGGAAGTAATTTGCTAGTCTCAGCATCCTGATTCTCCGCTGGAGAGGGTTCTAAATTGCATTTATACGGTTGCTATCTCCACTTTCATTCAGTTTGTCCCTCGAGGCACGTGTTGAAAATTCTACATCTTATGTGCTTCATTGTAAATCTCTTCTGCCCTATTTCCTGGATGTAAGAACGGTGTTAGGAGAAAGGATTTCAGGGCATACCCACTGTCACCTAAAAATAACAATCAGACACAATACATAATGACTCATCTGGATAAACTTTAAAAACACCTACCTAACAAAATACCATTTCTAAATTCTCATGTTTCAAAACGTGTTAAAATTCTGGAGTTGTTCAAAATGGTCATGTCATGAGACGAACCTGGTCATCTTGCTACAATATCTTGGACTTTTAAATCTGCTCCTCCAATTATTTGAGTATTTATGGAAAATACACCTTTCCTGTTCCGAAAAATCTCAGCATCTTCTCCACCTGTTATAATATAATTTTTTTATTATTATAATAAAGCAAGTAAAAAATCGTAAAATACTTCAAATATCCACATTGTAAACATATTGATGGTAATCTAAGAAGAATGAACTATTGGACTAAACCATTCCAGAATTTTCTATTGAAGGCAGGGAACATACCTGGTGACTGTATTTTAATGTGGGTTCCATCAATACACTCAATCAACCTACCCTACTACTCGGGAAAAGTGTGAAATTTGATAAAATAGCTCTTGGGTATGTAATATTCCATGATTATCAGGCATTTTTCTATACTGGGGTCTCAAATTAGCAATTACACGTGACACTTTTGAAATTATCCGGGAGACTGTGGATTGATGAACACCCATAAAATCTCGCACTGCAATTTCATGGGAATTGGTTGCAAAAAATCTCAAAGTCAGTAACTGCTCCATGGGTGTTTCTAAAAGAAGAAATTCAGAAATTTTTTATTGAATAAAACAATAATAATTAAATTATTTAAGTACTTATATGATTGCTTGGAAATGACTTACAAGTTATTATCAAAGCTCAGTTGTTCTCGTATTTGTTCCAATAACAGTGGTAGCGGTGGGTTTTGTTAATCTGAATCTTCTACAGAATCCCAAATCATCCATGGAATTAATGTGATCTTTTATGATATTAATCCTTCGTGGAAATCCATTGTCGACATGTCTAAAATATCTAAACGAACGATAAACTTAGCCAAAATTTAACTTGATGCATACGGCAATAAAACTACTTGCTGACTCATTCCGTCAAAAGTCATTATGTCAAACTGTCGCATGTCTAGGAACATGACACCGGTAGGAAAGCCGGTAAAACGGAGAATTAGGTTAGGTTGACAAAATAAGATGTTTTACGGCCGTATTCACCATTACCCGGCTTAACAGACTGTTAAGCCGTAACAATGGTATAGCAAATAACCCCTTGTTAAGAAATGTACTTCTTCACCAAGCTATTTGCTGGTCCGTATAGTAAACAAACTGATAAGTAAAAAGTTATTCTTGGCAACATGGCTGTAATGACGATCTAACCTCAATTTTTTCCTTATTCAAACTTGTATTTGGTTGTTGTCGGTTGACTTATTTTGTTTAGTTTATGACAGTGTTAAGACTTTCACAAGTAAGTATTTATGTATTTACAACGTAGAAAAGTAAATTTATAACATTTTTGGCATAGATAATATAAGGAGCGAAAACGATCTAGTCACTATTCCATGAGAGAAAAAGAAATATTGATATCCTTAGTAGAAAGGTATTTAAGTATTTTGGAGAATAGAAAACCCAACGCGGTTTTCAACAAAGAAAAAACCAAGTGCTGGGAGCAATTAACAATTGAGTATAATGCGGTGCAAACATCAGGACTTAGGACTGGCTCTCAGTTAAGAGAAGCCTATGACCAACTGAAAAAAATTGTAAAACAGCACAAATCTGAGGATAAGGTACCAATATAAATTTTTTATAGTAATAAGTACAAACTGTTTTTGTTTTTGTTTTGTTTGGCAGGTTGAAATGTTAAAAACAGGTGATGGTATATTTATTTCAACAACATTTTTTCATTATTAAAAGATTATTATTTTTCTATCAATAATAATTTTGATAGTAATGTTGAAATTTCTGCTACTGCGACAAGTTCAATAACAGAAACTTTGCCAAGAAATGATGATATTTTAATAATATATGAAGAGGATGAAATGAGACTACTGCGGAAAGTAATGAAGAAGACATCCAAGAAGTTAGTAAAGAGCCTAATGCAGATGCCTCAAACGAGGATTAAGTTACCTTCAAGTGTTAGAAAAAGCCAGCCAAAAGACAAAGAAGAAACTAAAAAAAATGGAAATACTTGATAAAAAACTAGATATCCAGAATTTAATGACAGAGAGTGAACAGGAGAATTTGAAAGGAAAAAGGTTAGATAATGAAATAAAACTAATCGTAAAACAACGGGAAATGCTAGAATTAGAAATTAAGAAAGTAGGATTTGACAATCTGCATAAACAGTAGTGGAGAGGGTAAATTCGCCAGTAAGCTGACCCGCACCAGTAGTCGGCCACAAACCAATGAAAACAACAACTTGAAATTCCCGCGATTTTTAACTGTCATCTTATTTGGAGTAAAATCTGTCATCTGTTAAGTTAATGTACATCACTTCCTCTTCTCTCTTGAATAAACTTCACGTTATAAATTTCCCGCTAAAAGTTAGTTTGCGGTCGGTAAGCCTATTGATACAGTTGCAAGTATGTAGCCAAGTGTTATGTTATGATTTAGGGTGCAAAGACATACTTTAAGACAACTAATTACCTCCAAAATACCTTAAAAATCTTAAGATATAAGTTAGAAATAAAGCGGCCAGTCACTGGCTCAAAGCTTTTCTATGTAAGCTAGAATTCGAGCCGCAGGCCGACTACTAGGAATAAGGCCAGCATTTTTGTTTTGCATTTTTTTATCTTGCATACCCGAATGTATTATGTTCTATATTTTTGTTGGATAGTTTGAAGTTCATAAATTGTATATTCTAGTAGTCGACCGGGGGTATTGTTGATAGTAAGAAAGTTATAAAAGATTTAATGTAACGGCCGACTACTAGACTAGGCATTAAAAAGTCCCTGTGCCAGTAGTCGGCCACAAAAATTTAGATGTCTCTGAGGACCAATTTTGAAGTAAAAACTTAATTGATTGTTATTGATTTTAGATAGTGCCCAAAGACCCGAAACGAAAGTTTTATCAATACTCGAAGGAAAACATGCGAAATGCACTCAAAGCAGTTCAAAATCGAGTAGCAATACGGCAAACATGTCGAGACTACGGCGTACCACGATATTCTCTATAGGACCGTTTCAAAGGGCGGATTTCGGAAAACCGTCGAAAAATAGGACCAGATCCATACTTGACTGCCAAGAATGAAAAACGGATTGTGGATTGACAATTCAAGTTGCAAAATGTGGTTTTCCCATCCAAAAAGAACAGTGCAGAAAATAGTTTTGGATGGAAATAATAAAACTCCTTTTAAAAACGGAAAGCCATGACAAAAATGGTACTCATCATTTTTGAAAAGACATCCGGAAATTTCAATACGAACACCGGAAACTATAGATAAAGCAAGAGCTAAGTTAAGTAAGGAGTACATTAAATCTTGGTGTAGCAGTCTTGAAACTTTCTTACAAGAAAAAGACGCAATGGATATTTTAGCGGATTCGTTAAGAATTTTCAACGCCGATGAAAGTGGCTTCAGTTTATGTCCGAAAACAAGAAAGGTATTTAGTCCAAGAGGGTACAAAAACTACTAAACTATCTGTTGATGTTACTTCATACAGTAAAGAAGGGGAATGAAAAGGACAATATTAACGTACCCACATAGCATTCAATGAATATGTATATCTGATCTATGTACATTTCATGTCTGTAATAGGTACATACAGTTGATGACAATACATCTTTTGTAATAATGTTATCGACATTATTGGAGGTTCGGTGGTGGTGCAGCAACGACTATCCAGTAAAACTCAATTACTATTAACTGGTTACAAGGACTTAGCCGAGACTTAACTATTAACTAACTTTAGATATATTGAGACGATCCGCTAATTATTTTATCTGCATCAGCATTATTCCAACATGTAGGACATCCGTTATTGTTCGTATCATCATTATTGTAATAAGTGGAAAATTCGTTAATAATGCTATTTGTCCACTAAGCAGTATTAAATAGGTTTGTGTTATTAATAACAGTTTTACTGGTTCGATCTGCATTACCTACATACCTAATTACAGATTATTAAACATTATAATTTTGTAATAAAATTACTACACCTTCTATTGGTTTTAAAAAAAATTGACTTAGAAAAGCAAAATTTTTGTTGAGTTTCTCAGCTAACCTAATTACATCAGTATTATACTACAAACTAACACTATTAGTCGTGTATATATGCTAATAATATAGTTACACCAGTAAACCTCTATTTATACTATACTAGGTACACTTAATTTCTAAAATATTGTTTCACCTTGTCCTTATGCACAGACACTTTCTTATGGTTTTTTATTATAGTCACGTTCGGATGATTATCCTTAACTACACTATAGGGTCCGTTAAAGAGTTCACTCATTTTATTTGCTGTTATCATTCTTTACTAAAACTAAATCTCCTTCCTTAAAATTAACATAAGTAATAGTGTGCTTGTCATAGTTTTGTTTTCGTTTAATTTTTGCATCTATCCAATTTTATCTAGCATCTGAATTAGCTTCCTGTAAGCGATATTTAAGTTCGAGCGCATAATTTTCGAATGTATATATCGGATCAATTTGACCTTTTGTTAATTGAGAGGTTCTTCCAAACACTAATTAATAAGGCGTATATTTTGTCCCTGTGTGAACGTGAGTATTATATGGAAAACACCAAAACGGTAACCACGAACTCCATGCTGCATTATGGTTATTTATCTGCATTCTCAAGTATGCACCTTTATGGCTGTTTTCTATTGCTCCCATTGTTTCATGGTGGTGAGTCGTGGAGTTCAATTGCTTAATACCTAATAATTTACATATTTCTTTAAAAAAGTTGGCTATAAAATCCTTTCCTTGATCTGTTACAATTCCGTTAGGAATTTCGTATCGTAAAATTGTCAACAAAAGATTTAGCTACAGTACTAGCTCCTTTGTCCTTTAGTTTCACTAAAGAAAAAAAACAACTTCACTATTTTTTTAATCACATTGTATAGTAAGAGCATATTTCTTTTCTTCTATATCTGCGGTCCAATTAAGTCTAAAAAACTCTTTCAAATGCTGACGATGATGTTGATGTTATCGTAAGAGGTATTTTCTGTAGTTTGCTGTGCTTATATCTTTGACATTCATCACACCTCCGTACAAAGGATTTTACATCCTTGTTCAAATATTTCCAGAAATAATATTTCCTTATGTTATTGAACATTTTAGACACGCCTGCATGTCCTCCGGTAAGTAGTATGTGGAAATCGTTAAGTATTAATTGCCTTGTAGATAAATCATGGAATCATTATATTTCATGGGCTTCTTATAACACAGTAATTTTTATTCCTTTTTCTTTAAATATATTAGCAATTTTACTAATTTCTTTAATTTTCTTTTTATTTTGTTCATGTTTAAAAATCATAATTTTCAAAATGTTATATTGTGTACACAATTCTTAACAGTCTTTCAACGATGAGCGAAGCTCCGTCGTTGAGCAAGCTTCTGTCAATTTCAAATAAATTATTGGAATCGATTCCTCATAAATTATATTATTTTTAACGTACGTATATTCATTAATATCATCACTACTTTGGCTGGTAGTTTTTACTAAGTTTTCAGTTTCATGCATGATTATTTATAATTCTGTCTCATATTTAGGCTTTTTCAGTAACGTAACCATTCCAGGGTGATCAGACCGGTCCTGGTTGTTATCAGAACTAATGTCGTTGTCATCTATTGCCTTGTCTCAAAACCGTTTGGTTCTCGACCTAGTCATTATATTAATTGTTTCTCGGATTTCTGTGTACATGTTACACAAATCTGATACTGGTATTTCAATTCTTGATAATGCATCAGCGGTCACGTTTGTTATGCCTTTTATGTATTGTACTGAAAAGTCATATTCCTCTAAGATTAAGCGAAATTTTGTTAATATACTTCTATATGGCTTAATAGACGCCGGTGTTGAATTTTGTTCAAGTTGAATGGTGTGTTTGTAAACATTCGTGGTACCTAGTGAATCACCGGGTAATTGGAATATATCTGCATATTTTGCAAGTATTTTTTTTAAAGATTATTTTTCTTCCGTATTTAAATTTAATTTATTAACATTGTCCAATAAATTTTCTATGCGATTAACTGAAATGCTTAATGAATTCGTATTTGTAATAATTTCCTAAATTACTAGCATCCAATACTTTGGGATAAAAGTTTTTTATGATGACTTCTGATTCGCGAGTATTCAATATTCTTACAGGTATTAAGTTGCCTATAGGTTTTGCCTGCTACAAAAAGTCCTTCTTCTATCCCTTCTGGTAGGACAACACAGTCTCCTTTATGGCTTAAGTATTTTATTATCTCACATCTTTGCGGTAAGGCAATTAAACTATCTTCTCTAGATTCCATTTTAAGAGCTACATTTTTATTATTAATCTTAAAACAAATGGTGAACATTTTATAATTTATAACTGCAGAAAGTCTTTCAAGAAAATCTGATCCTATTACTCCTCCTATCGCCTCATCGAAATCATTTATAATAAAAAAATTATGGGTAATATTGTAACATATAAATTACAGTAGGTTCCGTTACCAAATATTGCCTCGGTCTCTCCCAGTACAATGTCTGTGTAAGCAAGATCGGCGAATTGAGGTCATGATGTGGGTATAAATACAGCACCACAAACACGTACAAATCTCTGGGTTAGTCTGGATACGCCTATTGTGCAACGCAACGTGGATCAGTAGGTGACCAAGTGCCACACCCGAGTATCAGCCCTAGCAAAGGAAATAGTGTGGGCGTGCAGCAAGAGTTGCCGCACCTATAACCTCCCTTTGTTAGTACCATAACGACTTTACCGGCCCGGTGAATGCCCTCGGCCACGAGTCTAGGGTTCATTCATCCCCGGTAAAGCGCTTGCCCTTCGTGAACCTTCCGTCTTCTCGATCCTGCATCCCATATCATGCTCTTCGCCCATCTTGACAATCTGGGAGTAAGATTACTGTACCAATTGATTTAACTTCTCAAATAACGTGGGTTACCTGTGGAAACCTGAGTTTTCTTCCCTATGGGCTACCCCTTAACGTGACATGGTGGAGGCGTCTCGTTTCATCCCCGTCTGCTAATCCTCACATTAGTGGACACGCCCTCGCAGACGCAGTTAACGGCACAGGAAAAAGGGAATGAATAAAGGGTACAATTTGAGATCCGCTAAAACTGACAGCCAATTTGCACCAAGGCACAGAAGCTCAAGTGTAGGGGAAATACGGAGCCAAGATACAGCAGGAACACCATGATATATCACCCTGACCTTGGTACGTCAAAATGACGCAACAATAACAGAAAAAAGAGGCGAAAGACAAAGCGAAAACGAAGAATCAGAAAACGAAGAGAACGTAACGATACGTGAACAGACACAACCCCAAGGGATAATCATGGAATTAGAAGCGCACACCGGCACAATGGCAAACACTACAATCTCCACAGTGGAAACGGGGGAAAAAACGTCCGCTTTGCGACAATTCATCAGCCCCCCGACATACAACCCTTGCACAGATTCAGCACAATCATTCATGACGACATACGACCAAATGGCAGTGGCCAACAATTGGAATGATGTCCTGAAAATTCTATACTTTCACTCCTTCTTGCAGGGGGCTGCTAATATATGGTACACAGAGTACAAGGAAGGCCACCCTGACAGTAACTGGCCCCTCATATGTCAGGCCTTCAAAAATGAATTCTGCAACGATAATAGTAGCCTGCGACTACTTGCGAAGGTTCGAGAAAGAACACAGGGTCCCTTAGAACCCACCAAGAACTATTTCTACAATCTAAGGGTCCTTTATAAAGAATACAAGCGGGAAGTCGATTTCGGGGAATTCCATGAGATTTTTCAAAACGGTTTGACAGCCGAAAGAAAGGCTAGGTACTACTGGCTCACGCATTTCCCCAATCAGCCACCTAGATCATTAGAGGAAATCAAATTGCTATGTATCACGATAGATAACGCCCCTACCCACCACCCCTACGGCCCTCTACACCAACATTCCGGCCAGAGAACCTGCACGGTACGAAAACCACCGCCCTTTTGCAGGAGATAGGACCCCGCCACCACCCAGGCGTTTTTCTGCCACAAGGTCGCGAGACAATAGGCCTACATGCTACCGTTGTGGTAAAATTGGTCACTTTTCCACAGTCTGCAGAAGCAGGCCGCAACACCCAAATTACAAAGGGTGGCAAAATTGAGTCCCGTCATCCTCTCCACTTGGGGTCCAACGTGCAATAAAGTCCCTAGTGGGGAGTCACGTAGGAAAATCGGATATACGTGCGACTGTACTGGAAAACCTGCCCCAGCCGCTCATCTTAGGCATGGAATATTTAGAAAGAAGAAACAAGAGATACGATTAACGTGGCAAAGAAAACCCTAACCTTGGAAGATAGATTAACCATAAAATTCAGCCACCAAGCAGGAAGCACACACCAACAAAACCCACGATTACACCCGCAGAAAAGCAGAACTAAGCAAGCAGAACACAGAAACCAGGCAACCCAGCAAGCAAAAGCAGGAAAAAGCAAAGAAAGGCAAGCAGTTTCACGTCCACCAAAGACAAGCATACACGAGGTACCCAAATCTATATTTTCCTTCCCCAAGGACACAGCGTGGGCATTTACAGTGTCAGCGACACCCTGTAACGATAAAGGTATTGCAAGGGCCATCAGAAGGCACGCCGGGGTAAAAAATAGGGACAACTCTTACTTGGGAGAACTGGATTTCTTTTCGAAAAACGGGCCGACAAATAATCGCCAGTCGCCATAGAATGACGATGACAATCATCAGTCATCGTCGAGTTACGGAAGAGCACTTCGACCGTTACGTCATCGCCTTTGATAATGTCCGCCGCAGATGTGGACGAAACGTCAGGAAGAAATTTCATTGGACCACGGCTTATAAGCCCGGATAACTTTTGTAATTCAGTTTTAACCGGCCGTGAAAGCCTTCATAAACTCAAAGGTTGTTCAAAAGAGAAATTAGAAACTTGTTGTTAGATCCAGTTAGAACCTACTCAATTAATGACTTCCTCATAGACATATGAAAAGCAAATATGTATGTATACAGTGTGACCCATTTAGAATGGAAACACCCCTATAAAATTTTAGGTTATTAACCGATTTCAATGATTTTTTTTTTTGAAATAATTAGGAATGAAATGTCTATTACGGGAGAAAATTTTAAATATTTATTTCAGTTTTCAGGTCATATTACGATACCTTTTCTTGATAGAAAATGGAGAATTTTTATTAGCGATTTTTTTATTGAAAAAATTACTACGCCACTGGATCTATAGTGCTTTCAAATAGCTGTGACCAAAATTTCATAAAAATCCATTCATTAATAACAAAGTTATGACAAATTAAAATTCAAAAATCCTCTAAGCTAACGGTCACAAAAGAACACCCTGCATCAACTGTTGCCATAGAAATGGTGTTATTATTTACTTGTTTATTATTAATTAAAAAAAAATAAAAAAAAAATTAAATAATTTTTTAATTTGGTCACAGCTATTTGAAAGCACTATAGATCCAGTGGCGTAGTAATTTTTTCAATAAAAAAATCGCTAATAAAAATTCTCCATTTTCTATCAAGAAAAAGTATCGTAATATGACCTGAAAACTGAAATAAATATTTAAAATTTTCTCCCGTAATAGACATTTCATTCCTAATTATTTCAAAAAAAAAATCATTGAAATCGGTTAATAACCTAAAATTTTATAGGGGTGTTTCCATTCTAAATGGGTCACACTGTATATATTTTTTTTGTGGTTGTTATAAGGATTAGCCTGTAAGTTAAATTTGTGTGTTTGTGGAATGACGCATTTTCCTTTGTGCTTGGTACATTAATTATAATGTATCAAGACATAATTTGAAAATAAAGTTTATTATTATTATTATTATTATTGTAACATAAAGATTACACTAGGCGCCGTTACCCTAAGTTGCCCCGGTCTCCCCCAGTACAATGTTTGTGTCAGCAAGATTGGCGAATTGGGGTCATGATTTGAGTATAAATACTGCACCAAAAGCACGTACAGATTACCGAACTCTGGGGTCTTCCCCAGAGGGAAGTCACTGACTGATCTCTGGGTTAGTCTGGGTACGCCTATTGTGCAACTTAAGGTGGAGCAGTAGGTGACCAAGTGCCACACCCTAGATCAGCCCTAGCAAAGGAAATAGTGTGGGCGCGCAGCTTAAGTTGCCGTTCCAGCTTACCTCCCTTTGTTAGGTTCTTCACGTCTTTGCCGGCTCGGTGAATGCCCTCGGACCTAAGTCTAGGGTTCATTCACCACCGCTAAAGCGCTGCCCCCCGTGTATCTTCAGCCTAGCCAGTTCACATCATGCTCCCAGCCATCTTGGCCATCCGGGGGTAAAATTACCGACTAGTCATTAAGGCACTATTACTTAATAAAGTGGGTTACCTGTGGAATCCTGCGTATTCTTCCCCCTCAACCAACCCTTAACGTGACATGGTGGAGGCGCCTCGTTGGATCCCCGTCTGTTAATCCTCACATTAGCAGACACACCCTCGCAGACGCTAAACAAGAGCACAAAGAAAAAGGGAATGATTGAAGACGGTACTTCTAGGTCCACAAAATCTGGCAGCCCGCTTCGAATAAGGTACAGAAGCTCAAGTGGAAGAAGATAAGATAAGACAAGGGCCAGAAGGGTAAGGAAGAGACATAGCGAAAACACAATGATAGGTTGTAGAAGAAAAGGGCTAGCCTGCAGGTCCACAGTTGCTTGAACTGAGTAGGGCAATGTCAAGGAGGGGCCTGTAGGACGCTCTAAGAAGGCAACCATAGCGCAACATTTTTGGTGCATAGCAGCACATTATTTTTGTATTATATTGGGTATGGTAAAAGGAAAATTTTCTTAATTAGGTTTCATAGAATAAGTGTATAGTTATCGCAATTATTTATTTACAATATCTTGATTTCTAGGCCAGTGTCGCGATCCCTGACCTAAGTGTAGGTATGTGATGACCTAGCAAATTCGTGCAATTATGAAGTTCTAGGTTACAACACCAAAGTGTACTGGTTTACATAATGATTTTATTTATGTTTTAAGAGATGTATGGCAAACAAAGTAATGATTGGAATCTTGTTTTATTTTTTTTAGGGTCAACCTCGCAATCTTGTTGCGTCTATCGATCAACTGCTACAGCCTTGTTGAAAAGCGAACTAGCCTTATGTCTTGGAGAAGCCGACATCTTCAGATGGGTCCCGCCACGACGGTTCTACTTACATTCGTGTGCACCCGAAGTCTTTAATAAGTCGAGCTGAAGAAGCATCTCCAGATGGGCTCACGTTAATTAGGAAGAAATATACTTGTCCAAGGATAGGTGTGCTAAAGGAGCACGCAAAAGGACACAATATGAAGAAATGAAGCTAAGCGATGAAGTTTGCCGCTTAGAGAATAGAGTGCCAAGAGAAGGCACTACGATGAGATGAAGCCTAGGTGAAGCGTTTCCACTTAGACGATGGTGCCAAAGAAGGGTACAATGAGCAATTTACGGAATTTCGCTTAATAAGGAAGGCAATAAGATAGACGCAACAGCAAGGTTGAAAGGTGACCCAATGTAACATTTGTGATATTTTAAAGTACACCCCTATCTCTCGCAAGCATTAAGAATAGGACTATATTAAGCTATTATATTGTGACCTGGTGAAGAAATAAAGGACTCGTTCCACCACCTTTATACACCCTATAGCATTTAAGATTAACATTAGTATATGTAGACTTTATGTATAAGTTTCGCTTTTAGTGTTCGGGGCGAACACTTTCTAGGGGAGGGGCATGTAACATAAAGATTACACTAGGCGCCGTTACCCTAAGTTGCCCCGGTCTCCCCCAGTACAATGTTTGTGTCAGCAAGATTGGCGAATTGGGGTCATGATTTGAGTATAAATACTGCACCAAAAGCACGTACAGATTACCGAACTCTGGGGTCTTCCCCAGAGGGAAGTCACTGACTGATCTCTGGGTTAGTCTGGGTACGCCTATTGTGCAACTTAACGTGGAGCAGTAGGTGACCAAGTGCCACACCCTAGATCAGCCCTAGCAAAGGAAATAGTGTGGGCGCGCAGCTTAAGTTGCCGTTCCAGCTTACCTCCCTTTGTTAGGTTCTTCACGTCTTTGCCGGCTCGGTGAATGCCCTCGGACCTAAGTCTAGGGTTCATTCACCACCGCTAAAGCGCTGCCCCCCGTGTATCTTCAGCCTAGCCAGTTCACATCATGCTCCCAGCCATCTTGGCCATCCGGGGGTAAAATTACCGACTAGTCATTAAGGCACTATTACTTAATAAAGTGGGTTACCTGTGGAATCCTGCGTATTCTTCCCCCTATTCCTATTATCTAGGAATCGCTAGATACTTCACAACAGTAGACATGTTCTCGGGGTAATGACAGATTCCGATCGAGGAATCTTCAAAATAATATACGGCTTTCACAGCACAAGGCCATAGCTCGTATGAATTCAATGTACTAAGCTTGTAACGAAGTTCTTAGATTCGTTACTTATATTTCACCAAGCAGAAACTGTGTCCCGTAAAATATTGTAAATGCGCTTCCGTGTACGGTTTAACGAAATTATGGAGGGGGTAAGCCTCGGGCGACGAGCCGATCGAAACTGTGGCGCTCCTTCAATGAGTGGCGGCGGCCCCACTACCGACGGGTCATTATAGTGGGGGCCCTGAGAATAGTATAAATGTGGCCCCGTAGCACTAAACAGGGAGTCTCGCACCGCCTTCGCAAGACTCACTCCGAAAACCGCTGCGTACCGTACCGTCCGTCCGTAAACGTAAGTACCGTGGCTTGGTGGCGTAGTGTCGCCGGGCGTTCCTGTCATGTAGGCGCATGTCGCATGATGCTCCTTTACCTTATGTTCTGGCGAATGGTCGGAACATGTCCGTCACCCTTCTTTCCCCCCTGTTGGCGTAGAGTCGCAGGGATACCTGGTCGTGTTGGCGTAGTTCGCATGACGTCACCCCACCGCAACACGTTTTGGCGTATGGTCGAACGTGGTCCTGTCCCGAACCAAGTATGGCGTAGAGTCGTACGGACGTTCGTCCTTTGGGTCCTGGCGTAGTGTCGGAATCCGTCTCTTTTTCTCTCTTATGGTAGTTCTCACCAAAGCAAGACGGCCGCCGAACATTACCGCGTTAGTTTTAGGTTAGACTGCACCAGCATCTAGCGGACAAAGTTTTTGGAGATCTTAAATGGAGAGAAATATTGATATATCTGGACGACATAATAATATTCTCCGAAAATCTAGAGGATCATATCAGGAAGCTGGAAAAAGTATTCACAAGAATGAAAGAGGTTAACCTTACGCTAAAACCCAGTAAATGCGAGTATCTGCAGGAACAAGTAAGTATCCGACGCTACATAGTGAGTGCAGAAGGCATATACCCCAAAGAAGGGAAATTGGCAGGGATTAAAGAATTTCCAACGCCAAAGAAAACTAGAGAGCTTCAAAGTTTCCTGGGTTTATGCAACTTCCATAGGAAATTTCTAAAAAGTTATTCGGTGACAGCTCGACCCCTACACGAGGTCACAAATAAGAACAAGTTTCGTTGGGAAACAGAGTTCGTTGAGTTGGGATAACAGTTGGGAAGAAGAAGCATTCCCGGAACTGAAAAGCGGCTAACAACAGCCCCAGTATTAAAATACTACAGCCCTACCATCGGGTGCACTATCCACACGAACGCATGCACAGAAGGCATAGGGGCAATACTACTGCAGGAAGGGGAAGACAAGCAAAACCATCCCATAGCATACATAAGCAGGTCAGTATCAAAAGCTGAAAAAAACAACTCTATAAGCGAACTGGAGCTGCTAGCCGCTGTATGGGGTATGACGTACCTGAGACATCTCATTTACGGAAGACCGGTGATAATAGTTATAGATCACCATGCACTCTGTTAGATACACAACATAAAAGACCACTCAAGACGGTTAGCACGTTGGGCACTAAAGTTGGCCGAGTTCGACTACTCGGTGGTATACAAAAAAGGCAGCAAACACCAAGACGCAGACTGTCTATCTCGCAACCCCGCACTACACATAGACAATATGGAAATCGAGGAATTGGATGACGTGCCCACCTTCACTACCTCGACGGTGAAAATAGACGAACTTCAAGACAGGGACAACGACTTTTAAAATAAGCAACTTTAGACCCAAATAACAGCAACTGCAACGCCATAACGCGACGAAAGGTAAATAATTTTAGGGTAAAGGATAATGTATTATACAAAGCCACCTTAGATAAAGACGGCTTAGAATATGCACTTGTAATACCACGGACACTAAAAGAGGAAGTATTATGGTACGCCCACAACGTCCCCACAAGTGGACCCATGGACATGACTAAAACCCTGAGTAGACTTAGCCCAAAATACTACTGAGACAACATGGTGAAAGACGTAAACAAGTACATCCAAGGGTGCAGGGACTGTCAGGCAAGAAAAGGGCCTTCAAACAGGAAACCCTTGGGGCTACTTCAGCCTATTCAAGTGTTCGATCAGCTGAGAATATACCTGCTGGGTCCTTTTCGGAAAATTATGTGTGTGTCTTCACCTGACTATGCAGACTATGCATATTTGACCACTCCTGCATATTGCCAGCTCAGGAGTTTTGCGGCGACCATCCATCGGGCCCCGGAATCACTATTTAGAATGGACATAGACTTTATTGTATTAACATCTATTTTGTTTTATGAGTATTTTTAATTTTGTAACTATTTTAATAAAATAATCTTTTTTAAAAAGGTTTTACAAATAACCAGTAACATAAAGTGGCGCAGTCGGTAGGATTTCGAAAGGGATTTCATCGCGAAAATCTCGTCGGTTTCAACCGTTTATTCGAAAATCGAACTTGTATTATTAAGAAAGTGGACCGGAAACATTGTTCAACGTGTTCGTCGGGACAAGTAGTGCGTAAGGTAGATAGAAGAAACCGGTACGACCAGCAGAAAGAAGAATGAAGGCTTCCTTCCTGTAAGTTATCCTTGATTATATCTATTTTTCCTGTCTATGTCATTCTCCTCGAATTCTTCTGATTCCACTTTGGAAAACAGTGAAAACGAGTTAGGTTTAGAGCAACCGATTT
This sequence comes from Ips typographus, assembly GCF_016097725.1. Classification (NCBI taxonomy): domain Eukaryota; kingdom Metazoa; phylum Arthropoda; class Insecta; order Coleoptera; family Curculionidae; genus Ips; species Ips typographus. The sequence goes on from NC_138433.1 coordinate 7,319,311, forward strand.
CTATTGCAGAAAACGATCATTTAGTTTTAGAAAATTTATTTAGTAACCTTACTATTACTAAAAGTTTACCAATAATGGCTCCACCAGTTTTTGATACTAAACTCTTAGATATCGTCCCAAAATTTGATGGCAATCCTCTAGAACTATCTAGTTATTTAGAAACCAGTAATAAGCTGATTATTACTTACTGGAACAGCGAGATAGTTGATTGTGTTCAAAATCTTACATTAATATACGGTATTTATGCAAAATTAATCGGAAAAGCCCGAGAAGTATACAGTATTTGTGTTTCTAAAGATTGGAAAACTGTTAAAAGTGCATTAATTGCTCATTTTGGAGATCAACGTGACGAAAATGGTTTACTATTTGATTTAGATCAATTGAGACAACATGCCAATGAATCTCCTTTACAATTTTATACCCGTGTAATGTCTAATTTAAGTGCTTTACATAACTATGTCGATACCCATACTGATACAACTGATATTAATACATTCAGAGTGAAAAAGGATTTTTATAATCTGCATGCTTTAAAAATATTTTTAGCAGGATTAAAGGAACCATTAGGGTCAACAGTTCGAGCAATGAAACCAAAAGATTTAGCTGAAGCTAGACAATATATAATTTCTGAAAGTAATATCAGGCATATTCAAAATCCAAATCGTTTTGAAGGAAATCAAAATCAGTTCAAACCTAAACATCAGATTAGGACCAGTAATAATCCTCATCAAAACTTATTTTTACCAAATTACCAATATTTGCCTAATTACAATAATACACAACCTCAGCAATTTATGCCTCAAAATCAAGCATCGTTCCCTCGTGGACCAATTAATATTCAACCGAGACCAGTACCCCCTCAACATTTTCCAACAAATCGTCAAGTTTTTGGCCCTCCAAGAAACCCAACTAACGTGTGGAAACCAAATCCACAGAGAGCTCAATATCTGCCAAAACCAGTTCCAATGAGTGGCATATCTCATGGAACTATTAAGCCTTTTAGACCACAAAACCCATTTCAAGTTAATAATATAACAGCCGATCCTAATCCTTATTATTATTACTACGATGTATCAGACCCATCTACTTCTTGCGAAAACGCTGAGTATTATTATTATCAAGATATGGACCAGCCAGAATCTGCAAGTAATCTTGAAATTGATTTTCCTGAAAATATTGCAGAAACGTCTGAAGTAATTGAATCTGAAAATTCTTTAGATCAAAATTTTCAAGAGGTCGTGTTACGCAAAAAGGGTTCATAGAGATACATTCTATCTATGACAAAAAAGATCTGCCATATGTAAAAATAACAAACCCACCTCTCAAGCTATTAATCGATACTGGTGCAACAAAATCGTTTATTAACCCTGATATAGCAGAAAAATATTTTCAAAATTTTGTAAAGAAAGAACCTTTTACTGTTTCATCGATTTTCCAAACTACCAACAGGGATTATTGTATTGAAATTCCAGCTTTTAATGAATTTGCATCTCATAAAAATATGAAATTTTATATCTTTAAATTTCATCATTTCTTTGATGGCCTTATAGGCTATGAAACTCTCAAAGACATGAATGTAAAATTAGATCTTCAAAAGTACGTTCTTTCAACACCAGATGCAGAACTACCTTTATCTCATTACGAATCAAAATCTAAACTTTTATTTTATGCTCAAGTCGAACCTTGCAGTGTTGAAACTTTTAAAATACCAGTAAATGTTCAAAATGGGGACATCATAATAATAGACACAAAAATTCTTAAATGTAAAATTCCAGCATGTGTAACTACTGCAATCAATGGATACGCTACTGTAGAAATTCAAAATTTAAGTGACGAAATTCAAGATATTCAACTTTTCGAACCAATACCAGTCGAATCATGTCATTCTACTAATTTTGAGATCTACAATGTTTCCATTGAAAGTACCCCGAATGAATTTAATAATAGAAATGAAATCACAAACTTGATTCGAACATCCCATATGAACGTGGAAGAAAAATATCATATCGAAAAATTATGTCGATCGTTCACCGACATTTTTCACCGTGAAAACTCTCCTCTCACTTTCACTAATCAAGTAAAACACAGAATTAAAACAGTTGACGAATCACCAGTTTACACCAAGTCTTATCGCTATCCGTTCATCCATAAACCAGAAGTAGAACGTCAAATTAACGATATGCTAAAACAAGGAATAATTAGACCAAGCGATTCACCATGGTCCTCCCCAATTTGGGTGGTTCCTAAAAAATTGGATGCGTCCGGAAAGAGGAAATGGCGCATATGTGTAGACTATCGGAAAATTAACGATCGTACCATCGATGACAAATATCCTATACCACATATATCCGATATTTTAGACAAATTAGGTCGTTGTCAGTATTTTTCAACTTTAGATCTGGCGAGCGGGTTTCATCAAATTGAAATGCACCCAGATGATGTTAAAAAAACAGCATTTAACGTTGAAAACGGGCATTACGAATATCTACGCATGCCTTTTGGACTCAAAAATGCTCCAGCGACTTTTCAACGCGTGATGGATAACGTCCTGAAAGATCTACAAAATAAAATCTGTCTTGTATATATGGACGACATTATCGACATCCCTTCAGGAGCATATTGTAAATTTGAAAAAAGTTTTTGAAAAATTGCGTGAAAATAATTTGAAAGTGCAACTCGATAAATCTGAGTTTCTTAGAAAAGAAGTTGCATTTCTAGGACATATTATAACACCAGACGGAATTAAACCAAACCCAGATAAGATTAAAGCCATCTTACATTACCCGATACCTAAAACCACAAAGGAAATCAAAGCCTTCTTAGGTTTGTTAGGATACTACCGTAAGTTCATTCCAAATTTTGCTAAATTAACAAAACCATTTACTAGCTGTCTTCGTAAAGGTGCAACTATAAATGTTAATGACCCTATTTATATTAAAACATTTGAAGATTGTAAAGTTATTTTAACTAATGAACCATTGCTACAATATCCTGACTTTTCTAAAGAATTTAATCTGACAACTGATGCTAGCAATTTCGCTATAGGTTGTGTTCTTTCACAAGGTCCTATAGGACAGGATAAACCTATTGCATATGCATCTAGGACTTTGAATCCGGCAGAACAAAACTATTCGGTAATCGAAAAGGAACTTTTAGCAATAGTGTGGGGAACACGCTATTTTCGCCCTTATTTATTTGGAAGAAAATTTAAGATCATTACTGACCACCAACCACTACAATGGTTAATGAACCTAAAAGAGCCTAATTCGCGTTTAGTTCGTTGGCGACTTAAACTCGAGGAATTTGAATACGATATCATCTATAAAAAAGGCAAGAAAAATACAAATGCTGACGCCTTGTCTAGGATCGAATTAAATGTGAACGAAACCAGTGGTAACAAACAGATATCGGAGTCATCGTCTGACAGTGACCCGGATGAACTTCCGATTCTGCGTTACATGCGGAAATATAATAAAAATCCTACACTAGACGAATCTGAACCTGGACCTAGCACAAAACCATCGGAAGAAACAGAGATTGCTTCAGATAATCAATCGATTATTGGTCAAGTTGATTCCGAAGATGACGATGACGGTGAAACTGTGCACACAAGTGCTGAAGATCCCATATTGTCAGTCAATATTACTGAAAAACCGATTAATTACTTCCTATGTCAAATAGTTGTAACAAAAGTTGACGCAAATCCGCGAATGGAAATCAAAAAGGTATTTAAAACACCTGTTAATAGGACAAGATGGTATCTTTACGTTACAGATGAGTCATTTGAAGCTCAAATCATCGAACATCTCAAACAATACGGAGAACCAAAACGTCAATATGTCTATTATTTTCAGAATGACGAAAATGACACATTATTTAAGCAAATGTGTAATTTTATTCCACAAACGTTTAAATATTCATCCTATAAGTTATTAAAATCTAATAAAATACTTATAGATGTCACTAAGGAAGAAAAACAAAAAAGTTTAATAAAAACACAACATGAAGGACTTACTAATCATAGGGGTATAAAAGAAACGATAGACCAACTTCGAACAAAATATTACTGGCCGAAAATGAATGACGATACAAGGAAATTTATTAATAATTGTGCAATATGCCAACAAATTAAATATGAACGTCATCCGCCTTTGATTAAACTACAACTTACACCCACACCGAAAAAACCCTTTGAAACAGTTCATGTTGACACTTTCAAATTTGGAAATGTTGTTGCTTTAACTATTTGTGACAGTTTTTCTAAATTTGGACAAGCTTTTATTCTTCCAACATTATCAGCCTTACATGTATACCAATCTTTAATTCAATTTGTCTCGAATTACAAAATTCCCGAAAACATAGTTTCCGATAATGGAACTGAATTTAATCAAAGTCTGATCAAGGATTTTTCTAAGCTTTACAAAATAAATTGGCACTATACAATGCCATTGAATCCTAATAGTAATGCTATAGTAGAGAGATTTCATTCAACTCTCTTAGAACATTTGCGTACTTTAAATCTTATCAATCCAGACTTAAATTCAGTTGAAAAGCTCAATCTTGCAATATTGGGTTATAACAATTCCATACATTCTGTGACTAAACAAAAACCTATTGATTTGATTTTTGGTCATCTTCAACTTAAAGAACCGATAGATATTGATAACGATGCATTGTTAATCAATAACCAAGTCAATGAACATAAGTCATCAATGCAAAAGCTGTACAAAGAAATATACCAAAAAACATCTGAAAATAAACAAAAGGTCATTAGTAAGTTAAATGAAAACAGGAAAGACCCCCCTGTAATTCAACCCGGTGCAATTGCATACCGAAGACTAACCGATAGGCAAGCAAAAATAAATCCCTTGTACACCCCTGAACACATTTTGCAAAGTAATGATTTAACTGTAACTACAGCTCAAAATACATATCACAAGCAAATATTTAAAAATCCCAGAAAACTGACACAAAATCCTGTGTTACAGATTGATGACACTGTTGTACTTGATGCAACGAGACCCGACACGAGCGCAGAGAGTTCAAATTCAGAACTTGAAATCTAACCCCGGTATCCTGCCATTCAAACTGGGTAACGCGAAAATTAAAACTGCTTCGCATACATTTCTTTATTATATTCATCTTAGACCATTGGATAATCAAGTAAAATCAATCATAAATCATTATCAAAAATTAGAGAAAACGATTAATAGCTCTTCTTTAACACACCGAATTCCTTTATATGAAGCTTATAAATATTTAGGATATGAAATAAGTGTTGTTAATCAAAAAATGAATTCTTTATTCCCTTCTCGAGCTAAAAGAGGTTTAATTAATCCCATGGGATCCTTAATAAAATATATAACAGGTAACTTAGATGAAGATGATGCTAAAGAAATTCATCAGAACATTTTGGAACTTGAGAACAGTCAAAACAATGTTATCAAAAAGGTTAATAAGCAAATTTCTCTGACAAATCATTTAATGCAAAATTTCAACAATACTGTAACAACAGTAACAAATAATCAAAAGTCAATCGAAAACAAGATAAACGAGATTATATCTGATCTAAATACTACAGAATTTAATTATGTAGCCTATTTAGAAGTACACGAAGTACTGGACCAGATTAAAGTTAATCTAGATTCGTTATTGAATTTCTTAACTGAAATAGAAAATGCAATCAGCTTTGCCGCTTTAAAGATTCTGCACAGAAGCATAATTTCGCCTCAAGACCTTAGAAAATTGGTCGATGATCTTCAAAACTCACATAATTTAGATCAATTGCTATTTTCTGTGTCAGACTATTTAAAATATTATAGTGTGGTAGAGACAAACGTTTTTGCAATAGAAAAGAAAATCGTTTTTTCACTAGATTTTCCATTAGTGCATTCAGATTTATTTGAACATTATCATTTGTTTTCAATACCTAATCAAAATCAATGTACTCTCCTTCCACCTTCAACTTACCTAACCCTGAGTAAAACCCAGTACGAGTACCATGAAGAAGGATGCATCTACCTACAACCAAACTATTACTGCAAGAACAACCATCTTCTACCTATGCATGAACATCCTGATTGTATTACGTCACTGCTTTCAATCAAACAAGACTTGGACCAGTGCCGCCTAGTTCCAGTTCACATTGGAAACACTATTATAGAAGAAATTGATTTCGCCCACTACATAGGAATATTTCCAAAAAGCGAAAAAATCCAAACTAGTTGCATTGAAAATGAAATATTAATTTTGGAGGGAACTTACCTCTTTGTAATACCACCTAACTGCACGATAACCACAGCTAGATACGTCTTTAAAAATGAGAAGAAAATGTTTCATGGCCATCCTGTTAGTCTACTGGATGTACAAGATGCAAAAGTGATACCCGTTTTACAAGTGGAAAAAATCAAATTAGAAAAAACTTCTTTGGATAAACTTCACGAACTCCAACTTCAGGCATCTCAAGAAGAACCTATCGAACTACTGAAATCTCACACCAACTATTCCAAATGGTCCTTATCATCAGTAATAACAATTCTTCTGGCCATTACCTGTTTCTTGCTGCTACGTTTCTTGAGAAGAAGGATTATGAATAACAAGAGACGCGTACCGACATCCGATATGGAAATGGTTGATGAAACGCAAGTTGTTCCACCCTTGCGTTCCCTTTAGGGATGGAGGAGTTATGTGTGTGTCTTCACCTGACTATGCAGACTATGCATATTTGACCACTCCTGCATATTGCCAGCTCAGGAGTTTTGCGGCGACCATCCATCGGGCCCCGGAATCACTATTTAGAATGGACATAGACTTTATTGTATTAACATCTATTTTGTTTTATGAGTATTTTTAATTTTGTAACTATTTTAATAAAATAATCTTTTTTAAAAAGGTTTTACAAATAACCAGTAACATAAAGGCAGCAAGGGGAAAACTACCATCGTGGTGGGAACAGACTATGCAACTAGATACGCAATAACGGCGGCCTTACCCAACGGCAAGGCGGGGACAGTGGCGAAATTCTTGCTGGAAAAAGTACTCTTGATACACGGTATACCTCGCACCATTCTGAGCGACAGGGGAAAGGTTTTCCAGTCAGAAATAGTGCAAGAATTACAGCAAATAATGGGTGTTCAATGCACTTTTACCACAGCACATCACCCGTCGTGCAATGGCTTGACGGAAAGGCTGAACAAAACACTAGCCGACATGCTGTCCCTGTATTGTAATACGGAACAAACAGACTGGTGTTCATACCTGCCCTTCGTCACTATCGCCTACAAGACGGCAAAGCAAGAGACTACGCAATTCACGATCTTTGAATTAATATTTACAAGAAGTCCGACCCTACCTCTAGACGCAGAGCTTTTAAAAAATGAAACAAGGTCGAATGCCAACGAACTAAGGGAGAAAGCGTTGCTAATACGAGCAGTAGCCGTGGACAACATACAGAAGAAACAAGTAAAAGATAAGGAACTATACGATAACAAACATAGAGAGGGGGAGTATGAAGTTGGAGACAGAGTAAAAATATTCATACCAATAAGGAAAGTGGGAAAGAGTGAAAAACTTTTGTTAAGGTGGTTTGGGCCGTACAGAATTACGAAAAAAGTAAGCGAGGTAAATTAGGAAGTAAAGCACGAGGGTGGCAGAAAAACTGATGTGGCACATAGGCAGAATACTATCATTCTACGACGAATGGACACTAGGGGACATAGCAGAAGAGGGGGATGACGAAGGCCACAGGGCACCCGAAAATTCGTAAATAATACTAAGGCAGAACGTTTTTCCAGGTACTGTTCGGTAACTCCCAGCACGTAGAGGTAACAGCAGAAGCCACCTGGAAGGAACTACCGAGTACAATTATTTACGAAATCACCATCCCGTTAACCTATGTAAAACCCTGGTCAGAACCAAAAGTAAACCCGGCTCCAAGAAGAAGCCACCTGGAATGTTGCATGAAGAGAAACCAGAGTTCCATCTGTCAAGCTCGGAAACATTTGAGAGACTTAGAAGACGCAATAGACAAAGAAATGAGGTTATACAGGGCAAATTGGTACTCAGATGAGGAAACACCAAAGTCATTAAGAGTGAAACGCACGTTTTCACTGGGGTTCATAGCAGATGGACTGAACTATTATTGCGGTGTTGCAGCACAGGAAAAAATGGACTCCATGTCTATGGAAGAAAGTAAATTGGAGGCCCATATAACGGCCCTTCATGACCGTATGGGGGAGGTCCTGAAATCATTAAGTTTACACTCGGAGGAACAAAAACGGTGCCCAGAAGAAACAAATAGAGCGATAAGGACAACAGAAACAAGAATTCACAGCTTGGAGGAATTCCTGAATAAAGAACAGCTAGGGAGTGAATGGGTGTCAGGCATGATTCAAACTAACTTGGAAGCAAACCTGGGGACGGCTACCAGAATTATTCTCCTACTGAGAAAAATGCGGAGCCAGGCAGCACTTCAAGAGTGCAGACAGAAACAAATTCCTACTACTAACATCTCCATTGCATGCATGGGAAAGTCAAACATGCACAATTAGATCTAGGGTTCATTCATCCCCGAAAAAGCGCTTGTCATGCTCTTCGCCATCTTGGCAATCTGGGGGAAAGATTATTATACCTATTGATTTAACTTTTCAAATAAAGTGGGTTACCTGTGGAAACCTGAGTTTTCTTTTCTCGGGGCTACCCCTTAACGTGACAATTGACAATATTTTCATCGTTAATTTTTACGTTTATGTCTGCAGAACCGTTTGAAGTTGTTGTACCTGCAATCCCGTTAATGGTTATTGTATCATTGTGGTTAATTTTTTGAGCTTGTTTAGGTAAGTAAATAATAAAAAAAATATACTAATAGATGCCCCAGTGTCGAGCAAGAAAAATATTTGTTTTCCTTTATACTGTACCTTAATACAATTTAGACTATTTAAATTTAAAACTACTTGCTCATTATTAGTTCGATTAGTTAAAAAGAGTTTTCGAGCTTCTCGTTGAATCATGTAATTGTTATTATGATTGTTATTTTCTGTGGTAACGTAAACTCTTGGATTTTGTCTCCTATGTCCATGATATTGGTTTCTATTATACCTATTATTATGATATCCGCGATTATGCGACGACCTATCATTACTACCGCAAAATCTATTGTCATAACGGTCGTAGGAGTCATTCCTATTTTGTCTAGTATTTCCGCAGTTTCCTATGTTTGCGTTGTTAAAACCTGACCCGTTGGGAGAATTGTATCTTGACTGAAAACTGTTATGAATTTGCCTAGTATATTCGTATGTCCACGATCGCGCATATGTAGTCTGTTTGTCGCTAATTATTTGCTGAACTTCGTCTAGCTTCGTCTTTTGCGTCATTAATCGCTTCATTTAGGTTATCATATGTGCGTGCTTTGATGATAGTTCTAATTTCAGGGTTCCGAATACCATTGACAAAGACGTCCATGGCTAACTTTTGATTTTCCCTACGAAATATTTCTAGTGCTACAACTCCAAAACAAATGGAAAAACAATCCATACAACTGGAATATAATTACTCCACTCTTCTTAACAAGACCAACTAGACAATCCCGATATCTCTTTCCTTCTTCCACCCTCTTAGAACATTTCAATTAGAATGACTTTTTGTTTTTTTTTTCTCTGTAACCTGTATACCAGGTGTCCAAGAGCACCCTGGACATAGGAGATTTTTTTGCGCCTGTACGGTTGATTTGATTGAAAAATCGTATTAATGAAAGTTGTAGTATCTATCACGGACTAGTTTTCTGTATTTTTTTTAGATCTGTAACTTGAGCCCTTTTGTCGTAAAACACGAACAAAAATGCGAAAATTTTAACTTTTTACCTGCACTGTATAAGCGGTTGTCGAGCAACCGTACCAGCAACAATGACCTGTTTACCCGTTGCTCGACAACCGCCTATACAGTGCAGGCCAAAAGTTTAAATTTTCTCATTTTTGTTCGTGTTTTACGACAAAAGGGATACACCAAATACTATAATTTGCTTAAAAAGGGTAACAGTACACATCACGAATACAAAAACAGCCACATGGCACAAATACAAAAACAGAAGTAAAAATTATTTATTACCCTTTTTGAAGTGCACACAAATGCCAAGGTTATTTGCTAACATAGCTTCAGTCTGAAATGGAACTGTACAGACTGAAACAAGGATGCTCGTATGAAAATAGGGGACAGAAATTTTTTGAATTGTTGTTTTTTCGTGTAACTAAAATTTTGTGGTAGATGTGATTTGTCGCGCGAAACATTGATTAAAATGATTGCTAATTTAAAATAATAACTGAGTTTTGCCAGTCAGTAATATTTGTGTATGTCAAATTGAGTTCTGTCAGTTGATATTTTTTGTCCATTGATAGATAAGAAGAGTTGGAGTAAAATATAAAATTAAGTTTAAGGCAGTTCAAAACCACTCATGCTTTAATGTTAGGTCCAAACACATATAGAAAAACAACAAAAAGTTCTTTTTTTTTTCTGGTAGTTTGACAGCAATGTTTGAGTATTATGTTGATATGTGTATAGTGTTATTTTAAAATTCCGTTATATATTAAACTCAGGTGTTTAGTGTCTGTTTTAAAATTAATACTATTAGGATTTTTAATTATTTCGATAGTCTCGAACAACTCTCGTTTTCTTTTATTATTTTCTGATTTTAAAACTTTTGTTTCTGTGAAGTTGAATGAATGCCCGTTCTCGTTTCTCTAGTGTGTTTTGTCAAAGCAGTTGTATTTTTTTTGTGATATTTATGTCCATTTATTCTGTTTTTTAATAACTGACTTGTTTGACCAATATAACAACCACTACAATTACTACACGGGATTTCGTATACCACATTTGATCTTCTATCTGTTTTAATTTTATTTTTAATTTTGGAGTAGTTTGTGTTTAGCAGGTTGTACCATTTGTGACTGACTGTTATATCTTCCTCTTGAACAACCCTCTGTAAATCCTCGGATAGGTTTTTCTTTATTATAGAAACAGTATATCCTTTTTTTAAAATTTTATTTATAATAAGTTGTGGGTAACCATTTGTTAACAAGACGTTTTTTGCTTTCTCTATTGCATTTTCTCTGAATTCGGGATCTGTGAGGATAATCGCACGATCAGCTATACCTATCAATACTGATTTTTTTTTGGGTGTAAGGGTGTTGTGAATTAAAATTTAAGTATCTACCAGACCATGTTAGTTTAGTGTATTATGTTATGTGTACTGTTTTAAAGTGTCTTTCATTGTTACTAAACGTAAGTACTGTTACCCTTTTTAAGCAAATTATAGTATTTGCTGTATATTTTAAAATTAACTTGACTGACTGGTACACTTTTGTTTTTAAGTTTGTGCGGATAGAAGTTTTAACGCCAAACTTTTTCTCCTTTTTTACAGTTGTATATAACCTTGAAAAAGGCATGCAGTGACTGCCGAAACGTTGGTTTAATAAATTAAGAATGATATGAGAATGAACACCGCCTTCTGTGTTTGATTTTTAATTAAAAAGGACGAAAATCCCAAGAAATTGCAAACAATATAAACGGATCGTCCAAGAAATCTTTGGGGGAAAAAAAATGTATATTTCTAGTGCGTCCTCATTGTTACCGCATTGCGCTAAAGTTAAATCAGACATTCATGTTTCAATTGCTCGTCCATATTCATTGATGTTTAAATTCCCTTGTTTGCAATTTTGTAATCGCATAGCTAATACGCGTGCTGATTGTTTTGGTAAAAAGGAATTTATTTTTTATATCAGTTGTAAGTTCATCACTAGATTGATACGCAGTTTTTAACCGAATTTTGTCTATGCGGAATGCAAGCTTTAAGCACGTAATTGATTAACAAAGGTTTCCATGCATCATTCAATGATGGTTCATACAATTCAATTCCTTCTATTAATGAATGTACACCTTCTACTGTACCCTTTAACCTAGGTAACAAACTGGTTGCTGTTTTGAAATTGGATGGTTCTGCCATATGGTTTTGATTTACTAATTTATTACTTGCATTTTCTACTGATTCTACTTTAATTATATGTTCCGGTTCTGAGCTAATACTATCTAACTATCTAACCTACTCGTTTTGACATCTTTTATAACGGGTGATTTTTTTGCTGGTATCTTTTTGACAACACTGTTTTTGACAGATCACGCGTGAATCGTGTGTTGTGTCATTGTCAAACTTGTTCAGTTTGGTCTATAATTTAATCATGAATCGACTTACGAACGAACAACGCTTGCAAATTATTGCGCACTTCTTCCAATTTATGGGCAGTTTGGTCGGCCTACTGAGGGAGCTATTCGGAAGCTTGTGACTAAATTTCGAACCCAGTTTACACTATTGAACATTAAACCACTAACACGCGTACGTAGAGTGAGGACCGAAGAAAATATTGCGGCTGTATCCGCCAGTGTTATTGATGACCGTGAAATGTCGATTCGCCGCCGTTCGCAGCAATTGGACCTCTGTTACTCCACTACGTGGAAAATTTTGCGAAAGGATTTGGGTGTAAAACCTTATAAGATACAGCTGGTGCAAGAATTGAAGCCACACGACCTCCCACAACGTCTAACATTTGATGAATGGGCGCTGGCAAAGTTGGAGGAAGATCCATTTTCTTTATCGAAAAATTGTGTTCAGCGATGAAGCTCATTTCTGGTTGAATGGATACGTCAACAAGCAAAATTGCCGCATCTGGAGTGAAGATCAGCCAGAAGCATTGCAAGAGCTACCAATGCATCCCAAAAAAGTCACTGTTTGGTGTGGATTATGGGCCGGTGGCATCATCGGGCCGTACTTCTTCAAAGGCGACGATGGCCGGAACATTACTGTGAATGGCGAGCGCGACCGTGTGATGATTGACGATTTTTTTATGCCCAAAATGGAAGAATTGGACATGTCTGACATGTGCTTTCAACAAGACGGTGCCACATGCCACACGGCACGCGAATCAATGGCCAAATTGAGAGCCGCCTTCGGTGAACAGTTTATCTCACATTTCGGGCCCGCCAATTGCCGCCTAGATCGTGCGATTTATCGCCTTTGGACTATTTCTTGTGGGGCCATGTTAAGGCTCATATCTACAGGGATAAACCAGCAACGATTGACGCACTGTTTTTTTTTGAAAATCAAATCCCTATACCTCTTAAAAAATCACCCGTTATAAGAAGCACAGTCCGATTACAAGTAAGACTGCCACAATAGCAAACAAGATCTACTCAACTCTTGTAAAATCTTGACTTTGCTCTGCTTTTGCATCGCCGCTAGCTGTCTGAGCAATTATTACTTCTTCTCTTGGTGCTGAAGTTTTGTTATCCATCGTGATTTCTTGTACCCTAAATATTCACTCTAATGATTTACTATTAGTTTGGATAATCGCCACTGGCAGGATCGCCATGTATTAATGTTATCGACATTATTGGAGGTTCGGTGGTGGTGCAGCAACGACTACCCAGTAAAACTCAGAGTGTTGGTATTATCTGTCCATCTATTACTATTATCTGGTTACAAGGCTTCTCTAGTCGAGACTTAACTATTAACTAACTTTAGATATATTGAAACGATCCGCTAATTACTTTATCTCCATCAGCATTATTCCAATATGTAGGACATCCGTTATTGTTCGTATCATCATTATTGAATTAAGTGGAGTTAATAATGCTATTTGTCCACTAAGCAGTTTAAACACGTTTGTATTATTAATAACGGTTCTACTGCTTCGATCTGCATTACCTACTGTTACGGTAAGTTTTACCTTGCCCGTAACTTGTTGGTCCGTGATTCAGAGTTAACATCAGCTGAATCGTCTTTAACATCTGTATACTTCCATGGTCGTGACAGCTGGTTGTCATTCTTGTCGTGCCGGTCAGTCTATGTCAATAGTGTCAATAGAGTTCAAGGAAAATGATGCATCGCCAACTTGAAAAGTTTGTTCGCTGAGATTCTAGAATTGTGCAAGTCTATAAAAGGCCAATTTGTCATCTGGCCATTTCTTTTTCACGCTGACTATCAAGCGAGATCCACGAATTTGGTGTTCGATTTTGTGACACGCGTGTGTGTGAGGTTATTTCCGCCATTTTGGTAAGTTGCCTTAATTTGCTAGAATAATAATAATAATCTTTATTGTGCAAAATATATCTACATCTTACACAAAAGGCTGGGCCATTCGCAATAGCGTTCTTCCATGGAGCCCGCAAGTAGCATTACAATAACAATTCACATACAGAAAAAAATATCCCAAACCACTAGTTATGAACCCATAACAGCTGACCAGTGTCTAGTATAATAGAAGTGCTTAGCTTAGCAGTGCATAGGTATTAAGTATAGCCCATTGTATCAAATTAAATCATTCTTTAGACCGCTTTGCTATAGTTCACATCCAAGTTAGAGAAATAAAGTTTTTAAAAACGGATTTTGTATTTTCAAACTTATAATTGGCGCAGTCGGTAGGATAAGAGCAGTTACAATCGAAGTCACGTTATCGAAACGATTCAATTGTTAACGCGAGTTTCAACTCCTCAGCTCTTATCGAACGTGATAGACTGTTTCGGACTCCGAAAAGTGATTGAGTTTGCTGTGCGTGTGTTACCGAACAACAGGACATCACTTCCTCAATTTGGGTTGTGCTACATAAGGCTCTAGAGGATCACCACGCAGGAAGAAAAGACTGACAACACCAAGGGTGAGTGCCCCAGTATTCCTGTCGCTTTTCCACTTTCCCTGGTTAGGAGAGTAGAAATAATTTTAAGTTTATTTTTTAAGAAAAGTTAAAAGAAAAAGTAAGAAAAAATAACTAACTGTTAATGAACAGAGAACTTGAAGATTTAGTCAATCAATTTGATAATACTTTAAATTTATCTAGTAATTTAAGACAATCTTCCAACATGCAGAACGCATCTAACGCTTCTCAAGCACCTCAAGTAAATTATACTTTACTTAAATTGTTTATTGACACTATTCCTCTATACGATGGAAATTCTATCACATTGAATAGTTTTCTATCAGCTGGTGACTTTCTTTTTTCAACATATGGTCAACCTAATGACAATGTTTTAAGAAACTACTTACTTCGTACTATAAGAATGAAGCTTACTGATAGGGCTCAAATTTTAGTTGGTTCAAGACACGAATTAGATACTTGGAACAAACTTAAAACAGCTTTGTCAGATTGTTTCGGCGATAGACGTAATTTAGAATGTCTAGAACAGGATTTGTTTATGGCAACTCCTCATAAAAGTGAAAGTTCCTTAGAATTTGCTAAAAGGATACAAGTTCTAAGAAGCACGCTTGCTCAAAAAATTAATTCACTTCCAACTAATGTAATGGACCAACCCACTAAAGTGATCTATTTACGGCAATACGATACACTATGTTTGAGAACTTTCATTAGAAGCTTACCTGGATTTTTGCAAAGTATAATTCGTTTGAAAAATCCCGATTGCATTGAAACTGCAATGAATTACATTATTGAAGAGGAAAACTTTCAATACACCCAAAACCTTTTCAAAAATCCAGTACAAGATAAATCTGCTTTTCATAACAAACCACAACATAAATCGTATTATCCACCCGTAAACCCCTCTATGTCATCTTACAACCGAAATTACCAACCTAATGCAAGTCATATGCAAAGACACCCGATTCCAAATCATTTTAATCAAAACTTAACTTACAATCGGTTTAGTCAACCTAACATGTTTAATAATCAGCCATCATTTCCAAATTACGGAAACAAACCTGCATTTCCACGAGGACCTATTAATATACAACCTCGACCAATCCAAAATCAACATTTCCCGACAAACAGACAAGTTTTCGGACCTCCTCAAGACGTTTTTAAACCAACCGGTAAAATACCTGTTGAGAAACCTGAACCAATGTCAACACGTTCTCGTTATACAATGCCACCCCTTTCATCCCGAAATAACCACTTTAGACCAAACGGACCTAGAAATTTTGTGTCTCAAGAACTTTACCATTTGGAAGAAAATCCACAAGAAATTGATGAATTTGCTTTTCCACAAATTGACTATTCTTGTGAAGACGAACAGACTCAAAATCACAATATGCACCAACATTTTAATAATGAAGAAGTTCATGGAGAAAGCCAAGACCAATTAACTTACGCTGAAGCAGAAGAAAACTATGGAAATTTTCATCAGATCAGCCCTCCAACTTCTCAGACCTAACAGTAGAAATGCATACTGAGATTTTGAATAGTTTACCCTACATCAAAATTAAAAATCCAAGTTTAAAGCTACTTGTAGATACTGGGTGCTATAATTCAATAATTCGTCCTTCTATTGCTGAAAAATACTTTCCAAATACAATTTTTAATTCACCTTCAATAATTAAGACAGGTGTTGGCGAAAAGGAAACTTTGTTTAAAGCTAATATACCTGCATTTCAAGAATTTCAAGTTCATGATTATATTACTTTCATCTTATTTGATTTTCATGAATACTTTGACGGTATTATAGGATTGTATGATTTAAAACGTTTCAATCTATCGATTGACCTTGTAAATGATCAACTTAGCAACAACAAACTAACAATTCCCATACAATTCCGACAACCGCAACTTGAAACTTACGGTTTCACCGTACATTCTCATGAAGTCAAGAAGGTAAACGTCCCTGTTTCTCACCATAATGTTGACATAATCATACCCGAAACCTATTTAAATGATCTTTATTTTCCTGAAACACTAACCACTGCAAAGAACGGATTTGCAGTAACAGAAGTTTTTAATTACACAAGTAATGACATTACTGTGCTATTCAAAGAACCCATGCCGTGTCACTTATTTTCCCACGAACAATACGAACATTTTTCATTGTGTCATATGGATAATATTCTTCCAAAAGAAAGTGCTAAAAATAGCAAAGTTAACATTATCGACTCTTTAAGATGTGACCACCTTAATCTTGAAGAAAAATCTGCTCTTACGAAACTTTGTAAACAATTTTCGGATGTTTTCCACCAAGAAAATCAAAAATTGTCCTTTACCAATAAAGTCAAACACACAATTAGAACAACTGACGAGATCCCCGTACATTCAAAAACTTACCGTTACCCTTTTGTACATAAAAATGAAGTACATCGACAAATAAATAAAATGTTAGAAGAAGGCATAATCCGTCCTAGCCAAAGTCCATGGAGTAGTCCAATATGGATTGTACCCAAAAAGTTAGACGCTAGTGACAAGCAAAAATGGAGGATTTGCGTAGACTATCGCGGTATCAATGCCAAGACTATTGACGACCGTTACCCTTTACCCAACATTACTGACATCCTAGACAAGTTAGGTAGATGTACTTACTTTTCGACTATAGACCTTTCTTCTGGCTTCCACCAAATAGAAATGGACCCGAAATCGATTGAGAAAACAGCATTTAATGTCGAAAATGGTCATTTTGAATACCTTCGAATGCCATTTGGCCTAAAAAATGCACCTGCAACATTCCAGCGTGTCATGGACAATGTTCTGCAAGGATTGCAAGGAAATATATGTCTTGTCTACATGGATGACATAATTGTGTTTTCAACTAGTCTCGAAGAACATATTAAACATCTCTAAAAAGTTTTCGAAAGATTAAGAAATGCCAGACTAAAAATTCAGCTTGATAAGTCAGAGTTTTTACGTATAGAAGTTGAATTTTTGGGCCACTTAGTAACAAAAGATGGTATAAAACCGAATCCAAGAAAAATAATGGCAATTCAAAAATTTCCAATTCCAAGAACCGCTAAGGAAATCAAATCTTTTCTGGGATTGCTTGGTTATTATAGGAGATTTATTAAAGGTTTTGCTAAACTAACTCGACCCTTTACGAAATGTTTAAAGAAAGGAGCTACCATCGAGCACACTCCTGAATATATAAAAACTTTTGAAATTTGTAAAAATATTCTTTGTATCCAGTTTTACAGTACCCCGACTTTGAAAAACCATTTATTTTGACGACCGACGCATCTAATGTAGCTATAGGCGCTGTATTGAGTCAAGGAAAAATAGGTAGTGACCTTCCTATAGCATATGCCTCCAGAACTCTAAATCCGGCAGAGACCAACTATTCAAAATAAATACTAAAAATAAAAAAAAAAAAAAATAAATAAATACTTCCGACCGTATTTATTTGGGCGCAAGTTTACAATCATAACTGATCATAAACCTTTGCAATATCTTTTCAGCTTGAAAGAACCTAATTCGCGATTAATTAGATGGAAACTGAAACTTGAAGAGTTTAACTATGAAGTTCAATATAAAAAAGGATCTCTTAATACAAATGCTGATGCATTGTCAAGGATTGAGATTAATGCTATCGAAAATCAATCAATGCTAGGAAATCCAGGAGATATAAATCGAGAAATTGATCACTACATAGAAGAAGAACGAAATCGAAGTCTCAGTCAAGAAGAAATCCAAGAATTAAATGACATAATTAGACCAGTAGAAGCTGAAACCAATACATCCAACATCAATGTAATATCTGATATCCAAATACAAGCCCCAAGTCGAGAGTCTGATGACATAACTGTACATTCAGCTGCAGAAGACCCTATTTTAAACATTCCAATAACTGAAAATTGCCTCAATACCTATACGAATCAAATAATTTTTACCCTAAAACCTAAAGGACGTTATCACGTAATTCGAAGTAGTTTATTTCAAACTAAATTTCGATATTCTGTGTGTCTTACTGAAAACTATTGGGAAGAACTTATAAAATTCTTTAAAGAGCACATAAGTCCAAATAAACTGTACTGTTTATATATAGCTAAATCCGAAATAGACTTAGCTAATAGAATCAGTATCATTTTACCAGAAACGTTTCAACATAATTCTTATAAGCTAGTACTTACAAGAACATTAGTAACAGACATTGAGGATGAAAATCGTCAAAACCAACTCATTGAATATCATCATAATAAAAGTCATCGTGGTATTAATGAAGGTTTAATGACCCTAAAAAAGCTCTATTACTGGCCAAACATGAAATTAGATCTGACAACTTATGTGAATAATTGTGAAATTTGTCAACAAACGAAATACGACAGACATCCACCGAAAATTAATTTCAGTATTTCTCCTACACCTTCACAACCTTTTGAGAGCATTCACATGGACGTATTCCAAATTAATAGTGTCAAGTTTCTCACAATTATTGATGTCTTTTCGCGTTATGCACAAGCTTATGAACTCCAACCAGCTTGTACCGCTACAATTGTGTTAGATAATCTTGCAACTTTTATCAGTCACCATGGCCTACCTCAACAAATAACATGTGACAATGGTACGGAATTTAAAACGTCCTTGCTCTTAGAATTTTGCAAACTTCACAAAATTAAATTACACTTTACAACAGCTGGTAATTCCAACAGTAATAGTCCAGTTGAGAGATTACATTCAACTCTCATTGAATTATATCGCATCTTAAAACTTAAAAATTCCTCATTAATGCCTAAGGAATTAATGCAATTTTCTATAATAGGATATAATTCATCAATTCATAGTGTTACTAAACAGAAACCTTTCGATGTTATTAATGGACGTATTAACGCTTTAGATCCCTTTGATTTAACAGACGAAATAATCGTTAATAAATATATTAATGACAGAAAAGAAAGACTGAAAACTATATATCAGAAAATCTATGACCTTTCTTTAGAAACGAAAACACGAACAATTGAAAAACATAATAAAAACCGTGAAACTCCACCTGAGTTTAGTGCAAATCAAAAAGTATTTGTTACTGACAAATCAGCTCAAAGAAGTAAAGATAAACCTCGAAGGAAAAAGCATTTTGTCGATCACGATATTGGTAACAAAATAATAACTAAAGACAAGAAGGTTATTCACAAATCACAGATTCAAAAACCTAGACTTTTTTCTGTTCCACAGGAAAATGAACCTGATGGTGCCATTCCTTCTTGTAGTTACACCGTTTGTGACACCGACTCATCTGACTGATGACGACCTCAAAACCATTCCATTAAAAGCACCTCTCCTTCCTTTTAATCTAGGAAATGCTAAAGTCGTAAACACCAAACATACATTCCTACATTTTGTAGAACTTACACCCTTAATTCACCAAATGGAAAATCTAGAATACTTTTATGATTTTGTAAATAATTCGCTTAACATAACAAACTTTCAGGTATCGCAACTTACATACCATACTAATGCCATCAATTTGCTTAATCATGCAAAGTTCTTAATCCTAGAAGCTAGAAATAAATTTAATAATATACGACCACATAATCGAAATAAACGTGGACTGATCAATGTAGTTGGAAAAGTCTCAAAGTGGCTTTTTGGTACTCTTGATTCTGATGACGCTGACAAATATGATAAAGCCATTTCAGAATTGCACTATCAGAAAACTACATTACAAAAAGAACTTTCTTTTCAAATTTCACTGACTAAACAGCTGATTGACAACTATAACAGTTCAATAACGATTTTGTACAACAATCAAGCTTTGATTAAGTCTCATATTAAAGCTTTTGAAAAATTAATAAATAAAACCTTAATTGACACAACTACTCTACTAAGAATTCAAAGTACCATCCTTCAAATAATCTTTAGTAGTCAAAACTTAATAACATTTTTGGATAACTTGGAAAATGCAATTATGTTTGCACAACTTAATGTTTTACATAGTAGTATAATTTCATACCATGAATTGGATATCATCCTTAAAGATTTGACAAAACTTTATGGTAATGATAAACTATTAACATTAAGTAATATTCAGTACTATTATAAACTGTCTGCTCTCCAAGTAACCTTCTCCAAAAACAAAATAATTTTTGCAATTCACTTTCCAATATTTCTCAAAGAATCCTTTGAAATGTTTCACCTTTTACCTATACCAATGAACAATTCCATCATTGTACCCCACTCACCCTACATGGTAATTGGAGCCGATTCTGCCGAATATGAAGAAGACGCCTGTCCGATGATCGAAAACACCTACATCTGTAAAAATCACCTGGAAACTCACCTGGTTCAACTTATCAGACACGCCAATATTGGAAAATGTGAAGTGACACCAGTACGAGTAACCGACGCCATAATTCAATCAATAACAAATGAATACGTTTTGGCAATACCAACAAATAGTCCACTTAAAGTTCACAAGTTATGCCAAACTAAGGAGATTGTATTTTTAAACCACCCTAATTTGGTCAAAATTCCAAGAAATTGTGGGATAGGCATCTTAGATAACCAGTTTTGGAATAAAGAGGACATAATTCCAGGAAAACCATTTATTCTTCCTCAAATGGAGTTTTCCTTAAACCACTCTGTTGCCCTTAAGCTGAAGCCTTTGGAACTGACGTCATTAAATTTAAAAGATATCAAGAGTCTTAGTGAAAGTAGATACTACGCAGACTTTCTAGACGAAGAAAACATTCATCCAGTGGTTTGGAGCTTTTCAACATCTTTCCTGATGGTAACCCTTGCCATGCTTTTGATGTTTGCAGTCTGGAAGTTCTACCAATTCAAGAAGACGAAGCGTCAACCGACCGGTCATTCCACCACCGAGAGGGATGTTCCTGAAAACAACATGGTACCCCTGTTGTTTCCATCTAGGTTGGGAGGAGTTATGAACCCATAACAGCTGACCAGTGTCTAGTATAATAGAAGTGCTTAGCTTAGCAGTGCATAGGTATTAAGTATAGCCCATTGTATCAAATTAAATCATTCTTTAGACCGCTTTGCTATAGTTCACATCCAAGTTAGAGAAATAAAGTTTTTAAAAACGGATTTTGTATTTTCAAACTTATAATTCACTACATATAATCTGACTTAATGATTACAGTTTTGTAAGTACAATCAAACATTGCGCATTTCTTCAAGAAATATGTTTTTTAATCTATTTCTAAGTACCGTTCTGGAATAATTTATTAGTGGCTGATAGAGTGCTGAGTTCAATATTTGAATGGACACATAGTCAGAGCTATTCTCAAATTTAGCAGTCCTATGGTATGGGATATCATATTTAACAATACCTCTCATGTTTCGTTCACACCTGACAGATCTAAGAACAAACATGTCATACAAATATTTTGGGATGGCGATAATAATAACTTTTTGAACAAATAATATAAAATGCAGTCTAACTCTCAAGTTAACTTTCAAAACATCTTTTTGAATGTATAAAGGAGTTATATGATCGAATCTATTATAATTATATGCAAACCGCATACACATATTCTGTATTTTTTGAATTTTATTTTTCAGTTCTACAGTTAGGTAATTATAATAAACTACGTCGCAATAATCAAACTGTGACATAACAAGCGTGTCAATTAGTTTAAACTTGACATTCTGCGGAAGTATGAATTTAAATTCATACAACCTTTTCAGAATAACAAAAGCAGATGACACTTTTTTGCTCACATAATATTCAAATGACATGCTGCTGTCAAAGACCACTCCCAAATTCCTAGCGCTCTCTACCATCGGTAGTTCAACATTATTTACATTAATAACGCTAAAATTATAGAAATTAAACCAATCTCTAACCGTTTTAGACCCCATGATCATGTATAAGCATTTACTCACATTCAGCACCAAACCATTCTTATTTGACCATTCATATATCTCATGTAAGTCTTCGTTGATTTTCTGGATGGCCCCATTTGCTTCTTGAGCCAAAAAGCCAGTGAGCAGCTGAGTATCATCAGCATATAGATGAACAGTACCATGCAAAACATGTCCCGGCAAATCCGCGGTATAAATATTGAATAATAAAGGTCCAAGAATACTGCCCTGTGGTACACCCTTGTTATAAGTGGTCAAATCAGATCTTGCCCCATCCAACTCTACTAACTGCCTTCTATCCCTCAAGTAGCTCACCAACCAACCGCACCCTGCGCCTTCAAAACCATAAAATCTCAGTTTTGCTATCAGAAGGTCATGCACTACTGAGTCAAAAGCCTTGCTATAGTCCAACAAGACCAAACAAGACACCTTACCCTGGTCTGTAAAAGCAGATACATCTGTGGCTATCTTACATAATGTTGTTGAGGTACTAAACTTAGGCCTAAAACCAGACTGCACAGGAGATAAAATCTGCCGCTTGTCAATAAAAGCACACAATCTATCAGCCACTAATTTTTCGAAAATTTTTGCTAAAATGGGTAACTTATTTATTGGTCGCAGTTCGTTGAGCGATTTAATTTTACTATTTTTAGGCAGGGGCATTGTTATTGATGTCTTCCATTGACCAGGAAATTGACCCGTTGTTAGGCATTTATTAAATAATTGAGCCAGAGCTGTTATTATATGATCAAGGCTAAAAAGCAGCATGTCATATGAGATTTTATCTATACCAATGGATTTAGATTTTATTTTTATAAATGCCTGATAGATGTCCAATTCCCTAATCTCAGCAAACTCAAACTGCTCAACACCGCCACTGGCAAACCACTTGGTATTGTTGAAATAATTGAGCATCTCAACATCATACAAAGTATCAGAATGGATAATGTTCCTGAAATGGTCGCTGATAAGATGAACATCTCTCATATGTGATAGAATTTCATAAGATGGCCTGGAGTGCACATTCCAAGCCCGTAATTTTGACCACATATTGTAACATAGTAATTACACTATGTTCCGTACCTGCATTTGCTTTGGTCTCCCCCAATATCAGACTTATGTAAACAAGATCGGCGAATTGGGGTCATGATGTGGGTATAAATACAGCTTCAAAGCACGTACTAATCACGGAACTCTGGGGTCTTCCCCAGAGGGAAGTCACTGACTGATCTCTGGGATAGTCTGGGTTCACCATCTGTGTAGCTTTTAGTGGAGCAGGTGGTAACCAAGTGCAAGCACCCGGGAATCAGCCTGTTAAAGGAAATAGCACGGGCGAGCAGCATTAGTTGCCGTACCGGCTTATCTCCCCTTAACAGTACCATAGCGTGTCTTATTCGGCGTGGTGAATGCCCTGGGACACTAGTCTAGGGTTCTATTCACCCCCGGTAAGCGTGCGCCCTCCGCGAACCTCTACAAACATTCCCACAGACACATCATGATCCTCGCCTTCTTGGCAATCAGGGGGTGACTATTGTAATTTTATCTTAAATAAAAGTGGATTACCGATACACCTGTGGTTTCCTTCTTCTGAGCTACCCCTCAACGTGACAATATTTTTAGGATTGTTTTTTATTCTATTAAGTTCATAAGTGGAATAAGCTTTTTTTTTCATTTCTTATTGCAATTGCAAGATAATTTTTTATATCCATATAATAGTCTTTGTCTCCAGGATACCTGGTAGTAGTGTACTTTTTGTAAGCTTTTTTTTTAATTTAATTATTTCTTTTAAAGTTTCAGTAATATATGGTTTACTTTTATGCTTGGCAATAATGGAAACAAACGGGGCATGTTTGTCAAAAACAAAATTTAGAGTATTATTAAGTGAGTCAATAGCGGTATCAATTGAATCTGATCGGTCAAGCATCTCTTCAAAGTTGATATTTCTAAGGTCGTTATCAAAATCAGTTCTATTAAAATTTTTAAAGCTTCTGTAAGTGATTTTTCTAATAGTTTTTTTATTGGTAGCAACGCAAAGTTTAGTATAAATTAATCTGTGGTCAGTAAGATTGTACATTTCGACCGTTCCAGAATCAATTACCTCCATGCCTCTGTCTATGAAAATAACATCAATCAAGCTATCACTTTGTCGCGTAATGCGAGTTGGCTCCCTAATAACTTGTTTAAGGTTAAATGATTGGGCAATTGAGAGTAGGTATTTCGACTCAACACTGTCGACCAATAAATTTATGTTAAGATCTCCCAATATGAACGTGTAACTATAAGACGCTGAAAACAAAGACAGAAAATTTTCCAGTATTTCAAGATTTCTATAAGACACTGCCGGAGGTTTATAAAAAACTCCGATTAAACATTTTACTCCTGCCACAACCAATTCACACCAAAGAGTCTTTAAGCTATCGCCTGATTCCGTCTGCCGAAACATCTCAATTTTTATCTTCTTACACCTAATTGTTCCTATCACATACAACGCTACACCACCACCCCTAGTAATCCTATCCGTTCTATATAGTTGATAGACAGGAATGCTTATCAAATAATCAGGAATATCATGAGATAACCATGACTCACTCACTGCAAATATATCTGGTTTCTCCATCTTTATCCAGTCTAGAAGATCAGCAAATGACGGGACTAATGACCTTATATTTACATGCGCAATATAAAGAGATTTACGAATGGAGCTTTTGCCTACATTATATTGATTGCCAGTAAGTGACTTTTCTGTGTTCATTTGATGATAAGAAGTGACATTTATCGATTGGGATGTGTTTGGGAAAGCAGGATATTTGGAAATCTCCCTACTAGCTGCATTTATGGAAAAAAATCCTTTGTTTTACTCACGAAGTCTTTGTGCTTTGCAAAATCAAATCTACTTATACCCACGTTTTTCGGCCAAAACTCGGCATTATACAGCTCGTCCTTTTTTTCCATAGGACCAACTACTACAAAGGCTTTTAGTTTGTTGTTTTGTTCAGTAGGTAGCTCTTTGACTATAAAATTGAGGTTCTCAAATCCTGTCTTATTTTTTAAATATTTTTCTATGATCGTCTCCGAAGCCTCTTGTTTCACCCTGTATATGTATAGCCAAACCCGGCGATCACCACCTACAAATTCCTTAGTGTCTGAATTATCTATGTCTTTTCCTGTGCCTAGTCGCTTTGGGTTTTTAAAGCGTTTTTTTTGTCCATGGTAATCCTGAAAGTTTCGTAGTACTTCTTCCTCTTGTACCCTATTATTATGCGAAATTGGCGTGAGCGTTCAGACATAGTAGACTGTACTGAATTTGACCTAAGTCGAAACTGTGTGGGCGGTTGCAATACTGTTTGTTTACTTTGCTGACTGGCCATATCATCAGTTGTTGTTGTTAATAATAATGCTTCCCGGTATCTATGTTTATTATTATTTTTTGTTAAATTGGTGTTAACGTCCTGCTCTAGTCTAGTACATTTTTCAACTAACAATCCATTGTTCTGTTTCAATATATTGTTCTTATCTGTAATTTATTCGATTAGTTGCTTCAGATATTTGATTTCTACTGAGTCGTTCTCCTTGTCTTTGTCATCCTGAGTACTCGCACACGAGCACTGAACTATACTTTTGCTACCACTCAGCACTTTTAACCCTGATACCCTTAAGGAACACGAAGAGTGAAACATCCATTTACATGAAATGCACTTTACACCCGTTTGTACCGTACTTTTACACGATTTGCATTTATCGCCCGGTTCAGACTCAGACGTCTTTACGTCTCCAGCCATCGTATCGACTCTTACTCGACTGAAGCAACCCAGGTTTTAATGTTGGTTTTATTTAAGGGTGGCCGTATTCCAGTGGTTGGAAGCGGGCCGTTTTGCTTTTTCGTCCTTTTTTGGAAATAAAAAGGTAATTTTCTTGACATGTGTTAACCTGAGTATTTAAGGTTAGATTTATCTGAAGGGCCCCTCCTGGTTGTGGTCAAAGCCTGTCTCCTGGAGTCACCAGAGCAGGGTAATTTGTTGGAAACAAGCAGGGAGTGGTAGTTGGTTGATTTGCCGTGGACGGAACCACGCGGTAGCTACGGAGAGCTAAGAGTTCGTGGATTGGTGGATTGGAAGGGAAAAAGATTCAGGCACCATTTTGTTTTCCTGCTGGATACCTGGCCAGTGGATAGCCACGTGCTAAACCACCAAGAGTGTGGTGACTGTTCTGGAGGGAGCATTTTGCCTGGTTAGTGGGTTATAGTTTTATTGTGATTCACAAAGCAACTGGAACTGAACTTGATAGCATTTAGAGTAATAGTTACTGTTTTGACTTTTTAAGTATTGACCTTGGCTCGATTAATCCTTGTAGTAACCACTGGAAGTGGACCTTTATTCTGGCTTATTGCCACTTAACAGATTAACCGAGTCAAAGTCAGTTAGCTTATTGTTTTTGGGTGCTGTTTGCTGCTCTTGATTTCTGCCTAGGTATTCTACAACAACGATATTGGCCTGGAGGATCGTGCTGTAGCGCTGCATCTCGATTCGTCCCCGGCTCCAGTAAATCTGGCAGTAAGAGCGGTATGTTTTAAATTAGGAGTTAGCAGCCGCCCTAGAACTGTGTTCGATAAGTTTTAATTTTATTTACAATAAGTAGAAAGATTGTAACATTTGTTATGATGAAACCTCACGTTAATGAGATTTCAACATTTTTAAAATTAGATTGCTCAAGGTCGTGGATTAATTGCATGAGTTCATAATTAGAATAAATGAACACACTTGGAAATTCTGCAGGAAATCAAACGAACCGTTAGTTGTATATGTACACGTGTATATTACAAATCACGAAAAACTACAGTATTTGCAACTTACAGAATATTTACAAAGTTGCCACAAAAATGTTGAAAACAAAAAGAAAGTTAAATTTGAAATAAAGAAAAAAAAACAGGAAAAGTTTTTCCAGTCCCAAGCTGTCTCTAACTGCCCTTACCAGTTCTTTAAGACGATGTTTGGGTCCAGGAACCTCCAGTATCCTCCTTCCAGTAGTCAGTAGTGGCCACCGCTGATTTCCAGGTAGGAAATGGGGTCCAGAGACTGGTGACAGGTACCTAAGGCAGAAAACAGCAGAACACCAGGGAAAACGAACAAACAGCTTCAACACTTGTTCTGGCAACCAAAAAGGTGACCAGAGGTGATGACAAGTGTTGAAGTTGTTTAGAGCGAACTAATATAAACTAAAAAAAAAAATAAAATAAAATTAAATAAAACTAAATCAAGTGAGGAATTGTGGTGGTTCAACTCTGACCTTCTGAAACTCTGTGGCCGCTGGTCGGCTTTTCCAACACGTGGGTTGGTCCAGAAAACTCTGGACAAAGCAGTCCCGGTTAGGCTTATTCAATCCCCGATTGAAAAGTTCTCTGGTCGGGAAAACCCCTAGATCTCTGGTCAGAAAACACTCAGGTCTCTGGTCGGAAAGCCATCAGATCTCTGGTTGGAAAGCCCTTAGATTTCCGGTCAGAAAGCCCTTAAATCTCCGGTCGGAAGGTCTTTGAATCCCCTGTTGGAAAGTCTTTGGATCTCCGGTTGGAAAGTCTTTGGATCTCCGGTTGGGCCGAACACAATACTGTAATACGGCCAGATGATCACGGATTAAAAAAACTTAAGACACACACGCGCCACACCGCTCAGAAAAAAGGTCAGATGTCGGCAGTTCGGGTGCTGTAGTGGTAAAGAGACCGATAGCACAAAGTGGGGTGATTAAATAGGCCACATGGCACCTGACACAAAGAAACACGACCACAAACCGACGCTTCCCCGACAAAAATCGACACGAATCACGTGACTACGGCACCTGATAACTCATCAGGTCACGCACCCACATTAACCACCAAAATGTGCACAAAGTGCAAATGGAGGATTTAAGCGATCGGAATCGGTCTACTAGTGTAACTAGGCCCACGGACATTAAAAACACAAACCAAACGAGTTACGGACGAAAACTCTATTTCGTACGTAACACACTACATACCTAATTATATATTATTAAACATTATAATTTTGTAATAATATTACTACAGGTTGACTCTCTAACATTAAATACATCAAACAGCCTACCATTTATCAAACAAGTTTTTTTAGTCAAATTCTGGGAATTAGTAATCATATAATAAGTCAATTTTTAGTTAACCCGTTGACTGCCACCATGCAACCAAAAAAAATAGTCATTGGGGCCATATTGTTTTTTGAAATTAAAAGTTATAAAAATAGGTCCTTTTCAATAGTTTTATGGCCAGTTTGGATCTTAACATGTTGTAACATGTTTTTAACGGTGAGACCCCAATGGGGTAAACATTTTTATCCTCAACAAGTTTTATCCTAATAGCCGTGTGGTACATAACTGGACGCTTGGAGAGATCACAGACTACACGGTTCAACACGTTTTTCGTTACCGTTGGTCTAACGCATACGTCTTTCAGCAGCGAATTTTTAGTTTATTACGTCTGTTATTGCCGAATAGAGCGCACAATTACACACTTAACTAGAGTCGCAGTCTGCTGGCTGTCATTCTACAAGAGGGGACAGCTGAACCCAGGTGTATTGTGGCAGGTTGCTTGGTTTTTTATTTAAGCAACCTGCCATCTTTGAAACCGGAACTGGGTTTTTTCATCAAGGTTTTTTCCCCTATGTAGAATAAAAAAACCAACCACCTTTTATACACCTGGGTTCAGCTGTCCCCCTTGTAGAATGACAGTCAGCAGACTGTGACTCTAGTTAACCCTCTGAAGATGGGTGTCTAAATACATAACCACTTAATAAATACTTTGTGGAGATCGACTTTGAGTTTGCTTTCACTTACATTCACTACTCCACTGTGTGAATATGGACTACTTATTTACTGGTTTTCCCGCACAACCGGTTAAACACGGTAAGTCGTTTGAAAAAAAAATAGTATATGCTATGCGGACGTAGAATGCGATTATTGTGCTTCGCTCAGTTGTTGACCTCAGCTTTGCTTCGGTCGGACAATTCCGAGCTCAGCACAATAATCTCCTCTTTCTACGCCTAGTAACATAATATACTATATTTTATTATTTCAACATTTTGATGATTGATTTAGTCCAGATAGTGACGTTTAATTTCAAAGCACAATTTTTATCATACTTTATACTCTGTGGTGTAAAAATATTATGGACGGACGAATCTACTTTCCGTAGCGCAGGGGGTGTAAATTTGCATAACATGCATTACTGGTCCGAGAATAACCCACATTGGATGCGGCAAGTCGAACATCAAAATCGTTGGAGTTTAAACGTATGGTGTGGAATCGTGGAAGGAAAAATTTTTTCGAGCAAACATTTTTTCGAGCAAACTGTTAATGGAGAGGAGTGGAATTTTTAAACGTTTCTCTTCCACCACTTTTGGAAGACGTGTCTTTGGAAACAAGAAGAAATATGTGGTTCCAACTTGATGGTTGTCCGGCGCATTATGACCGAAACGTTCGGCAACACTCAAATCGTGTCATCGGAAAAGTTGGTTTTCCTGGCCGGCGCGTTCGCCAGATCTTACATGTTTAGATTTTTATCTCTGGGTTAGATTAAAAGACATTGTTTTTCAAAGGAAACCGACAACTAGTGAAAATATACAGAATACGAACTGCCGTTCGAACCCTGTCCAGGGCTGAAAGTCCACTTAAGTACGTTTAATTATGTGGATCGACAATTATAGTAAACATTTTGAACATTTGTGAGAATGTTTTGTCTTGTATCAGATTTTTTGAGTTTTATTTGAAATCAGATGGAGATATCGTAAACGGTTTTTACAAAAATTGACATAACATCAAGTTCTTTTTGTTTCTGCAAAATAAAACGGGTCGTTTCATTTAATACTTAAAAAATGTGTATCCTCTGCAGAAAACGCCCTCTAGTGTATTTTCTGTAAAACTAAACGGAACAAAAAACTATGTCATTTGAAAGACATTAAAATGCTCTTTCAAACTAGACCAAAAGTATTCGAATCGGTTAAATAGTTCAGAAGATATTAAAAGTTAATTATTAGAAATTGCCTTGACCTGTCTTTCTTTTATTATGACATTTACGAAAAAATGTCATGGAACAAAACGATGCGATCTTACCCAAGTTATTAAATGACGTTTTTAGATATATAGCTCATCGCATGATTTTCTGAGATACAATGAGTTTATGGTTTCTTAGTAGCAGTTACGCCCGCTAGCGTTACGAACTTCAAACTAATTTCCAACCATTTCCTGGGCAAACTTCCTCCAACCGCTAGACCTTACCGTTGTTGAATATAGCCGTACCCTTAACCGGAAACCCGGAGTATACAGGGTGTCTCGCGAGGTAAGGAACAAAATTTCACTATGTGTTCTTTAGGTAAATTTGAGTCATAAATGTCCTATAAACATGGGTCCGGAAATGCTCTCTCTAGTATATTAAGAAGTATATTAAGCACATATGAAGAGTTTAATGAATGTAGAGCAATCATACCAGGGCTAAACTACTTCGTGAAATTAATAATATCGCTGACGACCTAAAATAACCACCGTGTTGGAAAAAAAATGGGAAAGGTATCAGCCACATCATTAAAAAGGCTAAACTATGCTTACAATGTGAAGGTGGACATTTTGAAGAATTATTGTAAACAGGTTTTTTTTTGCAGTAATAGTAATTTTTTTGTTAAATAAAATTATAATTATTATTTCGGAATTATTGTACTTTCCGACAAAATAACACTATTAAGTTTTAAAAAATCATATCTTGGCAAGGAAGCATTTGCGGACCCATGTTTCGGTCCCACCTAAAGAACATGTAGTGAAATTTTGTCCCTTACTTCGCGAGACACCCTGTATATTTTATAGGTTTAAGTGCAACAAATTTGCAATGTATTTTTCTTGATCTTGAGAAAACCTATGCTATTCAAAATCAGTCTTTGGCCCTGATTTTAGAAACCGTTTTTTGTTTATTCAATTTTTCAAATTTGTTTGGCTCCGGTATTTCGGAGTTACAGTACTGAAATTCGACATTCGCCCTACAGGTATAGTCTATCCATTTCTACTCGAATATTCCCAATTTACTGCAGTGTACAAGGACTGATCAGTAAAAAATCATTGTTCATAAATATCCCCTAAAAAATCGTCAAAAAAATTTTAGGCAAGGCCCCGTATAACTTATGTTTTAACAAAAGAGGACGATTACAATTGACCATTCAAAATGTTGATGTTCGGCAAGCATTCGGCCAAACAAATTAGTGGCATCATTTGGCTGGGTTCTCATCCACCTGAAATATTAAATACAACTATTAATTAACAAATATTAATTAATACATTTTCCAGAAATAACAGGTAACATAACCCTTATAATAAAATGCAAAATGTCAACAAACAGGTAGGTACTCATCAGTTGGTATTTGTTGACAATTGACACAACACAACACAACACAACACAAATGACAAACTTCACATAAATATTCATTTGCTGTAAAACGTAGTCTTCATGTCAATAAATTCATGAATTAATTGATGTAAATAAACTCGTGAATAAATTCACGAATTCACGAATTGACGTCAATTTTGGTGTAAAGCCCGCTTTACAAAAGCTACGTACTGTGATTTTGTAATATCAACTAAAGATTTGTTTGTATAAAAAATCCTTTTTGATAACATGTTTTTTGAGGTTTGTCTGAGCAAGGCATTTTCATAAATATGTTGTAAAGTCTGCAATACTTGAAAAATACCTCCAAAAGAGGACCAGAAAAAATTGAAACATGGTGCTTCTGCAAAAAAAACGTGATGACTCAGGGGGGTCCGGATGTATAGAAATTTTGCTTTTTGTAAATAATAAAAGCAGCCAACCTTTGACATCTAATGTGAACGATTTATGCAAAAACACGTCATTTGACAGATTTTTTTTTTCATGCTTTATTCTTCTTTTTGTGCTTAATTTAGTTTTTTGTGCTTATTTGCTGCTATTTTTTTGTATAGGTTAATTAACAATTTCAATAGCTATATTGAGATATTGAAGGCTTCTGAGAGACAAAATCATACCATTTGTCTGTTGAAAAATGGGTAAGTATCAATTTACAAATTTAAACTGACCAAATAATTTCCAAATGCTCTGAGAGTTTAAAAAAATGTAAAAACATTTCAAAACAGCCTAGGAGTTTAAAAATGCTTTTCATCTTATCTATAGAAGCTCTCAAAAGATTTCAAGACAGTCTAAAAGTTTCCGTATCCTTCTAGAACAGCTTCCAAAAGTATCTATAACCGTCTACAAGGTTAGAAATGCCTTAAAAGCGGACCAGAACCTTCACTGCTATTTAAACTGTTCAAACACTTTCCAAATGCTCCTAAAGTAGTCTAAAAAGGTTTTAAAAACACTACAGAAACTCCAAAATGCTTCTGAAGCAGTCGAAAGCCTTCCAAACAGTTTAGAAGATTCCAAAAGCTTTTAGAACACTCTAAAGGCTTCCAAATGATCTTCAACTAGTCTAGAAGCTCTCAAAAATTTTCAAAGCAGTGTAAAAGCTTCCGTATGCTTCTAAAGCAGTTTAAAAACTTCATAAAGTTTCTAGAACCCTCCATAAGTTTTCAAATGCTTTAAAAGTAGTTCAAAACCTTCAATGCTTTTTAAACTTTTCTAAAACCTTCCAAATGCTCCTAGAAAAGATTTGAAAATACTACAGAAACTCCAAAATGCTTCTAAAGCAGTCGAAAGCCTTTCAAAAGCTTTTAAAATAGTCTAGAAGCTCTCAAAACATTTCAAGACAGTCAAAAAGTTTCCGTATGCTTTTAGAGCAGTTTAAAAGCTTTAAAAAATATCTAAAATCGTCTACAAGGTTACAAATGTCATAAAAGCAGTCCAGAATCTTCAATGCTCCTAAAGTAGTCTAAAAAAATTTCAAAACACTACATAAACTCCAAAATGCTTTTAAAGTCTTTCAAAACAGTCTAGAAGCTTCCAAAAAATTCTAGAACTGGCTAAGAATTTCCAAATGCCTCTAATACATTCCAGAACCTTCAATATGCTCTTTAAACCGTCCAAAAACCTTCCAAATACTCCTCAAGTAGTTTAAAAAGGCTTTAACACTAGAAACGCCAAAGGGGTCAAATTGACACAATTTTATTTTAATTGATCTATATATTTTTATCCCAAATCACCATGACTCTGAGTTTTATTGACTTTTATTTATTAGAAGGGGAAAGTATACAGGAAGTATATCAGGAAGATGGGTGAAATTTAGTAAATAGATTTTTACTTCTAAGACCTTCTACCTATTATCTATAGGTTGCTATAGGTTCAACTGAAAAAAAACTTCCGGAAACTGTGAGTTTTTATAATAATACTAAATATGGAGTTGATGTTATTGACCAGATGGCCAGGCAGTACACTACTAGAGCTGGGTCACGACGTTGGTTATTTTATAACATTCTCGATTTGGCACTTATCAACGCCTGGATTTTATACAAAGAATCGACAGGTCAAAAAATAAGCAGACATCAGTATGTGCGTCCGAACAACTACGAGCATTACACTGCACTGAGAAAAATACATCTCACACCTCATCGGTACAAACTGAACCAGAATATACTTCTCGGAAAAGACATAAGTGTCAGATGGGACAAAACTGTAAAGGTAACCAAACAGTGGACAAATGCCAAAATTGCCTAAAATTTGCTTGCGGTAAATGTCCTGAAAAAGTAATTAAAACCATTACCTGCGTCAAATGCAACCACTGAGCAAGTGCAATATTATTTTAAGAATATTAAATAAATAATTTAAAAACCACCTGTCTTAATCATTTGTCCGTAACATAATAAAATATTTTTTTTTCTTAACTAAAAGTAGAAAACTAAAAGGAGTCAAAATGACCCCTGCTGGCGCTAATAGGTATGACCGTAGACATGGCGTTTCTAGTGTTAAAACATTACGGGAACTCCAAAATGCTTCCCAAGCAGACGAAAGCCTGTCAAAACGGTCTAAAACTGGGGATCAAAGGTTTGGGATGCGTCTCTTACAGCCTCTCTCAGACTGAATCTTCCAAACGCGCTACCTCCTCGTGGTGAACCCTGGTAACTGCTCTTCGGAGTAAGGCTAATGCGCTGGGAGGCGAAGGGTCAACGCCAACCCTTCGTTCAACAGTAAAGATAAGCTTTCGTCGACGGGGGCGCTCGGTACCGACGCTTATCTGGAGACCAGTGTTCCAGAAGGACTGCAGAGCAATCCTAGTGGAACTCACCCCGCTGGTCACCAGCATACTCGGGGGATTGTTATAGAGGTTGTCTCCTCGCGTGTCATCCGTTTAAGGTCAGCACCCCGGACATAAACCAGCCTACATACCCCACTACGCGTGCCGCAACAACCTGAGTTGCTGGTGACCAGCAACTCGTACCTTCATTGTGGAGGGAGGTCATGGTGCTGTTCATCCCAAAGGTGGGTTGTTCAGACTACACTAATCCAAAGGCTTTCAGGCCCATAAGTCTAACGAGCTTTCTACTGAAAGCTTTAGAAAGACTTGTCGACTGCTACCTCAAAGAGGGATTACTAATAGCTAGACCCCTACATGAACATCAGTATGCTTATCAGAGCTGCAAGTAAACGGAAACCGCTCTGCATCAACTAACACGCAGAAAAGAAGGAGCTCTCGTCACAAGGCGAGAATCTCTTGGTGCATTCTTAGACATTGAAATAGCATTCGACAATACTTTCTTCAATGTCATTTACCGCGCGTTGACTGAACGCAACGCTCTCTAAGAGAGTGGATTCGTTTCATGCTGTCCAGTCGCAGCGTTCAAGCAGAAATGCACGGAGATCGGTCCATGATGGTTGCCGCAAGTGGCTGTCCTCAGTGAAGAGTACTGTCCCCTCTGCTGTGGAGCCTTGTAGAAGACGAACTACTGTGGAATCTGAACGATGCTGGCCTGTATGAACAGGAATATGCAGGCGACATAGTTATTCTCTGTAACGGAACCAGAGACAGGCTTCGCGGCACTATAGCTAGGACGCTGCGAATGGTCGGTAATTGGTGCGACCTAGTCGGGTTAAGAGTCAACCCGGCAAAAGCACAGCTTATGCTCTTGCGTGACCAAGGAATACGACCGGAGATAATTTCTCTCTGGTGTAACACTAAACTACAGTCAGTCGATTAAGTAGCTGGGTATCTATCTGGGCGCTAAATTGTCATGGCAGGAGAACAAAATCTGTAAAATCAGGAAAGCTTCGTTTGCACTGTGGACTTGCAGAAGGGCTTGCGATGGCACCTGGGGATTACAACCGAAGGTTGCCTACTGGCTCTACTGCGCCATAGTCAGACCTACACTAACATATGGGGCCCTGGTGGACATGTGTGGAAAGAAGTGACGTGCGCACACAATTAGATAGGTTACAAAGGCTCGTAAGCACTGCGATAACGGGAGACATGAGAACTGCCCCCACGAGAGCACTTGAAGTGCTGCTCAACTTCGTGCCCTTGACCATTCACATAAAAATGGAAGCCATAGGGGCAGCCTACTATGCGCACTATGGATCAATTACAAGTTTGCACGTATGGACACTCTTGTATATGGGACTGGGCCACTGAACGGTGCCCAATACTTCTTATGAGTAGTGACCATATGACTAGAGGTCTACAGCCTTCAAACTTCCTCAAGGTTGTAAATACCAAGCGAGAGGCGTGGGAGAATGGAGCTGCCCCGGGGTCGTCCGCGATGGATCCAACTGGTTCACGGATGGATCCAGCAGAGGGGGGCTGACGGGGGCAGGTATCTGCGCTGAGACAGGCCAAACAGCGAAGCACTTTGCATTGGGTACACACGCTACTGTATTCCAGGCTGAGGTGTTTGCGATTCTGTATTGTGGGCTAGAACTACTCTCGGGCCCGCGACAGGAAGACACTATTAACATTTGTACTGACAGCCAAGCTGCCATCATGGCAATCAGTGCTGAGGTAGTGCACTCCAAATTGGCTCTGGAGTGCAAAATAACCCTGGAAAAGCTGGCCGAAAAGAACGACATACGTCTCATGTGGGTTTCGGGACATGCTGCTATTCTGGGAAATAAAGAGGCGGATCAACTGGCAAAACTGGGCACTCAGAAAGTGCCTGTTGGTCCAGAGCCGACTATGGGAATCGCCAATACCAGTCGCGAAAATCTTTAGCCCAGCAGCTGTTTCAAGAACGCTGGGATTCCGCCATAGGTATGAGGCAGGCCAAAGAACTCATCAGTGGCCCGCAGCCAAAAATACGAAATACCTGCTGGAACTAAGCAGAGAGAACTTAAGGACGGTGACTGGCCACTGCCAGCTGAGACGGCATCAGTACTTGATGGGTATAACCGAGGATCCTACTTATCGAGGATGCTTGGAAGAGGAAGAGTCGGCAGGACACATCTTAATGGTGGTGTCCAGCCTTCACTCGTTTGCGGACAACATTCCTGGGACAGTCAATAATGACGCCCAGGGCAGTCAAGGAGCTAAGACCTAGCAGACTGGTATGCTTTATAAAGTCGACTGGACTGACGTAGCTACCAACAACCGTGACGTGACGGGCCCATACAGGAGGCCTATACGTTTCTGAGGCGCTGCCTCCCCGGTTTTCCAAACAAAACAACAACAAAACAACGGTCTAAAACTTTCCAAAAGCTTTTAGGACAGTCTAAAAGATTCCAAATGCTTTTCAACTAGTCTAGAAGCTCCCAAAAGATTTCAAAACAGTCTAACAGCTTCCAAAAATTTCTAGAAAAGTCCAACAGTACCCAAATGCCTAAAACATTTCATAACCTTCAATATGCTCTTTAAACTGTCCAAAAACTTTCCAAACGCTCCTCAAGTAGTTAAAAAAAAATTGAAAATTTTCAAAACAGTTTAAAATCTTCAATATGCTTCTAAAGCAACTGCTTTAAAGCTTCAAAAAATGTCTAGATCTTGAACTCAAGAAAAGTAAAAAGTTTTGCATCTCTGAAAGAGTTTTGTGCTTTTTTAAAGGTTTTTATTCTTTTTTGACAAAAATAATTTAGCTGTTTAAGCGCTTTTTTCCACGATTTTAGTGCTTTTTAATCCAGACTCTATAATGACAATGTTAAAATGTGACAATGAAGATTATATCATACAACGGTTTGTTACGTACGAAATAGAGTTTTCGTCCGCAATTCGTTTAGTTTGCATTTTTTTATGTCTGGAACTACCCAAGGTCGATGATGTCGAAAAATAATTCGGTCAGCTACTGGAGCGACCACGAAATGATGATTTAGAGCCTGTCATTGACCACAAGGCGACTGCACCGAATGTCAATATGTGTGGCGCTTCCGCCGAGTAAGAACTTCAAAAGGCAAAACACGGTTGGACGCCCTCAGCCTCCGGGCCAGATGGAGTGACTGTCCAGGTAAAGTCTTGCGACAACAACAAGCTTTGCCTGCTATATAATGTTACCTACTACCGTCTTTGCATTCCATCCCAATAGAAATCGTCGCGTACAGTTCTAATTTACAAAGACGGTGATCGAGGCAATCCAAGAAACTATAGACCGATAACAATATCATCGGCTCTTTTACGTTTATTGCACCGAGCAATGGCTCAGAGGCTGAAAAGTACTATTAACATCTCTGCGAGTCAGAGAGGTTTCACTGACGTCGACGGTACAGTTGCGAACACAACTATTATCCAACACTATATCCGTAACAGAATAGAACACCATAAGCCGTATAATATCTTAGCTCTAGATCTTCAGAAGGCATTTGACAAAGTGGAGCAATCTTCTGTGTTAAGAGGCCTGGGCATAGATACACATAAGATAAACTATGTCCGGGGAACACTCAAAGATGCAACTAGTTTTATCAAGGTGGGCAACGGAAAAACGAGGCAAATTGGCATCCAGAGAGGGGTAAAACAGGGGGACACACAAACACAGTCCCATCCTCTTTAACATCATTATGAATGAGATATTGTGCAAACTCAAAAATACAGGACGAGGTGGCTCACTAGACAAGGATGGTACCGTGAAGAGCTCTGCTCTTGCGTTCGCTGACGACCTACTGGTACTTAGCGACAAGGACAACACAATTCCAATTCAGCTGGATATTATTGAAACATTTCTCACTAAGAGTCGGTTAATATCAGGTGCACTAGTTCCCGGAGAGGGGAAAATTGTGCCACGCACTAAGCCGTTTATCAAACACAAAAGCGAACTGATAGAAATGGCGCACTATTTCGAACCTACGAAATACTTATGACGTCAATTGGGCTCTAGTAGCGTTCTCAAACCGACAATCCACAACCCTAGTTAGTGGTTGCAGCACATCTCAAAAGCACCACTTGATCCGAACCAAAAATTGGCATTTGTGAAAATCTACGTGAGTTATATGTTTCATACTTAACCCTTTTACTAGGAATACCTAATGTTTATACTTAAACCATGTAATGTGTAGTCAGCATGTATTATTATATAAAATTATTAGAAACGCAGTGCTCGAGTTCAGTTCCATAATATTAAGCTCACTTTGTAACTCGTCCGAAATAAATTGTGTTTTTTTAAAAACCATTATTTTTGGTTTGTGAATTTAACTGGCGCAGTCAGTAGGATTCTGATGGAACGGATTCGACAAAAAATCGCGTAGTCCGGTCGGTTTTAACGGTTTGTCAATCGGAACCTAAAACCTAAAACACGCGTTTTGGACAGTGAACGAGTGAGTGGAGAAAAGTCCAACATCGACTCAACTCCGGGAACTGTAGAGTTAAGTGCCTGGGATTCCTCCAACAAGGTTACTCTAGGATAGCAGTAAGCAACTGCATATAGAAGATCCCAGATAACATTGGAGCTCCTATGAATATCTCGGAATGTTCAAAAAATATACAGAACATTATAGGAATAACCTCATAATATACCTTGACGGACATTCATGAAATGAACCTTTACTAAACGTGCCATTACGTATTTATAATTTTTGTAATATATTTATTTATTGTGATATGAAAGTTTCAAAGATGCCTTAACAAATAATAACTAATACAAAATGCCATTTCAAATTACCCGCTTGTACTTGCTTGTATACGTCACGCATGTGACAGTAACGGGACGAATGGGAACGCTAGCTGCCGACGCGGCTATTTCTGACATATCTGTTTGTGTTCTTGTGCACATGTTGTGCACTGGTGACTGTGTAGTTCGTGGTTCGTGTTCGTTTCGCTGTTTGAACTTTCAACCATTTTGTTTTTCTTGTATGAGAATTCGGATTGCCGGTAAACTGAAATCAGCACTGGACTACTGAATTTCGGGAGTCAATTAATTAAGAAATTTTGTTTGTGGTTGTCGTAGGATTTAGTGTGATAAGTAAGTAGTTATAATAAGGTGTACACATAAAAGTAGGTACATAACCTCAAAACATGTTAACTACTGAAATTACAATTTTAACACTTTTTACCCTATATCATCTCTAGTCCTGCTGATCTTTTTACACTTGCCATTGCTTGATATATATCTAATCAAATTGGACAAACAGAGTCTAGAAAAATGAACAGGAATCGTAAAATTAATACGGCATTTTCAAGCCGATCACCTAGTTTCAAAATGCATTTGCTGAGAGCCAAAAGATCTCGTCAGTTCAATATTTCATTGTCTGATGTAGGTAGTAATTCTACAATGACAAATTTTGGTTTTCCACTTTCCACCAAACTAATTATTCCTTTCACTATTCCAACATTGTTGCCTAAAACCACCGCCAATCCTAGAGAAACTACTGAGACCGCCAATTTGCCTCTGCATGTAGAATCTACAACAAATATAAGTTCTAGTAAAGTGTTGGGCTTATGTGAATCCTCGGGTGAATCACATTTTTCTGAACATTTCAGTGAAACATTTGCTCAATGCTCAAAAAAAACTTGTAAGGCTGAAATGTCCCTATCATCAAATTTAGCTCAATGGGCTGTAGAGGAACATAACAAGTAGTTAAAATACCCGTTACTATAAACAACGGTTTAGGTATTCTTGATCAGAAATTTAATGAAAATGTCGAAATGCCTAAAGCCTTAGTTAACATTGTTAACAATTACGCAATAACTACTATAATAAATTCTCGAGAAAATCCAGTTCAAATAGATTTTGAAAATAATTTTGAAGTAGAATCAATATTTGCGACGTAAATTTTTGTGAAAAAATGGAAATAGACGATAACATTTCACCAAATTACGACAATATCTTAAAAAATCTTAGACTAAATCATTGTAATCAAGAAGAACGTGATGCAATCCGAAATTTATGTTTAGAATTCAGAGATATTTTCTACTGCAAAAATATACCACTTACTTTCACTAACAAAATATTCGTCATAAGATTAATTTAACAAATAAAAATTCAATCTTTACAAAAAGCTATAGATACCATGAAATACATAGAGCAGGACTGAAAGAACATGTCTCAAAAATGTTAAAACAAGGAATTATTCAAAATTCAACATCTCCTTGGGCCAGTCCCATCTGGATTGTCCCTAAAAAGCTCGATGCATCAGGTAAACCGTATATATCCGCTACCTAATATAACAGGCATATTAGATAAGATTGGAAGAAGTAATTACTTTTATTTTCAACCAGGTATGTAATAACGTTATTTCTTATGTGTAAACCAGGTGGAAAGATGAAAATTACCTGCTTTTACTTCCCACCCGGGTGGAAAGTACTCACCTACTACTCAGTAAATGTCACTTTCCACCCGGGTGAATGTCAATATGGGTTTTGTTATATTTGGACTTACTTTTTATAGAAGAGACTGCGCCGCCATCTCTGCAACTGCTCACAGCTCAGGTGATGATGAGTAACATCTGCGTCTTCAGAAATCTCCATGTTAAAAGCACTTTAAGAAACGTTTCAGCTCAAAATATTAAATTAAGACGGAATAGCACAATAATGACGTTGTCAGGATTGTAAACAAATCACCAGTCGTTTATTATGGTTGAAGTCATAACTACTCGTGCACCTATACTACCTTATTGTTAGAGACTATTAGCAATCAATATTTCAACTGAATGATTTATTAAAAGTTCGATGAGATTTTGATAAATGGATGAAAATAAAATAGTATACAAACCACGGTAGAAAGTTTAATATCTGTGAAAATCAAACACTTTCTACCTGAGTATGTAATATACTATTCCACACTTGACCTTGCCAGTGGCTTCCATCAAATTGAAATGGAACCAGAAGATGTACAAAAAATGGCATTTTCTACCGATAATGGACACTACGAGTTCAAAAGAATGCCTTTTGGATTAAAAAATGCGCAATCCACATCAGAGAGTGATGGACAACATCTTAAGAGGACTACAGAACAAAATATGCCTCGTATATTTAGATTATATTGTGATTTTCAGTACATCATTACAAGAGCATATTACTAGACTAAGACAAGTTTTTACTAGGCTTCGAGAATTTAATTTCAAAATTCAAATGGACAAGTCGGAATTTTTAAAGAAAGAAGTCCAATATTTGGGACAAGTAACAACAGAAGGTGTCAAGCCTAACCCAGATAAAGTATCAGCAATTAAAAAATGTCCTATTCCTAAGACCCAAAAGGAAATTAAATCGTTTCTCGGTTTACTAGGCTACTACCGACGATTTATTAAAGAATTTGCTAAGATTACAAAACCACTAACGCAAATGCTTAAAGAAAGATTCCAAAATTATTCACAACTCAGATTTTATTAATTCATTCGATCATTGCAAAGAACTTCTCGTCAATGCACCCATATTACAGTACCCAGATTTTGAAAAGCAGTTTATTTTAACTACAGATGCAAGCAACTTTGCTATCGGAGCCGTATTGTCACAAGGAAATGCACCTCATGATAAACCAGTGGCGTACGCTTCTAGGACATTAAACGATAGTGAAACTAAATACTCCACTATTGAAAAGGAACTACTTGCTATAGTCTGGGCATGCAAATATTTTCGACCCTATTTGTTTGGACGAAAATTTCTGATATATACCGACTAACGACGGTATTACGATTCTCGATGATATCATAAATAATAAGCCTTACCTAATAATGATATCAAAAAATCCCTATGACAAAATTGAATTTTTCAATTCAAACAATTTAGCTTCTGTATTAGAAAAGAAAATCTCAATTATCAACTTTCACAAATAAATCCCTTAAGGACCAAAAGACACAAACGAGGACTAATTAATGGACTAGGCTCAATTGTCAAAGCTCTTACAGGTAACCTTGACCAACAAGATGCCGAGAGGTATGATAAGTAAATAAGTCAAGTATTAGAGAATGAAAGCAATCTAAAAACAATAGTACAAGAACAGAAAACTATTATGCAAAGCTCTAATAACTTAATAAAAGAAGTAGCTGAAAATTTAACTCATAACCAGCTAATTTTAGAATCACGGCTTTTTCAAGTTGAAAGTGCTGTAAAACGTTTAGATGCAGAAGGTTTGGAAGATAGACACTACTTTTTAATTCAGATGTTGTTAACACAAATAATCACTTCATATCAAGAACATCTATGACATTCGAAAAACATGCAAGTTGCAATAACCTTCTCAAAATTAAATACATTTCATAATTCGATCTTACATACCGAAGATCTGTTAGAGGAAATTCAAACAATATCAGAGGATATTGGAAAATTGCCATTCTTACCAAATAAAGAAAACGTTCTTTTATTCGAAAGAATTTTTGAAATTAAAAGCTATTCAAAACAAGATCAAATTGTCTTTATAATTGAAGTTCCAATTGTTGAAAAGGATAATTACATCCTTTATCGGCTGTATCCTCTACCGACACCTAGTCAAAACTCCTATAAAGTAATTTTTCCGTCCTCAAAATACCTAATCCTTAATGAAGAAAAGCATGCTGCTTCCGACGACTCTTGCGAGAACGTGAAGGAACAAGCATACCTCTGTCATGAAATTAACTCCGTACCAAATGACGACCAGAGCCCTTGTGAAGTACAGATGCTGAAATTCAATGAAAAAAATCGAGGCTGCGGTTCTGTCGACTCAAGTGAAGGTTGAAACGTGCAACCAATAAAATAAAAAAAAAATATTATTCTCATAAATAAATATTAATATTAAAGCTCATAAATAAATGTTTTATTTTAGAAACACAATTTGACGTAAATGAAGATAAATTTTCCTGTAAAACCCATTTTTTTTTTAAATCAAATACAATGTGATTAAGACACTCAATAATTAGCAGATGAAAAAATATGACCCGTTTAAGG
The DNA here is from genome assembly GCF_016097725.1 of Ips typographus. Taxonomy (NCBI): domain Eukaryota; kingdom Metazoa; phylum Arthropoda; class Insecta; order Coleoptera; family Curculionidae; genus Ips; species Ips typographus. The sequence continues at coordinate 7,363,082 of NC_138433.1, forward strand.
TCTAGTTTATCGTGCCACAATATACCTACCACCCAGTGTTTATTCTAAAAGGACGTTCGATGAGGGGAAAGAAGAGTCACAGGAGTAGATCACGGTGAAGACGAAATCAAAGGTAATTTAACCCATTGAAAATTCATATTTACTTGTTACTATTGTTTGCAAGGGCTTCAATACGGCGCCATCGCTGCGGTTCTAGACGTCGATCATCAAGGAGATCCAAAAAGCGTAGTAAGAGATGCAGACCTGGAATTAAGACGAAAAACCCTTTTCTTACACTATTTTAAATTCGGATTTTTCGGAGCAAATATTGCGGATGGCCTCAAACGAAGATTGCCATGGAAGGAGCTAAATGCTGGTATGACCTTTTTTAAAAACGTTTTTTGGTGAGGTCTTAACAAAGTTGCAGTTTAAGCGTAAAATGTATCAGAATTGTACTTGGTGACTGCCCCGCCGTTTCTCGCCTTCGTCACAGTTACCTGAGTTAGCCAATGTTAAGGCCCAGAGAACTAAGGGAGTTGCATCCGACCAACATCGTTAAATTCATTGAATCAACGGGACTGCTGTAGCTCCGGCTATCGGAACGCGACGGGTTCATTTGAGGCCTCTGCTAACACCTGGGCTAAACATCCTCCCGCAACACCAACAACAAGCGTAAAATGTCAGACCAACAACGTGCAAAATTTTATAAACAGGATTGACGCATGCGAAAAAAGGCAACAGAAGCGCGGCCGCATCAAAAGGCGTAGCGGGATACGCCGCTTTAAACGCAGAAAATCCAAAAAACGTTCTTTCCCCACATGAATCCCTCTGACTTATTGTAATATTTAATTATTGTGAGCCCACGCATTGTAAACTACATATGACCGATTTATTTATATTTACTGATTTATTAAACAACTTTTTGGCTACACATGTTTTTGTGACTAGTGTGTAGTAGATATCACAAATTCGTAGTAAGACTTAACAATGTAATAGAAAGGTAAATGTTTTGAGTGTGATAAATAATCAAACCTGTATCTAGTAGAATGGCAAATTACTGAAAACTAGCCGTCCGTTCAATGGTAGAAGACGTCAAAAAATTACACAATGCATCTTATTTTTCTCCTTAATTAGCCTTTTGTTAATGCTTGTTTAATGTACTCTCTTGATGCCATACCACCTGCTAAAACCACCTTCAGACAACCATACCACTTCAGATAACGATGCTTACCTGCCTGTAAGCATCGTTATCTGAAGCCAAAAATGCCAATGAACCACATCAGCTCCTGATGCTGGGTAAATTTTAACACATTTTAAACTTATTCCAGAGTCTTCATCACTGTACAGGGTGGGCAAATAAGCGAGATAAGCGGCTGTACCTCCGAAACTAATGATCGTAGAGAGTTACGGTAAAAAATTTAATAGGTTAAGTGGGCAAGGGAAAATGCTGGAAAATATTTTCAAGTTTTCAAGATGACAGCCAGAGGGCGTTTGCGCCATCTTGAATTACATAATAATATAAGTTACGTTTCTTGTGATTTTCCCCAATGAATGTAAAAAAAAAGTATTTGCATTTTAATGTTAACTTAAAGTCGAACATTTTTTGTAAAAACAATTTTTCTCTATCTTTCGAAATAAAGTGGTGGGGGGTATTTGAATGTTGTTTTAAATAAATGCCTGTAACTTCGAAACGATTTTAATAGATTTGGATAAATTTGGTATCATTGAAAACAGCATTTCTTGGGCTTTTAGGTTTCTTGTGATAATGACAGTTGTGACCTACACGGCCGCCGGTAGAGGGCGTTATTCGATATTATAACCAAAATAATGGACAAATCACTAACCAATAAGCCTGCGCAAACCGCATCTTAATATCTTTTTCCTAACTCAAATTACTTAAAAAAAATACGAAACCGAGAAAGTTCATATATCCATCATTTAAAAATCCATCCGTTGCTTTCGTTAAGAAGGCAAGTAGCAAGTAGGCCATGAAAATAAAAGACAAACTGCCATACCGGGTCCGTCAAACCAGTCTGACGCTTCTGGTATCCTTTTTCTTAATGAAAATCAGTCCGAGGAAGAATATTCTCGCGTTAAAAAGTCATAAACGCTGGAGTTCCCCAAGTTACTACCACTTGTTAGATACTTGAGATATACCTGTAACAGATAACATAAAACTAGCAACATTTGCTGATGATACTGCAGTTCTAGCAGTAGCCCGGTCACCGGTCACCCCTATGTAAATGGCTAAAGGTTGACAACACCTTTTGAAATGTCACTAGTTGGGCGAATGAGGACAAAAAGAATTCAAAATGTGTTAGATATATTGAAATCAAAATCGGATAATTCGAGAATCGAAATAAATCGGAATTAGTGTACTAAAAGGCCGTTTTTTTTTTCGTTAAACCAAAAAAAACTAGGAACTGTTGAAATAATTCACTAATTGCAAAATCGAATATAAGAATTTTTATAAAATAGTTTAATTATAAACACACGTCTTCATTTAGAAATTTTGTGAATAATAAGAAATCGAACTCGAAAGTTGGATGTTTCCAACTTTTATGTTTTTTTTTTGGGTTTCGGGCTAAAGGGAAGAAATCCAAACGGACCGAAGAGGATAAGGAACAGGTGGAATCTGAGGCTGAGACACAAAAACGGCCAAAACCAAAAACGGTCACGATATTAAACAAAAGGGAGAAGAACGACGACAGAGGGAAAATCAAGAAGAACAAGAACGGCGACAGAGAGAAAAACAAAAGGAAGAAGAACGATAACAGGAAGAGGAACAAGAGAGGCGACAGCAACAAGGTGAAAAAGTTAAGCAGCACTGGGCGTGGTTGGTATTTGAATGGGTGACCGCTAAACACTAGTGTGTGCCCATTCGGAGCCTAAACCATTTGCGGATATCCATATCTTTCAACCGGCCTGGCCAGCGTGGAATATTGTCACGTTTAGGGGTGCGTAGTGAGGGATGGTAGAGAAACAACTCTGGTTACAGGTAAGCCTTATTTATTATATACGATGTAAAATAAACACTTAAGAGGGGTTATCCTTACCCCCAGAATAGAAGGGCCAACACGGCCGTAATCGTCGTTGAGCGCATGAGAGTTCGGGGAGGGTGAGTTTCATTTTAGCCCTTCAGCTACACCGTAAAGGGGCACGCAAAGGTGTTCTTGTACGATGTGACCAAAAGACCAAGTGAACAACTGACAGGGTTAAGGGTTCTAACGGTCACTTCAAGTTGCGAGAGAACCCTTCTTTTTTCAGCCTGGGATCCTAAGAGGGTAGCGAGCCGACCCACCACTTCAAGTTAGGGAATGTTGCTCGCCGACCAACCCGGAGACCAGTGATTTTAGATGGCCAGCCTGGCTGAATAAATACTCGTCGATTGACCCAGATTCCTACCAGACTTGCTGACATAAACGATTATTCAGTGTATAATACAATATTATGGCTAAATGTCTTTCCGAAAGGAAAGAGGCCTAAACCCCAGCAGTGTGTAAAAAGGGTCGGAAAAGAAGAAAGAAGAATGGAAACAGAAAAGTGGAAAAGCCGGACGTGGCTAATCAAGCAGATTCCTAAACCACAGCACGAACCATTAGAAAACCCTGAATTTCAACAACACGCTCGTAAAGAAATGAAACAAATACAAAAGAAAATTGAACACATTCAACAACAGAAAAACATATCCATATCCTCGCACGACTTTCACAGGGTCTGCAAAAGACGAATATACTCGGCGAAGTTACTCTATTTACGTCAGACGGGTTTAATAATACGCCCCTTTATCTGAATGTACATAGAATAGTAATAAACTGTTTGATTTATGTGAGAACCTTTTATGGTTACTGACGTCAAATGTGCGGCAGAAGAACTACGAAGTTAAATTAAAGAAACAACAATGATTATTTAATACACGTATATTAATGAGTACTGTGTAACGCTAATGAGGTGAAACAAGACTTTTTTTAGCTTAGTATAAAATGTCATCAATTTCAAATTCAAAAAACTATCCACGACAGCCAAACTTCTCAAATATCTTCTCAACAAAGGACGCATTTGGAGCTCATTTGGACAACGAAGAACATGTTACTCTGCCACAATACCTCTTCCCTCATTGATGCAAAATTTCGAACCTGTTGACGTCATGGACACGACGGAAACCGAACCTCCAACACCTCCTGCCGAATAATCTCCGGTACGTGCATTATGTAGTAGGATTGTATCGATTAGCAGAAAGGATAATAACAATTAATATTATAATAAATTAGAACCAACCAAGAATGACAAAAATGTTTTGCTGAAAACCGGACAAAATAAAAATTGTTTTATCAAATCGATGGCGGAGTAAATGATCATTTTTGTCTACTTCAAAAATGTATATTTTGGGGGTGGGGTAATCTGTAGGTTGTAGTAGCCGTTGTGGGTATTATATTTATATTCGTACTTATATTTACCAATAATATTATGGTAATTATAATACATATTTTATTATTTTCGGCTTTTTACTACAACTGCAACTGTAGAGTTAAAATTCAAGGTTCTATTAAAATGTCTAACCCGCCTCCTCAGATCGGGTACATATCATTAAATGTATTAAATCAAGAATAGTGATGCGAATTGCATGTGGACATAGCACCAAACAAAGAATCAACATTTTCAACTTTCAGAAATGGAAAGGTTACAATCAGTCTAAATTTTATGTTATGTTGTTGTTTTTAATTACAGTAGAAAAATCTCGACAAAAATGCCAGAGATATGAGGCGTTTTACGACCAGCCCAAATTAAAGCCTTTTTAGCCGAAACTCAGAATAACAACCCTAACACTGCATATGGTTACCATAGGGCAATCAAGCCAAGGTTGTCCCACACACTTACTTCGCTTTCTGTAGTAATTTATAAATGAACGACATTTCTAGGAAGTGCTATCTACGTTGTATCCATTACTTCTGACCTTAGATAAGCCACTGACCCCAAATTTGCCCATTTCATTGAAGCAGGTTGGAATGGTCCAGACTGTTTTGAAGAGTCCAACGACCTGTACATAATCAATTATTTATCAAAAGACCCTTGTCATCCGAGGCTAATCGACTATATTATAGCACCGTCTGGAAACCAGGACGCTTACGACCAGTCTGTGAGAAGTAAAGACACACTCGCACTTCGCCGCAGCCTTACTAAATAGAACCCCTTAAGGAAGTTCTAATGTTGAATAAAGACCATCGAAAATATTCTACTAATTTAATCAATATTGTCACGTTAAGGGGTAGTTGAGGGGGAAGAACACACAGGTTTCCACAGGTTTTGTCACTTTTATTACATTATAGTGCCTTAGTGACTAGACAGTAATCTTACCCCCAGATTGCCAAGATGGCGGGGAGCATGATCTGATCCTTAGGCAGGAGGAACACGGGGGGCGACGCTTTAACGGGGATGAATGAACCCTAGACTTAGGTCTGAGGGCATTCACCGAGCCGGTAAAGACGTGAAGAACCTAACAAAGGGAGGTAAGTAGGTGCGGCAACTTATGCTGCTCGCCAACACTATTTCCTTTGCTAGGGCTGATCTAGGGTGTGGCACTTGGTCATCTACTGCTCCACGTTGCGTTATACAATAGGCGTACCCAGACTAACCCCGAGATCAGTCAGTGACCTCACTCTGGGGAAAACCCCAGAGTTCGGTAATCTGTACGTGCTTTTGGTGCAGTATTTATACCCACATCATGACCCCAATTCGCCAATCTTGCTTACACAGACATTGTACTGGGGGAGACCGGGGCAACTTAGGGTAACGGCACCTAGTGTAATCTTTATGTTACATGCCCCTCCCCTAGAAAGTGTTCGCCCCGAACACTAAAATTTTATATTACAAAAATAACTTCTCGTCTTTCCTTTTTTCATATGAATCTTAAAATTAATGATGTTGCTTATTTGCTAGAGAGGGTATGGGAAACACTTTATTCAAAAAACGTAAATTTTTCTCTTAAAACTACTTCTCGATTCCTAGATCATGTTTTCAGACACAAAAAAATAATTGATCCTGTCATTGGGTCACCTTTCAACCTTGTGTTGCGTCTATCTTTTTGCTCTCCTTTTTGGCCAAAATTTACGTCAACTGCACATTGCATTGTACACTCCTTTGGGCACCATCATCTAGGCGGAAATGCATCACCTAGACTGTATCTCATCAGAGTGCCTTCCTTTGGCTCTGTACTCGCTAAGCGGCAAACTCAATCCCTTAGCTTCATCATCTTTTGTCCTTTGCTGCTTTTCTGGCACATCTGTACGCTTCTCGACATAAGTCCGTTTGGAGATGCTTATTTCGACTTTGGGTGCACACTGGTGTAGAACCGTCGTGGCGGGACCCATCTGAAGATGTTGGTTTCTCCAAGACTTGCTGCCTTACTTGTTTAAAAGATATGGCAATTCGTTGATAGACGCAACAAGGTCGTCCGGTGGCCACTGAAATGAACAATATATATATATATATATATTTTTTACTTTATAAACAAATCATCCTATAACCTGTATTGGCACTTGACCTAGTTTTAAATAAACACACGATACTTGCACTATTTTGCCGTCTCAGCAAGGAATCTAGGTCAGAAATAGCGTCACTGGCTTAGAAAATTGAAACAATGTTACTACTAAACTGCAACTATGCAAACTATATACATACTTATTTTTGCGATACCCGATTACTCAGTTAAATTTTACCTTTACCAAATTAATACAAATATACATATTATTGTGCTCATCTGCACTGCATAGACTGTTGCTTTAGGGCGTCCTCCAGGTCGCTCTTGACTCTACCCTACTCAATTCAGGCAAATGCGACCTGTAAACTGGTCCTTGAAAATCTTCAACATCTTCATTTTTCGGAGGGTCGTAGGGTCAGGGGCAAAGCTGGGGTGTGACTACTGATATGAAGATCAGTAGTCCGGGATCAAACGGGGCGCCTCCACCATGTCACGTTAAGGGGTAGTTGAGGGGGAAGAACACACAGGTTTCCACAAGTAACCCACTTTTATTAGATTATAGTGCCTTAGTGACTAGACAGTAATCTTACCCCCAGATTGCCAAGATGGCGGGGAGCATGATGTGATCCGGCCTTAAGCAGGAGGAACACGGGGGGCGACGCTTTAACGGGGATGAATGAACACTAGACTTAGGTCTGAGGGCATTCACCGAGCCGGTAAAGACGTGAAGAACCTAAGGAGGTAAGTAGGTGCGGCAACTTATGCTGCTTGCCCACACTATTTCCTTTGCTAGGGCTGATCTAGGGTGTGGCACTTGGTCACCTACTGCTCCACGTTGCGTTTCACAATAGGTACCCTGACTAACCCCGAGATCAGTCAGTGACCTCCCTCTGGGGAAGACCCCAGAGTTCGGTAATCTGTACGTGCTTTTGGTGCAGTATTTATACCCACATCATAACCCCAATTCGCCAATCTTGCTTACACAGACATTGTACTGGGGGAGACCGGGGCAACTTAGGGTAACGGCACCTAGTGTAATCTTTATGTTACTAATATTTCAAGCTGAAACTTAATTTTCTATACATTCGAGGTAATTGATTCTGTCGTGATCATTTTTAAATTAATATTTTTTACGGACAAAAACATTCTCAAAATGAACAACGAACAACTGAGAAAAATTTACCAGTCGCTCAATGTGTCTCCAAAGGATTGGGATGATTTCGTTCGTCCTGAATTAAAATCCTCTGCTGATTTTGTAGTTATACAGGTAAACATCATTCAAGTAGCACAAGTCGGTATAGAATAATTCATGTTTTATTTTAGATATTGTAAACCAGAGCGAAAATTCAAGCAAAGAGAGCATGTTCAGCTGCGCTAGAAGATCTACAAAAACCAGCCAAGATTGATTGCAGTCAAGTTTTTGATCATAATCTTAGTGTAAAGTTAAGTGAAAATTTTTAAATTGAAATTTGCAACTGTTTAAAAGTAATGATAATGTAACTATAAACATTAGGTTTACTGGTTAAATTTTTTCCCCAACTCAACTCTCCTCACCAGACACCCATCTAGATTTTAGGGAACTTATCCATTTAAGTTCTTTTAAAAAAAATTAGTTCAACACACAACGAAACAAAAAGTTCTTTTAATTTCATAATGTCATTGGGAGAACTCTAAGTCAATTTCAGTAGTTCCTTAAGTATTAAGGAAGTACTTCATCCCATTAAAAAGGTTGAAGACGATGAACCTGTCACTTTGTCGGAGCCACACGCTTTTGCAAAATTGGAAAGTCTATTTATGAATACATCCTACTGCAAAAATCCCTTAAGTAGTAAATGTAGCTCTGCTATGCGTAGCACTGCTTTGGAAAGAACGGGTGCTTTGGAAAGCAGTGAACATTAACTACGTTCGCTTGGATTCGGCCATTGTTTTGCATTATTCACATTTCCGAAATATTCTGTAAATTAATCAAATTAAATTGTTGATAGAGCTAAGAGTATTGCCTCATTATAATGGGGACATACGTACCGTGCATCTGCATTTATACAGCTGTCCCCAGATAAAATATTTTACCGATATAGAATACCTGTTGTATTTGTTGTGTTAGAGAGATTCTTGGCAACCACGTAGCTACGGTTGAGAAGTTAAAGTTAGGATGACTTAGTGAGTTGGACGGCATGGTAGAGAATAGATCTTAAAGATTATGGTGTTTTTGCTAATAAATGTCTCTGTAAAACTCAATGTTGCTTCTATTCAGTTAGACATCCATAACAACCAACCATCATTAACAACCTCCAAGTGAACGAAACCGAATCATTAACAACCTCCGAACTCCGAAACGAAAATGGCAGCTGGAAAACGATAATAAAGGCTGTCCTCTCTTATGTTGTTTGATTGAATGTCAAGTACATATCTGTAAATAGTGTAAATATTCTTAGTCAGGCGTTAAAATAAACATTGTTTAACAGTACCAAATCTACATATACAAACTGCCCCTGTGCCATTTGTAGAACACTGGAGGCCGCAGCTCGCACAGCAGACAACGGATATTGGCTGAGCTCAAAGAGCAGGCTATGATGCTGGGCAAGGGACAGGCGTCCAGACACTGGGAATCAGGGCACGGAATTACCAAGTTATCGGGAACGCCCAAATTGGAGAAAAGTAGGAACGTCGCGACTGAGGACGTAAAGCCAAAAGATACTGCGCCGCAGGGCCTATCAAAAAAGCAGACTTGAACGAGGCCCAACAAGTCTGCAACGAAAGAGGAATGACAGACGCTGCCGGCAACCAAAAGTAAATATGAGGTCACGAAACAGACGGCCTCCGAGAACAGCCTGTCAAAAGTCAGGGAGGTCCTGAAGAAAAAGGACATACGTGGGCTGCTGACTAAAAGGGAGACCCGAAGTAAACGAGAACGGGAAAAAGTAAACCGGACCACACGGCAAGTCTGGTACCATTATTCGTGAAGGCTAGGAACACGCCAAGAGCATATAACTATTACAATGGAAAACAGGCTTAAAAATGCAGTAGTACGCCGGTAGGGCAAGGAGGCACCGTGCGCAATGCAAAAATGGAACTAGAGAACAAGATATTGTTGTGGTGCTGGTTTCATACAGGAGACCAATAAGCTGGGAAGGGTATGCGTGACACAGAGCTGAGACGGCTGAGACAGGAAGAATCTGGGAAATGGGAGAGGTACTAGTACTCAAATACAGCCATGGGAATTGCAAAGAGACAGCAAAGTGAGACATTACAGTAAACGCAACCGAGAATTTTATCAAGAAAGTGATGGATACAGGAAAGGGATGCATGGATCTTAGAGCTTTTTAAGGCAGAAATACTTTTTACCTAATAATAATATATGTATGATGAGGGAGCTTCATCAATCACTACATCCACTTCTGTTTCATCTGATAAATATCAATCTGATGAGTCAGAAAAGGATTGATGAATAATTTTCAGAAATTAAACTTTTCGATGGTAAAAAATATCTAAGTGTATATTATTCACTGTAATGAAATTAAGTATCTAACCTCATTTACAATTGATAAAAAGATGTTGGGAGGATGCCTACGCAGGAGGATGTGCACGGCATCCCAAGAAAAAACTGTCACTACTCTAGAACGATGACAATTTTCCAACATTTCCGTGATGTCATCAATAAAAGCGTATTACAGTAAACGAAACTCTTCCACCGACTTAATGTCGCCTTGACCAGAACGTTATCCATGATGGTAAACCATTCAAATTTCTCAACTCTCTCTAGACCCACCCGTATCTAATGACGCCACAAGCTTTGAGGAAAATAATATCAGACAGATCAGACAAGATCAAAATGTGGGACGACAACACCTACGTCATCAGATTCAATCATGGTAATGGAGTATTTCAGATGTGTGAGGAGAAATCACCAATCAGGTTTTTAAGAGAGCTTTATTAAGTTCTCACTTATGTATTCGAATATAAATTTCAGATACTGTTAAATAGTCTGAAGATGAACTAGAAACTTCGTCGATAGCATCTGAGCCTGCAAGCTCAGTGAAACCAAAGAGTAGTAGAAAATTGCGTCCAAGTTTCTTGAATTTGTCAGTACGTGTCTGTGGAAGTATACTCCATGCGGCCAACAACTTTAATACAAAAAAACGTCGCTATTGCAAATCTTTATAAACAGGCCTGTAGCATGCGAAAAAAAGACAAAATAAAGCCCGGCCGCAGAAAACGGCTTAGTCGGAAACGACGCTCAAAACGTAAGAAATCCAAAAAACGGTCTGTCCCCCTGTCTTATCATAATATTTAATTATTGTGAGTCCACGAATTGTAAATTGCATATAACCGATTTATTAAACATCTTTTTGGCTCTGTGTTGTTTGGCTATCTTGAAATGAACAATCATATTGAAAAATTAAACAGGTTAATAGTTAATTGAAAAATTAAACAGATCTTATTGGCTAAATGTTTTTGTGACTGTTGTGTGGACAATCGAGGATCAGAAACCTCAAATTACAAAAATATGCCGCATTATATGGCGAATTGACTGCTCGTATGATGAAAATATTCAATTCTGTTCATCATATTACTATAACAGAAATACGTTTCTACTGGACCTACGTTTCTACTCAGGGCTACATAACAGTAACAGAACTTTTGTTCATAAAAGAGCACTCAGAACTGTAGTTCTTGAAAGCGCAAAATGGAAAGTAGTCATACAGCTGACTCTCTTGAAGATTATTTACTGGTATTTTCTTATTGTTATATTTTATTATATTATGTAAAACCACACATAAAGAGAAAAAAATAGATACCTTTACAACACACTTGTCTCAAAATTGTCAGGTCTGACGAATCCGTCCGAAAATGTTGACTAAAATGTGCGAGTAACAATGCGTCCAAAATTGGAGATTATTTACTGATATTTTCTATAATGTTATTTTATTATATTATATAAGTACCTGAATAATAGTACAACACTCATATTAGTTCATATTCCTATTATATAAGAATCAATTTAGTATTAAATTTGAGTGATAGTAACAGCTCGGACACACTAAATATACAAGGGTTAAACATGTAATAATAAATTATTAAGACACTTTAGATGGTCTTTACGATATTATAGCAAAAAAAAATCGAGTTTTCCTATTTCTATCTCTTCAAATAAAATACGGAGGACGGTCTGAAGTTTGTTTTGAAAATTCCGGTGAAGAAAATTTATTAATGATGTTTAGCAAGCAGCTTGGAACAGCACCCCAGAAATGAGAAGAAGAACCGTTGAAATGAACTATCTCAAGAAAATACGAGATCTTATAAAAGAGAATAGGAGAGCTGGAAAAAAGTGGTAAAAATCCAGAACGAGAGAAAACAAAATCGTACTAAACAACGTTACCCAACAACTAAAAGGAGAAATTCATAAAATTAAAAATGAGTCAATAAACAAGTACATGAGGGAACTAACTGACTATCAGAGCTCAGATTATTCACTCTTGAAAGCCACCAAGAGAATAAACCAACCAATAAAACCAATAATTTGTTGCAGCAGTCAAGGCCCATCAGGGGCAGTAGCGCTACGGAGTAAGTAAGTAAGTAAAACCAATACCTCCAATTCGAGAAAAAAGTGGCACCTTGGTAGAGACAACAAACTCACACCAAAGGTTTACAATAAACATACTCAAACAACTACTAAAAAAAGGGATTATTAAAATTACCCAATTATTTAATGCATATCATTTCGCTCGAAACACGTTCCTATGTTGTGAAAACAGCAGATGGAATTATGATACCAAAACCCGGCAAAACAGTAAACGAAGCTAAATCTTACTGGTCCATTTCTCTTCTGCCTGTGTTATCAACATTATTTGAGAAACATTTTCAAAAAGGCTAAATAAAATTATTGAATAAACCAAGAGGGCCATATAGTAACAGACGTAATAGAAGTGTAGAGTAAGAAGGCCAAATATTATATTGTTATTATAAATATACACCTAACGCAAGAGCAACCTAGTTAAATGTTATGGATACCAATTAAGTAATATCAGCATGTCTTACTTAATTGTAACAACGATTGTGGTGACTGTTCGATTTGTGCCGACCTAGATTGGCTTAAGCGTATCGAAGTAACAAATCAAAGAGGAGTCGAATAAACTAACTGGATGCATTAACACCTGCGATGTTTTATTACCGAAACACTGGATAGTGTGTCGTTCAAATAAATACTTTACAGAAGAGTGACTAGAAAAGAAGATATGCTTCGCCGTTTTTCGAGACGTTGCCCAAGGATTTGATAAAGTTTGGCATGATGGCCTCATCAAGAAACTAAAGGTACTCTTTCCATTGCAGTATATACCGCTATTAGAATCAGATTTAATTCAACGAACCTTCAGGATCAAATAAGAAAATAAATACTCGTTTTTTCTTCTCGCGTTAAAAAATCCTGAACGCTGGAGTTCCCCAAGGCAGTGTGCTTGGACCAGTGCTGCACTTGTAAGATACTTGCGATATACCTGTAACAGATAACATAAAACTAGCAACATTTGCTGATGATACTGCAGTTCTAGCAGTAGCCCGGTCCCCCCTATGAAAACGGCTAAAGTATGACAACACCTTTTGAAATGTCACTAGTTGCGCGAATGAGGACAAAAATAATTCAAAAAGGTGTTAGATACATTGAAATCAAAATCGAATAATTGGAGAATAGAAATAAATCGGAATTAGTGTACTAAAAGGCCCTTTTTTTTCGTTAAACCAAAAAACAGCTAGAAACTGTAACAATAATTCACTAATTGCAAAATCGAATATAAGAATTTTTATAAAATAGTTTAATTATAAACACACGTCTTCATTTAGAAATTTAGTGAATAATAAGAAATCGAACTCGAAAGTTGGATGTTTCCAACTTTTATGTTTTTTTTTTGGGTTTCGGGCTAAAGGGAAGAAATCCAAACGGACCGAAGAGGATAAGGAACAGGTGGAATCTGAGGCTGAGACGCAAAAACCGGTCAAAACCAAAAACGGTCACGATATTAAACAAGGGGTAGAAGAATGACGACAGAGGGAAAAATAAGAAGAAGAACAACGACTACAGAGAAAAAACAAGAGGAAGAAGAACGGCGACAGAGGAAAAAACAAGAAGAAGAACGACGACAGAGGGAAAATCAAGAAGAACAAGAACGGCGACAGAGAGAAAAACAAAAGGAAGATGAATGATACCAGGAAGAGGAACAAGAGAGGCGACATCAACAAGGTGAAGAAGTCAAGCAGCACTGGTCGTGGTTGGTATTTGAATGGGTGACCGCTGAACACTAGTGTGTGCCCATTCGGTGTCTAAACCATTTGCGCATATCCCCATCTTTCAACCGGCTTGGCCAGCGTGGAATATTATTGCTAAATATCTTTCCGAAAGGAAAGAGGCCTAAAACCCAGCAGTGTGTAAAAAGGGCTGGAAAAGAAGAAAGAAGAATGGAAACAGAAATGTGGAAAAACTAGACGTGGCTAATCAAGCAGATTCGAAAAACCACAGCACGAACCATTTGAAAACCCTGAATTTCAACAACACGCTCGTAAAGAAATGAGACGAACACAAAAGAAGATTCAACACATTCAACAACAGAAAAACATATCCATATCCTTGCACGACTTTTACAGGGTCTGCAAAAAACGAATATACTCGGCAAAGTTACTCTATTTACGTCAGACGGGTTTAAAAATACGCCCATTTATCTGAATGTACATAGAATAGGGATAAACTGATTGATTTATGTGAGAACCTTTTATGGTTGCTGACGTCAAATGTGCGGCAGAAGAACTACGAAGTTAAATTAAAGGAACAACAATGATTATTTAAAACACGTATATTAATGAGTACTGTGTAACGCTAATGAGGTAAAACAAGACTTTTTTTAGCTTAGAATAGAATGTCATCAATTTCAAATTCAAAAAACTATCTACACGACAGCCAAACGTCTCAAATATCTTCTCAACAAAGGACGCATTTGGAGCTCATTTGGACAACGAAGAACATGTCACTCTGCCACAATACCTCTTCCCTCATTGATGCAAAACTTTGGATCTGTTGACGTCAGTGACACGACGGAAACCGAACCTCTAACACCTTCTGCCGAATAATCTCCGGTACGTTCATTTTGTAGTAGGATTGTATCGATTAGCAGAAAGGATCATCATAATTAATATTATAATAAATTAAAAATTGTTGAGACAAAACAGCCTACATATTGCAATACGCTGACGACACCCCACTTATCGTCCATGACAAAACCACTGAAAAAGCGGTAAACAAACTTCAATCTCTAACAGACATGAGAATGACTTGGTTTTATACTTGGAGACTCACACCCAACGCGACGAAAAATCAACTCCTGCTTTCCAACCATAGAATTAACAGAAAATCCCCTGCAATAACAACAGACGGTCACATAACTGAACCAAAAAATTACGTAAAATATCTAGGACCCACAATAGACCAAAAACTTAAATATACAAAACACGTACAAAACATCCGGACAGAAATAACTAAAAGAGCAAAACATTTTCGCTCACTAACATACAAAGACAAAGGAATAAGCATAAGAACCGCCACAAAAATATACCAAGCCATCTGCAGACCTTTGTTAGACTACGGACATATAACTATGACAAACACAACTCAACGAAATAAACGGCACTTACAAACAACAGAACAAATCGCACTAAGAATAATAACACGAATAAGACATCCCCAAAACCCACTTCATAACCCCTCAAATGAGTTACTATACCAACGCACAAACTTACCAAAAATAACAGAAAGACTACAACAAATTCAAACAAAATGGAAAAACAACCCACATAACTGGACCATACTAAATCCTCTGTGTCTCACAAGACAGACAAGACAATCTCGCTTCCTATTTCCTACAACTACCCTACTAGAACACTTACACATAACATAATCCTCAAAACTACTTTAGACTAACTTTTTTGTTTTTAAATATATTATTTTGTAAATACTTTACCTAGTTAAGTTATACTCTATTTTGTAATCATATTACAGCATGTATCTCTTATCACATAGGCAGAAAGACCAAACTGGTCGATAGCCTGTTCCGTTGTAAACGAAATAAAGATTGTATATACATTTCGACATATACACCTCCGACTCGCATAGTTTAACATTCGCACACGCCTCCAAAACGGAGGCGAATTCGAAAAATCGGAGGCCAATACGAATCGACCTTAATAATTTCTCAGGATGTCTCTCTGGCCTCCTGGAGGCCGTACGCAAAATTTATGTCGGAGGCCATTTTAGCAAAACACATATTGTCACGAATAACATAAATTGCACTAAGTTCCGTTACCTAGTCGGGCCCCGGTCTCCCCTAGTGCACTGTCTGAATCAGCAAGACCGGCAAATTGGGGTCACGATGTGGGTATTTAATCAGCGTCTCAAGCCATCGACGATTACCGAACTCTGGGGTCATCCCCAGAGGGAGGTCACGAGCGACAGTCCGAACTTTCTAGTGCCCGGACGGCTCGTTACACTTGGACGGCTTGGCGACACTTCAGAAGGGCTTACGCACCTACCACTAGACGTACACACCCACACACCCCCTCTTGGTCAGTGTTCACTGCCTAATAAAGAAGACATACTTAAGCTACGATCTTGTTTCTCTTCCTGCGCTACCCCCTTAAACGTGACATGGTGGAGGCGCCCCGTTCAATCCCCGTCTATTAATCTTCATATTGATAGACACACCCTCGCAAATTGAAGCCAATTAAGTCACAGGGAAAAGATGAAGGAATAACAGAGGAAAAAGAAGAGAGGCAAAGACCAGAAGAAAGAAGAGAGAGAAAGAAAGAGAGATCAGGAAGACGACTCAACCATGCCCACCCCCACAAGTTCAAGCACACCCCAGAAGAATCAAGACGAGTTTTGACGGACCAGCCTGCTGGTCCGCAGTTGCTTGAACTGAGTAGGGCTATATCAAGAGCGGCCTGTAGGTTGCCCTAAACATTTTAGTGTATAGGAGCACATTTTAGTTTGTAGTGTATTGGGTAAGATAAAACTAAACTTTTGATAACTAGGTTTCATAAAATAAGTGTATGTATAGTTAATGCAATAACAATATCTCGATTTCTAGACCAGTGACGCCATTCCCGACCTAGGTACTTTGCTGAGGTAGCAAAATCGCGCAAGTATAAGGTGTTTTGTTTATAAATACATGTTATGTCTGTTTATCTTATTGAAGTCGGGCTTGTTTGCTAATTAATTGTTGACTTTAGGGGCCACCTAATTACCTCGTTGCGTCCATCGACAAATTGACCTGATTAAAGAAGCGAGAAGAAGAGGAGCAAGCCTAGGAGAAACCAGCATCTTCGGATGGGTTCCGCACCGTCGGTTCTACAGCCGCGTGCACCCAGAGTCCCTTAAATGAAGGGCTGAAGAAGGTTCTCCAGATGGGCTTAGAAATGACGATGTAGAGTAGTCCAAAGCAACGTGTGCTAAAAAGAGAGCACGCAATGGACCAAAGATGTCGAAGCTAAGCGATGGATTTCCGCTTAGACAAGGTAATACCGAGAGAAGGTACTAGAAGATGGTGCCCGATGCAGGGGACAATTTACGCTTAAATGAGAAGGCAAGAAGATGGACGCAACAACAAGGTTGAAAGGTGACCCAACGAAAGGAATAAGTGTTTTTTGGGTATGCAAACATGGCAACGTTTAAAAATCGAGAAGTAGTTAAGATATTTGTTCAATAAAGTTTTTCCACCCCTTTTCTAGAAGATAAGTAACATGTGTTAGTTTAAGAAGTAATATTTGATGATAGGTTGGTTTAAATAAAGTACTCCCCCACCTGCATTAGAAAATAAGAATAGAAAATAAGTGAGTTGATTTTGTAAACATGGACTTTTAGTGTTCGGGGCGAACACTTGTTGGAAGGGGGAGATGTCACGAATAACATAAATTGCACTAAGTTCCGTTACCTAGTCGGGCCCCGGTCTCCCCTAGTGCACTGTCTGAATCAGCAAGACCGGCAAATTGGGGTCACGATGTGGGTATTTAATCAGCGTCTCAAGCCATCGACGATTACCGAACTCTGGGGTCATCCCCAGAGGGAGGTCACGAGCGACAGTCCGAACTTTCTAGTGCCCGGACGGCTCGTTACACTTGGACGGCTTGGCGACACTTCAGAAGGGCTTACGCACCTACCACTAGACGTACACACCCACACACCCCCTCTTGGTCAGTGTTCACTGCCTAATAAAGAAGACATACTTAAGCTACGATCTTGTTTCTCTTCCTGCGCTACCCCCTTAAACGTGACAATATACAGTTATACAATGTAGTTCACGAAAATTCCACCACGTGGCGGAGCGATCTCATACGTTTATACAAACGACACATGGCCTGTGCGGCATCAACTCCGCATAAAATACCGCTAATCCGACTCAAAAAAGCGGCAACACCGCGGCATAACTCACTGGAGGCCAGTTGATCGAGAGCATATACCAAATTTCGTAGTTGCATATAAGAGTGAGGGGGTTGGAGGCCAAACGATCGAGAGTACATAACCAATTTGAAGGCCACTTAACTTATATTAATATATACTGGGCGTCCTAACTAGTTTGCTATCTTATACAGAGTGTCGCACCAATATCGGCTTCATTAATTGAATGTGTGATCTTTTAAAAAGTTATGTCTCAAACTAAAGCTAACTTGGCATACTCATTTAGAATATTTAGAGAGAGGCACTTTTATTCGTGTCGGAAGTAGAGATCAACTGGTTGACTTAATTTTTTTAATTTTGTGCTATTCTGTCTATTATAAGTTTTCGATTTTGATTGATCTTGCGCTAACTTGGAAAATAACCAAAAATTTAAATATTTCCGACCTTCTTTTAAAACAGCAAAATTTCTGGTTATTTTGAACGACCTGAATCTCCAATTTTGGATTTTGGACGTTTAATAGCAAAGAGGGGTTCGAAAAAACCGTTTCTTATAAGATGAGATGCACAGATTGATTTTCAATAAAAGTAATTCCTTTATTAATTACAGAATACAGGGTAAGAAATATTGTACTAGACGTTTTTGCATACAACCTAGTTTATTTAATAGCTGGGAACATTTTAGAACTTTAGTTGTGTCATATACAATAATAGGCCTGAATGGTATCTCAAAACACACGCTTAGAGATTTTTAAAATTTAATTCACAAACTTGCAAGCGTAATGTCTATTTTAATATTACATTTTATGGTGTTGCACCTTAGTTCGAACACTTCCACCATTAGAAGAATTGACTAATAGGAGTGCAGTTTTTGAAAAGTAACTTATAAGAATAACCAACTTAAACTTATCTAACTAATTAGCTTTTACTAATTTAAAGTCTTAGTTCAAGCTCTCTAAGGGTTGTGAAAAATGTCAGTATTTTGTTGTACAAATGTCACCCAAAAATGTAAAAATTTTCAAATGGACAGAAGTCATTTTTTAATTTTTTACGTTCATTTAATTTGACAGTAATTGTGTACTAGGTTAAGAGCCAGTAAAATAAAAGTATAGTAGTAAAAGTATACCATTCTTGAATGGATTGCTATAAAAATTTAAGAAAATATTGTTTGAATACTATTTAGTAGCTAATATCAAAGAATAGCTATGTAACAAGAACAGACAGTTGAAAAGAGAAAGCGAATTAGAGAGAGATGGACTCTTCCTACCAAAGTTTAATTGACAAGCGACTGATATTGGCTTTGGCCCTTTGAATATCAGGAGTTTTATTGGTTGTTTATTGTTTATTGAAGATGTTGAAAAACGTTGCCGTATCTCAGACCACATCAAATATTTGTTTTGAAACATCGGTTTAAAGTTAATAATAGTGTAACATAGACATTACACTAGGTGCCGTTACCTTAAGTTGCCCCGGTCTCCCCCAGTACCATGTTTGTGTCAGCAAGATTGGAGAATTGGGGTCATGATGTGAGTATAAATACTGTACCAAAAGCACGTACAGATCACTGATCTCTGGGTTAGTCTGGGTACGCCTATTGTGCAACTTAACGTGGAGCAGTAGGTGACCAAGTGCCACACCCTAGATCAGCCCTAGCAAAGGAAATAGTGTGGGCGCGCAGCTTAAGTTGCCGTTCCAGCTTACCTCCCTTTGTTAGGTTCTTCACGTCTTTGCCGGCTCGGTGAATGCCCTCGGACCTAAGTCTAGGGTTGATTCACCACCGCTAAAGCGCTGCCCTCCGTGTATCTTCAGCCTAGCCAGTTCACATCATGCTCCCAGCCGTCTTGGCCATCCGGGGGTAAAATTACCGACTAGTCATTAAGGCACTATTACTTAATAAAGTGGGTTACCTGTGGAATCCTGCGTATTCTTCCCCCTCAACCAACCCTTAACGTGACAATAGTTAATAAGGACTGATATTTTCCAATGATTAATAGGCGAACTTAAAACACTTTGACTCAAAAGAAGTAAACAATGATTATAAGAAATTTAGAAGATTATAAGTTTATATTATATTTGATTCTGATAATTGGATGCCATTTTTATTTCAAAGAAAGAGACAACCGGCAACATGTTTCCTACCAAAGGGAACTCGAGGTTAGCCAAAAACATCACCCCAACATCAAAGGAATTATGTCCCTTCTCGATGTAGTAGCAGTTTTTTTTATAAAAGGTTCGACAACAAATTTATAACTTTTATTTATTTTGAAGTGTGTTTACCCCTTACATAAATATGCCCAATTTGCTAAAAGATGGCATGCGTTTTAAGCAATAGACAACATGCTCTACTAAAATATGACATGGCCAACTTGCCAATAGATGACACTCGCAAAGTTACATTGGTACTCAGTTTCTTCCAAACATAGCTAATTCTCTCTCTCTCTCTTCACACTGATTTCCGGCTGCCATACTAAATAGTTTCATTGGGAATAACTTGTTTTTGGACAAACTATACTGATTTAAATTTTCTCAAATATTATGCCCTTCGTCTGGGGGTTCATTTTTGAGTTTTTCAGACTTTTTATAGGTCGTCATCTATTGGTAGTTTTACCTTATTACATTTTGTGAATAGTTGTATTTCTTTATAAGAAGGATTAGTTATATGCTGTATTAAATTTAAATTTAAAGCAGACATTTTATTCCAAACTTTGTTAAAACATTTTTTACCCGAAAAAGATCACAAAAGGCATTTTGATATGGTGCAAAAGGCATTTTGGACACGGTGCTCGCTAGATGTGTCATTCATTTAACAAATCGTTCTTACAAATAATAGAATTACTTAAATAAATGTAATATAAGGCATTTAAAAAAATGCAACTTAACCACATCTTAAATTTCTGTGGCACTCTGTAAAGTTGACCATGAATTCCACGGATTATAGTTATATGATGGTTGTTGCGAGCAAGCAAAATCTCGCAACACCGCAATTTGTCGCCAGACAAAACACAAGGCCAGACAGACGAAAATTACGCTTTACGCAGGCGGGCAGCGCACTCTCTCAGCAGCTGCCGCGCAGTTTATTTCGTTCTAAACGATTATCCCGCGTTTAACTACGCAAACTCCAACTTTGGTGCCTTTTGTACCTCACCCACTGCTCAAAACTAATAAATAAATTAGTTTTACCCCTCCGATTCTAGCAGTATTGCTAGTTTCCCCCGATTTTCTCACCTTCAATGATCACAACGTCATTAATTTCAATATTAACGTGAAAACGTTCCTCTCTCTCTCTCTCTCTCTCTCTCTCTCTCTTCCTGATTAGTTAACAGGAAAACTTGTAAATAGTTTTTAGTGGTTATGATTTTATTACTGTTTTTAAGAACTAACCAAAGTTAATTTATTACATGTTTTGTAAATACGGCAGTTGCTTTATTCCCCAGTTTTATAAAACAGTTGCAGCCCTACTAATACAGTCCCAGGAACTATTAGGTTCCCCCCTCTGATGGTGTGTTGATCTCAGAAAGGTCATCATCCATTAAATGGTCCTTCGAGCCGGATCTGTTTTCCGGAAAGAAAATAGATTAAAACTTACCTCATTTTTTTGGTCTTTTGGTCTGGAAGCAGTATGATCAAGGTCAAAAATGAAAACTCTCATTAACAGTAGTGAAAAGTGTATGTGCGCGGTAGTGAAACTCGATAGTTAAGCAGAGACTAGGTAAGATCGTTACAATTTTGCTATTTGATTTGTTGTGTTCGGATCTTGCGTTTGCTTGGATATTACTGTGTGGTGCTGCCGCAATTGACTGATAAACTAGCAAGTTACTTAGTTATTGTAAAGTTAATGTATCAACCCGCTTTATTTTGTCCTTACAAGATTTTTTTTCGCTTTTAAGCTAAACTCTCAAAATGGAAGCCTTACTAAGATCCAGAACTCGCGTCAAGGCTTCTATTACACGCGTGCAAACGTGGTTTAATTCAAATAAAGGCAAAGAACAAAATGTTCACTCGTTTACTTTAAGATTTGATACATTAAAGTCTCAGCTTGATAATTATAGCGACATTCAGGATAAAATAGAAGATTAATAGACCGATTGTGAAAATAGACAGGACATAGAGGATAAGTGCTTTTCACTCTTAGCAGATTTAAAGGCAGAACTCGATCACTTAAGCGCACCTCGGTCGGAAAATGTTGAAACAATTTCGGTTGCTAGTAGTTCTCGCGTACCCAAACAAAATGTGAAACTCCCAATTATATCTATCCCTACTTTTTCTGGAAATATCACTGACTGGACGTCATTTATTGAGCTCTTTACTGCGCTTATAGTAGAGGATGATGGGCTATCAAATATAGAGAAGTTTATGTATCTCAAAACTTACCTTAAAGGTGAAGCCCTCAAGCTTATTGAAAGTTTAGAACTTACCAATAATAATTTTGTTGTAGCTTTAGATATTTTAAAGACTAGATTTGAAAGCTCTGTATTGTAAATACTCACTTGAATTTTATTCTTGACTATCCAAAGATATCAAAATGTACGTCACAAATACTTAGGGATTTTTTAACCCAATGTAAAAGTAATATTGTCACACTAGAAGTCGTTAACTGTCCTGTAGAACACTGGGATATAATTTTAATCAATATTTTAAGTAGGAAATTAGAGTTTGCTTCAAAAAGGGTGTATGAAGAAGAGAGACAGAGAGACAGTGTCTAAATTCACATTTAGTCATAAAAAATATTATCAGTTTATATATTTCATAAACAACACAAAAGTAATTAACTAGGTTATTGCCGCTAATGCACCGCCAGCAGGTCACCGGGCAACCAGGTACCAAACGCAGCGTCAGCAGGAAAATCACCAAACCTTCGAATGTGGAGCACAGAACAATATTGGTCAGCACTTATTATTTTCATTTGTTTATAACGTTTGTAAATGTGTATAAATAGTTGTTAATTGTTAAATAAAAATCAGTATTAATCCAACAGCGGTTCTTACTCAACCTTCCAACCTAAACTACAATAAACTACCAAATATCCTGAGCAATCTTCCTGAATTCCATTACAGGAATTTACAGACAGCAACACGTTTCCAACTCTCAAAGAGTTCTTCGACATACTTGAAAGACGTTGCTTGATTCTGGAAACAATGCATTCGGGAGACTCATTTTCAACAAAAAATTTAGACGTTAAACCCAAATTTAGTCATAAAACCACTCTATTAGGAAATGTGAAACTAGATAATGAGTTTCAACATCAAAACTCCAAGCCGTGTAATGTGAACAACATAAAAATTGTCTGTATTTTTTGCAAACAAACATCTCATAAGATTTACACTTGCGCACAATTTAAAAACTTAAATTTTAAAGAGAAGTCTCAATTTGTCTCAGCCAACCAACTCTGTTTCAATTGTCTAGGTAGCAAACATGTCTCGAATAAGTGTACATCATCCCAGTTTTGCCGAGTATGTTCAAGAAAACATCACACTCTTTTACACAATGACTACAATAACTCTAGGAGAGACAATAACTCTGAATCTCTGCCGGTGAATCGTATCTCTCAGCAAAATTACTTACCATTAGCAAGCTCTCAAATCCCCACAGATAATCGAACAGATAATTTCTCTAGGGAAGGATGTCTTAATCAAGCTCAATCCCATAACTCTACATCAAACTACTCAAGTTCAAAAAAAGAATTAATTTCTGAACCTCACTCTCAAACTTTCTCAAATTTGAATCCTGAAGATAACCCTTTAAGCGTCACTAACTTTTCTTCAAACCACTCACAAGTTCTTCTCGCTACTGGTTTAGTGACACTTTACTCAAAAGACAAGGAACCCATACGAGCCAGGATTTTGTTTGACAATGGCAGTCAAACGAATTTTATAACACAGACTCTTGCTAACAAGCTTAAACTCAAACCTTATGATGTCAATTTAAATATTCTCGGAATTGGTAAAAATGTTACTATGTCACAAAAAATGGTTGATCTCTTAATCCCGTCTAAATTAGACAATAGACACTTCGAGGTTCGGTGTGCCATTTTAGATAATATAACATGCAAACTTCCTCAGATTCCAATTGATTTTAAAAAATTGAACATTCCTCCAGTTCTTGAACTTGCTGACCCTACCTTTTTTGACCCTGGTCATATAGATATTTTACTAAGCGCTAGTATCTATAGTGACATGCTATGTGAAGGTTTTATTCGCTTAGGCAAAAATTTACCTATTCTCCAAAGCACACATCTTGGTTGGATTATCGTAGGAAACATTCCAGCGGAATTTACACGCAATCAAGACAGAAATTCAATGCTTAACGTATCCTTATGCACTCAAACGGCTCTTCAATCAGAGAACTTAGACTCCCTGCTCACAAAATTTTGGACCCTTGAAGAAGTCTCAGCAATTAAGAGCCAAGCCCCTGAAGACGCTCTAGCAGAACAGATTTTTCAATCTTCCTTTTTGGTTCTGGAATGTGGTACAGTTCAAGTGGATCTTCCTCTAAAGGGTCCTTATGAACTAGAAAAATTAGGTGACACTTTTTCTATTGCTCTGAAAAGGCTTGAAAACTTAGAGAAGCGGTTTAAAAAGGATCCACAACTCTTTCAGAAGTATAATCAGTTCATTGAAGAATATGTCAACTTAAATCACGCACATTACGTTCCACTATCTCT
Source organism: Ips typographus (assembly GCF_016097725.1). NCBI lineage: Eukaryota > Metazoa > Arthropoda > Insecta > Coleoptera > Curculionidae > Ips > Ips typographus. The sequence goes on from NC_138433.1 coordinate 7,387,631, forward strand.
CAAAACAAGTAATAACCAGCCCAAATATTTTATGCCCCACCATTGTGTGCTACGGGAATCCAGCGCGAGCACAAAGCTTAGAGTGGTATTTGACGCGTCGTGCAAGTCATCTGGCGGCTATTCCTTTAACGATCTCTGCCTAAAGGGATATCAAGTACAGCCAGAGTTGTACGACACTTGGTGTAGGTTTAGAACCTTTTCCTGTGCCTTCACTGCCGACATTGAGAAAATGTTTAGGCAAATAAGAATAAACCCTGATCACGCCTCCCTACAAAATATTCTCTGGAGGACCTCTCCGAATATGCCTTTAAGAAACATTCAGTTGGACACTGTGACATACGGCACAAACTGCGCTCCTTTTCTAGCCAGTCGAACACTTCATGAAATTGCAACTCGAAATACTTCAAATTACCCCTTAGGCTCTGATGCACTTCTCTTTCATACCTATATGGATGACATACTTTATTCCTGCAAGGATTTACATGATTTGCAAACTACTCACACTCAATTGACTCATCTACTCAGCAAACACAACTTCAAATTACACAAGTGGAATTCGAATAACCTAGAGTTTTTAACACAGATTTCTGCAATTCCCCAAACTAGTGACAAAATTCTGACAAATGACCACACTGTAAACAAGGTTCTAGGCTTGGCATGGCATTCTCCCTCGGACGAACTCTCAATATCTCTTTCCGATTGCACTCTAGATCTCCAACCAGGCCATGTGACAAAAAGAAAGGTCCTTTCATTACTGGCTCAAATGTTTGACCCTCTAGGGTTGATAGCCCCAAAAATTGTAGTTGGAAAAATGCTCATGCAATCTCTTTGGTTGCAAAAAATTGGTTGGGATTCTCAGCTGGATCAATGTCAAACAAACGAATGGAAATCGTTTCTTGAAGACACTCTTAATTTGTCATACCTCAAAATTCCTCGCTATTTGTTTCTCAAGAAAGAAATTGTTAATCTTCAAGTGCATGGGTTTGCTGACGCGAGTCTAAAGGCTTATGGAGCTTGTATTTACTTCAAGGCAGACTATTCTGATGGCTCAACTTCTTGCAATCTTGTTACATCAAGATCTCGAATAGCACCCATCAAAACGGTGTCATTACCACGATTGGAACTTTGTGCTATGGTTCTTCTTTCCAATCTAGTAAATCGAATAATTAATATATATTCTCAGCAGATTCTTATCAACTCTGTATTTCTTTGGACTGACTCCGAAATAGCTCTTTGTTGGATTAAGTCACACGCTTCAAAATGGTCAGTTTTTGTAGCTAACCGGGTCTCTCAGATTCAAGACCTTACAGCAAAATTCCAATGGAATCACGTCGATTCAAAAAACAATCCAGCAGACCTGCTTTCGCGCGGAACATCAGCGCAGAAACTTTTAGAATCTTCCTTGTGGTGGCACGGACCTCAATTTCTCCAGGACGTTGATTTTGACCCCAATGCTGTTTGCGCTAAACAAAAAATCTCACTAAATCTTAATGTCCCTGAAGAAAGAAAAACCGCACTGATGACAGCATCACCCAAAGATACCGCCTATGAAATGTTCTGGAATAGTCTTTTCACCAAATACTCCTCTTTTTCTCGACTTCAAAGAGTAATAGCATACACTCTTCGATTTACCCATAATCTCAATTCAAACCCTAGTAAAAAATTCACTGGTACCCTAACAGTCGATGAGCTGATCAATGCAGAAGCCACTATTGTCAAACATCTTCAAAGAATTTATTTTGCCATTGAATTGAGAGAGCTAAATCAAAATAAAAGTCTTTCCAATAAAAATCTTAATACTTTAAATCCTTTTTTGAATCAATCAGGATTTTTGTGCGTAGGTGGTCGATTGAAAAACGCAAACATACCCGAAACTCAAAAAAATCCAATACTCTTACCCTCCAAGTGTCCTCTAGTGTCTCTAATGCTAAAGAGAGAACATATTAGGCTACTTCATGGCGGTGCTCAGACTGTTCTCTCAAATATCAGATTACGATATTGGCCTTTAAATGGACTTCGAGAAGTTAAGAAGGTGATACACCATTGTTTGCCCTGTTTCAGATTCAAGGCTCAACCTGCCCAACAGCAAATGGCAGATCTTCCAAAAAATCGAGTTTCTATGTCCCACCCGTTTCAGGAAGTCGGAGTAGACTTTGCTGGCCCCTTTTTAATAAAGGCTTCTTCTCTCAGAAAAGCGCCTAATGTAAAGGTGTACTTGGCTCTTCCCTAAGCACAGCACATTTTATCATGTCTTTGAAACGTTTCATGGCTCGAAGAGGTCTCCCATCAGTCATCCTGAGTGACAACGCAACTAACTTTTTGGGAGCCAGAAATGAGCTTAAGGAATTACACAGTTTCCTCAGAAATTCACAAAATCTTAATACCATCAAAGGCTTTTTGAATGAATTTTATATCAAATGGAAATTTATTCCTCCCAGAAGCCCTCACTGGGGTGGTCTCTGGGAGAGTAATATTAAATCAGCAAAACATCATTTGAAGAGAATAGTCGGTTCTATTCCCCTCACATATGAACAATTTGACACAGTCATTAGTCAGATCGAAGCGATCCTAAACTCAAGACCGCTTTGTCCATTTTCTAATGACCCCTCTGACTTAAGCAGTCTAACCCCAGGACATTTCCTCATTGGTAATCCTTTAATAAGTTATCCTGATAAGGATGTAAGTGAGGTTCCCCAAAATCGGTTAAAGTTTTACCAACAAGTATCTCAAATGAGACAACATTTCTGGAAAAGATGGAGCGTAGAGTACTTAAACCTACTTCAAAAACGTCCAAAATGGCTTGCCCCTCAGAAAAACCTGAAAGTTGGCGATCTTGTATTGATGAAAGATGAATTGAGCATTCCTTTAAAATTGCCACTTGCGCGTATAGTGGAAGTATTTCCCGGACCTGACCATAAGGTTAGAGTGGTTAAACTCAGAACTTCGACTGGAGTCCTCACCCGTTCTATCTCTAAGATATGCCCTTTGCCTAAGTATGAATAGATTCTCTTACAAAAATAAAGTGTTTAAGGTCTTTTCTCTCAATTCTTCTCTAGAGTATTGTTGAGGACATAGCCTCAACGGGGGGGAGTTATGTTGCGAGCAAGCAAAATCTCGCAACACCGCAATTTGTCGCACTCTCTCAGCAGCTGCCGCGCAGTTTATTTCGTTCTAAACGATTATCCCGCGTTTAACTACGCAAACTCCAACTTTGGTGCCTTTTGTACCTCACCCACTGCTCAAAACTAATACATAAATTAGTTTTACCCCTCCGATTCTAGCAGTATTGCTAGTTTCCCCCGATTTTCTCACCTTCAATGATCACAACGTCATTAATTTCAATATTGTCACGAATAACATAAATTGCACTAAGTTCCGTTACCTAGTCGGGCCCCGGTCTCCCCTAGTGCACTGTCTGAATCAGCAAGACCGGCAAATTGGGGTCACGATGTGGGTATTTAATCAGCGTCTCAAGCCATCGAGGATGAGGGAGGTCACGAGCGACAGTCCGAACTTTCTAGTGCCCGGACGGCTCGTTACACTTGGACAGCTTGGCGACACTTCAGAAGGGCTTACGCACCTACCACTATACGTACACACCCACACACCCCCTCTTGGTCAGTGTTCACTGCCTAATAAAGAAGACATACTTAAGCTACGATTGTTGTTTCTCTTCCTGCGCTACCCCCAAAACGTGACAATATTAACGTGAAAACGTTCCTCTCTCTCTCTCTCTCTCTCTCTTCCTGATTAGTTAACAGGAAAACTTGTAAATAGTTTTTAGTGGTTATGATTTTATTACTGTTTTTAAGAACTAACCAAAGTTAATTTATTACATGTTTTGTAAATACGGCAGTTGCTTTATTCCCCAGTTTTATAAAACAGTTGCAGCCCTACTAATACAGTCCGAGGAACTATTAGGTTCCCCCCTCTGATGGTGTGTTGATCTCAGAAAGGTCATCATCCATTGGTGTTTTTAGGCACAATGCCTAATATTAGACAGTTATTGGTAAGGTTACGTTTTTAAACTTTTTCTTCATATTGGCACACGAATATAATATATTAGACTCAGCAAATAGTTTTTGTACTTTGGTATTAAGAAAATTACATTTGTGCCAAGTTGATTTTTTTGTAACCAATCAGTTGACAGACTGAAAATACGAATATTTTAGTTTATAGACTGAACAAATTATAGGCAAGGCTTTTTTACGGTAAAATTTAAGTGACTTGGTTGTCAAACAAAAATAACAGGCATTTTTAATATACAGTGTGACCCATTTAGGATGGAAACACCCCTATAAAATTTTAGGTTATTAACCGATTTCAATGATTTTTTTTTTGAAATAATTAGGAATGAAATGTCTATTACGGGAGAAAATTTTAAATATTTACTTCAGTTTTCAGGTCATATTACGATACTTTTTCTTGATAGAAAATGGAGAATTTTTATTAGCGATTTTTTTATTGAAAAAATTACTACGCCACTGGATCTATAGTGCTTTCAAATAGCTGTGACCAAAATTTCATGAAAAAAAAAAATAAAAAAAATAAATAAATAAATAAAAAAAATAAAAAAAATTGGGTGATAATTTTTTGTTACAGTTAGATTTTTGTAAAGATTAAATTAATCAATTAATAATTAATAATAAACAAGTAAATAGTAACACCATTTCTATGGCAACAGTTGATGCAGGGTGTTCTTTTGTGATCGTTAGCTTAGAGGATTTTTGAATTTTAATTTGTCATAACTTTGGTATTAATGAATGGATTTTTATGAAATTTTGGTCACAGCTATTTGAAAGCACTATAGATCCAGTGGCGTAGTAATTTTTTAAATAAAAAAATCGCTAATAAAAATTCTCCATTTTCTATCAAGAAAAAGTATCGTAATATGACCTGAAAACTGAAATAAATATTTAAAATTTTCTCCCGTAATAGACATTTCATTCCTAATTATTTCAAAAAAAAAATCATTGAAATCGGTTAATAACCTAAAATTTTATAGGGGTGTTTCCATTCTAAATGGGTCACACTGTATAAGTGTTATAAGTTAGAACGTTCTTTAATTTTCCACCCTAAAAACTATAATTTGTGTCCCCCAAAAAACTAGAATTTAAAGAACTTAACTATTTTAACAAACAATAGCAAAATTTCCTTTTTAACGACCCATTGAAAAATTGAGGACACTGAAAAATGACCCAACTCAATAAACATTGTTAATGTAAGGAATAAATCACGTATATAAAATAATAACAATAGTAATTTTAAATACTCAACGACTGGTATTATAATTAAAATGAGATAGTCTAGAAATGCAAGTCAAAGTGAACATAATAAATTAATAAACGATTTATAATTATATTGCAATGTTTGACAAAACTTGTTCAGCCATTTATTTTATCAATTTGCTTGAGTTAATGAAGTATTAAAAAAGAAACAAAAATATTGATGTCATTATATTCAGTTATTGTCAGACATGTGTCTAATATTAGAATGAATAACGCAGAAACTATACGATCAGTATATAATATAGAACACCAAAAACTGTCTAATGTGGCTCCTATAGCGATCGAAAAAGAACGAAAATACGGCTGGACTGAATATTAAAATAAGTTTCCTGTTCCAAGAAATCTATTTTTAGCTGTCAAGGCCAAATCAGTCGGCGAACCAGACAGATAAAATTGGCAACTGTGTCGGTGACGCCTGCGTCGGTTCCACATGGCGCTGTATATTGCGCGGAGGCCAGTTAACCGCAGCATCGTGGAGGCCGGTTACATTTAAACCCATACCGTATATACAACTTTTTTCCTTATAGTTTTTCCTTACCCCTCTGCTGTGCACATGAAAGACCTTGAATTATGAAGCGTAATCATGCAAAATACACTCCTGTAACTATGGCGGTTATAGTGGAGGCTTGGGCGCCTGGGTTATGTATGGAGGCGACTAAGATAGAAATGCATGTATATATACAGGGTGTCCCACGACGAAAGACATCGATTGATATTGGAAAAAGTATAACAACCCTAACACTGTGCATATGGTTACCATAGGGCAATCAAGCCAAGGTTGTCCCACACACTTACTTCGCTTTCTATAGTAATTTACAAATGAACGACATTTATAGGAAGTGCTATTTACGTTGTATCTATTACTGCTGACCTTAGATAAGCCACTGACCCAAATTTGCCAATTTCATTGAAGCAGGTTGGAATGGTCCAGACTGTTTTGAAGAGTCCAACGACCTGTACATAATCAATTATTTATCAAAACACCCTTGTCATCCGAGGCTAATGGACTATATTATAGCAGCGTGTGGAAACCAGGACGCTTACGACCAGTCTGTAAGAAGTAAAGACACACTCGCACTTCGCCGCAGCCTGCGGAAGCAGACACCAACATAGAAACTACAAGAGGTGGCAAAACTAAGCCCCGTCACCAAAAAAGAGAGCGATCATGTCTGAACTGCACATCCAGAAGCCACGAATCTAAATAATGCAAAGCCAACCCAAAATGTCTAAACTGTGATAATGGAAATCACAAAACATTCAGCTGTTCCTGTCCTCACTACAGAAAAGCTCTTTTAACGCAGAAACAAAAATGGACAAAGATTTAGATATAATGAAGCAGGCGCACGGACAAAAAGAAGCAACAATCGAAAGACCAATCCACATAGACAGAAAACACTGCGCACGAGACCTACTTAGTCAATTTACGTATGTCAAAAGACGCATCTCAAAAAACCCCTGGGTACCAGATTTGAAAGTGATACGTTACAAAATGTACATTATATTTAAAAAAATCGATTTTTATTTTTTAACTTTACTACCCTGTATCTCGAAGACGGAGCAATTTCGACTGACTAAGGTAAGTTGCTTCAAATCGGCTTATTTTGATGTCAGGAATTCGTCATATGGTTTTGTACAGACCTTTTAGAGACCCTGTATAATTGAGATATCAGGGCGAATTAAAAAAATGTTGAAATGAAAAGGTCACAATTTGATGTTATAAAGTGATGTCAATTGTCAGTTGTTCAATCCTTCCCGAGTTCCAGAGAAAATTGATGTTAAACGTGTTAAAATTGTAAATTTTGACCGTTCCCCTAATTTTGCCGGTGTGTGTATTAAGATCATTTCCATGTTTACAATGAAACCTGTCAGTGACAAGATGCAATGCAAAGTTTTGATGCCAACTTTCAGTATAAATAACTGAATCATATTTTAAATTAAAAAAAATTAACTATAATATATCAAAGATTTCATATCCGTTCGCCAATTGTAACTGCTTGCTGAACCAATCCTTAATCTGTTTTGAAAAAAGCTTCTAATTCTTAAAACACAATTTACAGATGAAATGTTAAATGTAACAAATGTAATTATTACAGGTTACTGGGTCAATATTTCACATTGGACAGCCATGACTGATTGATGACAGACCTAAATTCAAGTAATGTGAACAAAAATGTATTGTTTTTATATTTCTTTCTCAAAGAGCGTTTCAAATATGTTGTAAGTTTGTAAACACATCCAAAAACGCGGGTTTTTTGAAGTGATTAGCATTGATGCTTCGATATAAATCGGAGCTGGGCAGACACAAACAATTAATTTTGCTGTATGATGTATGTGTGTAATCAGTTGGAAAATAAATTGTAAGCTTGATAGATATGAATGACTGATTACTGGTCTTTGTTCACTCCCAATGTCAACTTCTGCACAGTTACTCAGTTCGCCATGCGTAGATCGACATTTAAAAGAATGACAATTTTTCTGATACTTCACCATTTAGTTGGACATTAAATGAAAATTATTCTACCAGATATTGTGGATAGGAGAATGCGGCATATCGCATAACAGCAAATCGAAATAGCAAAGAAAACTACACTCAACCCGCGCCTCCATCTTTAGTTTATTAATAACATAAATAAGAATTCCAATTTTCAGCTGGATGACTTTTTTTGCATCTCGCTTCACCGGGAAAATATCTGAAACAAAGAAAATAATATTACGACAAGAATATAAGAAATGTCAATGTGTTATAACAGATTTTAGCTGAAGCTTTTGGTAGCTTATATTGTAGCATGAAATTAGTGTAAAAATGAATTCCATATTGAACGATAATCTAACACACCGGAGTTCGGAGTATTTCTGACCATAAGCAACTTTAGAAACATATGAAAATTATAGCCGAGTGTTGCGAAGATTGTTTTTACCCTACACATATGTACCAATATATTCGTATACGTAAATTAACCTATGATGTCAGAAATTTACCGACCCTTAAAAAAATTGATTTTATGCAAAACACGTATTGGTCAGCGTCCAAGTCCTACTGATTATAACAAAAATGTTGGTGGAACGATTCAAAACCAATTTTCAAGTAAAATCGTTACTACTTGCAAAGATTTAAGAAACCCACAACACTGCACTTAAGGAAAGATTTTGAACTTAGTTAAGTAAACTGTAAACCATTTAAAGATGCCGCTTGCAATTTTCTTTGAACAAAGTCTTTTTAATTAAATTGTTCACTTCAAAACAAAACCAAAAGAAAATGCCGAGCCTTAATTAAAACCGTATTATCACATAGCTTATAAAAAACAAGGTTCAAAAATGGTGCGTGAAAACGGTGTCATTTGTCTAACAAAATCTTTCTTATAGCCAATAGGACTATTAAAAAATCAATAATATACAGCGTGATCTAATATATATAAAAAAACAATGTTTGGTTCCTTCTACTTTGTATTTACTATTTTTTGACAATAGTTTCGGTAAGGAAAAATTGCCATTAGTAATTGAAAGCCAACAACGAGCGCTCTTTTTGCGATAATTAATAATAATGTGAATGCATTCTTTATCAATTTCAAATCTTAAGGAAGGAAATTTCAATACATTATAATTATTAAGGGCTTCATAAATCTGAGGTTCTTCAGTACGTGATAATTGTTTATCCCCAGTAGTAGTGTGTTTATTAAAATTTTGGTTTGTCTTAGTCATTGATCTGGTAATTGCTAATATTTGAGCCGTGTTTCTGATTTCCTGCAAATCCGAAATATTTATTCGAGATAAGGCGTCTGCGCCTACATTATCTGTTCCTTTTATATATTCTATATCAAAGTCAAAGTCTTCTAAATCCAATCGTATTCTGGTTAATTTGGACGACGGGTCTTTCATAGAGAATAAGTAAACAAGAGGTCTATGGTCTGTTTTTACTAAAAATTTTCTGCATCTGTAACTTGGGAGGGTGGTGGCATCATAGTGTAAAGTATTTCTTTGAACGACACACTATCCAGGGTTTCGGTAATAAAACATCGAACGTGTTAATGCATCCAGTTACTTTATTCGACTCCTCTTTGATTTGTTACTTCGATACGCTTAAGCCAATCTAGGTCGGCACAAATCGAACAGTCATCACAATCGTTGTTACAATTAAGTAAGACATGCTGATATTACTTAATTGGTATCCATAACATTTAACTAGGTTGCTCTTGCGTTAGGTGTATATTTATAATAACAATATAATATTTGGCCTGCTTACTCTACAATAGCACTTAGGCCACAGTAGGCCTAAGAGAGGAGGTCATCATCAGCTCGTCATCCAGCCTAGCGATACAACGTAGGCGATAACGTCGCCGAGGGCGGTGCCTCTGATCTCTTCAAGGGATGGGAAATATGGGCCCAACTTGGTCCTACGTATGGGCGAGAGTGTAAAGCAGTCACAGATAATATGCTACATCGTCTCGTCTTCTTGAATACAGGCCCTGCATAAGGGGGTGTTACTTAGCTTCATCCTGAATAGGTGTTTGTTTAATTTACAGTCGGCCGTTAGGATACCCGTTATAAGGCGTAGCCTTTTCCTGGTCATTGCCAAATTTCTTCTTGCCGCAGGTTTATCCGGACAGCTTAGAAATGCCTTCCATAAATTGTAGCCAATGGTATCGTCCCAGCGCTGTTTAAAAAGCGCTACGGAGCGTTTTTCGATAAGATTTTTATATATCATTGCCCTACGCAGCGTTCTTTGAAAACACCGATAATAGTATCATAAACTTGCTGTATATCTTCAAACCCAACAGTAAATTGTTGTATAAGGGAGGAGTCGTTTACAGACTTAAGAGCAAACATATACCAGGTGTCCAAGAGCACCCTGGACATAGGAGATTAACATGGGAAAACGGTTCTGATTTTTTTGCGCGGTAAACATGTAAACGGGTGGACCTTCAATTAATATGACTTCAAACGGACCATCAAACCAAGAACCTAGTTCTTGACGATCTTCATTGGTTATAAGCACAAAATCTCCCGGGCTTATTTGTAGTCGACTAGTTTGCTGATCATAATACAACTTACGCTTTTGTTTGGTTTTTTCAAGAAAGTCTCGAGCTTTATTTTGCGCTAACTGCAACCGAAATCGAAATTCTTGATCATACGATTCTAAATTGTATAAAGGATCTACACGAGAACCATTAAATATTTCAGGTAGGTCTGCTCTTTTACCAAATACTAGCTCGAAAGGTGTGTAGTTATGATAAGTACTAGGAGTCGTATTATAACAAAAAGTGTAGTAATTTGTCCATATATCCCAATCTGTATGAGCTTAATCAATGTACATTCGCATAAATTCATTAATAACTCTATGGTTTCTCTCGCATCCACCTATGGACTGACTGTGATACGCAGTGCTAGTTTTATGCGGCGTATTTAACATTTTTGCTAAACTTTCAAAAATTTTATTCTTGTATTCTGTTCCTAAATCAGTTCTTACTTCTTTTATAGGTCCATATACTAAGATAAATTTTTCAAAGATAGCTAGTGCTACTGTGGAAGCTTCTTTATTGGGTATTGGAAGTATTACGATGTATTTAGTTAGTTCACATTGCAGCGTCACTGCATAACAGTTATTGTGATTTGATTTTTGAAGTGGTCCTATTGTATCTATACAGAAAATGTCAAAAGCTTTTTGAGGAGTTGGAGTCAAAGTTAAAGGTTCTATGTGTTTAACGGCGGCTTTATTTACCTGACACTTATGACACTGCCTAACATATTTAGCGATGTCACGTGACATATTTTTCCAGAGATAAAATGACCTTAATTTTTTCAATAATCTTTTCTGGCCACAATGTCCACCTAACATAGGATCATCATGAAATTGTTTGATTAAATTAAGTTTCTCGTCATTGTCTATGATTAATTTTCTTTCTTTACATAAAACAATTTTAACTTTTGAAAGTATTTTATGCCCTACTTCCTTTAATTCATTTACGGTGCACCGTGTGAAAATCTTGTCATCTAAATTCAATCGCAAATGTGTAAGCTTACTATCACCAGCCATGTTATTCAGCTTAGACAATAGTTTCGGTAATGAAAAATTTGGTAATTGCTAATATTTGAGCCGTGTTTCTGATTTCCTGCAAATCCGAAATATTTATTCGAGATAAGGCGTCTGCGCCTACATTATCTGTTCCTTTTATATATTCTATATCAAAGTCAAAGTCTTCTAAATCCAATCGTATTCTGGTTAATTTGGACGACGGGTCTTTCATAGAGAATAAGTAAACAAGAGGTCTATGGTCTGTTTTTACTAAAAATTTTTGTCCATATAAATAACAACGAAAGTACTTTATTGCCCAGTGAATAGCTGTGAGTTCTTTAAGAATAGTTGGTTTGTGAGACTTGCCTTTTGTAAACATACGAGATGCATAAGCTATAGGTAGTTCCTGACCATTAAAATTTTGTGAAAGAACTGCACCACAAGCAAGTTGGGATGCGTCAGTAACTAAAATAAACTGTTTTGAGAAATCCGGATATTGCAAAATGCGAGGACTAATTAGTGCTTGCTTTAAACGGTTAAATGAACTTTCGCATTCGCTTGACCATACAAACTCAGCATTTTTCTTAGTTAGCGAATTTAAAGGTAATGTGATAGTTGCAAAATTTGGTATAAACCTTCGATAATAGTTGCAAAAGGCAACGAACCTTTTTACCTCATCAGCAGCTCGCGGCGTCGGATATTTGTTTATAATATCGTACTTAGTTTCATCGGGCAAAATACCTTTGTCTGTTATTTTATGACCTAGGAAAGTGACCTCTTTTCTAAAAAAATTGCATTTCTTGGGATTTAATTTCAAATTGTACTTTCTGCAAGTTTAAAAAACGCTTTTTAAATTATTCAAGTGATGTTTTTCTGAACAGCCTATTACTATTAAATCGTCCATATATAAAAAAGCTTTTTCTGGAGTTATTCCGGCAAAAGCAATAGACATCATTCTTTGAAAACTGTTGGGACTGACTGAAAGTCCAAAAGGCAATCTGGTAAATCGATATGAACCCTTATCGCTGCTAAATGAAGTCAAATCCCGCGATTCTTCATCTAAAGGTATCTGATGGAATCCTGATAACAAATCGACTACTGAGAACCACTTTGCTCTACCAAGTTGATCTAAAATATCGTCTATGCGATTAATCGGAAACTTGTCTCCTATAAGTACCTTATTTACAGCTCTAAAGTCAATACATAATCTCCACGCTTTCTGATCAGTTTGCGATTTTTTAGGAACCAATAGAACCGGACTATTGTATGCTGAGCAAGATGGTTCGATTATATTATTATGTAACAATTTTCGACTTGTCGATTTGTTTCATCTTTAAGTGCTCTGGGAGCTCTATAATTTTTAATATAAATAGGTTTTTTGTCAATAACTTTTAATTTTTGTGTGTAAAAGTTGTTAAATGTTAATTTATCTGTTTCTAATCCAAAAACGTCTGAATAATCTTCGCAAAGTTGTAGCAGATCTTTTTTAACAAAGTCTGGGACATCTTGATTAAGTTCTTTTAAGAGTTGAACATGTCTATCTTGATTTTCTGTTTCTATGTTGTAAATGTTAAATTTATCGAGACTGATAGTTTCAAGATTAGATATGTCTACAGTTACATTTTCAAATGTTGTGTTTAAGATTTTTACAAGGGGATGTTTTTGAGATACTATACTACGAGCTAAGTATACACCAGGCTTTAATTCTTTATTTAACACCACAACGTCGTGTGTCAAATGTTTCAAAACGTCGATTTCTCTAATAACTTCACATCTAGAAGGAATATGGTACACATTCTTTTCAGGACTGCTTAAAATTGGAATTGTTAACTTTTTGTGTTTTAAGTGTACCGTCATATTCCAGTTAGAATAATCTATTATTGATTGGTAAGCAACTAAAAAAATCTCTACCCAATATTCCGTCACATGGTATTGGAACATTAGAATCAAGTATATGAAATTGGTGAGGTAACGTACACCCTTGGATAAAAATATTTGTGTTTGCAACACCTAATGAATTAGTTAGGTCTTCTGTGATACCTTTGATGCTAGTGGCTCGAGAAAAATCAACTATTTGATCAGGATTTACTGATAAACGTTTAAAAATTGATATGTCAGCTGCGGTGTCTACTAGTAGCGTACTAACTGAACCAGTCATTTCTAACTCAACTTTCACAAAATTTGAAAATGTCAGACTAAAACTATATATGGTTACATATCGCCCAACCGAGTCGCTTCTTGGCTCGATTGGTGCTCCAATCCGTTTCCCGACTCCGAAAAGCCAACAAAATTAGGACTAGAGCCTCTATAGTACCTAGCAGATGTGTTACCACGATTAAAACCTCTATTAAATGCGCCTCTGCTTCTATTACTGCCTCTAAATTGTTCTCTATTGTTTCCAAAATTATTAGAATTTCTATTGTAACTGTTAGAATATCTATTGAAACTCCTATCGAAATGCTGGTTATAACTATTATTACGTGGACCTGTGCCCCTAAAGTGACGTCGCGCATTATGAAAATTGTTTTGCCTAAACTGAAAAATATTTGCCGAAGACGGTGCCAACGAACTAACATTCACAAACTTAGTAATAGTTTCCTGTACCGAAGAAAACGTGCCAGCCTCCATTATTAATCGAACTCTTTCACTACTGACATTTTGGCTAAATGCTCGCACAGTATTTTCAACCGTGTACCGTTGGGCAACTTCCGCTGGTACGCCCTCTGTAATATAGTCTGTTTGTAATTTTTGCGCTAATGCGTCTACTTCAGAAGCATATTTTGCGGCTTCTTTATCGTTTTGTTTCAGATGTAAAATTTTTGCAGTCAATAATTGTGAAGTTTCGCCTTTAATCGAATTTTGAAGTTTAAACATTATGTCGTCAATTGTATTTTCATTCGTAATAAGACTTCGCGCTTTTCCGGTCAAACGAGTTTTCACGAAAGCTACAGCGTTAGCAAGTTGATTTTCGCAGTTGTTTTTAAGTAAAGTTAATGCATCTAAAAATGACTGTAAATTTTCGGAGTTACCATCGAATTGACTTGGAACTAATTTACTAGCCAAACTAAAAAATTCTACGGTGCTTGTCGACATTTTTGATATTTCAACGATACTTTTTAAACGTTCTAGCAGTGTTTGTCTGGAATTAAAATTTAGTTTTTCAGTTTCTTTTATATAGGGCGCTGCTGCTGCCAATAATTCCTCTGGGCTCTGACTCTCTTTTAAAACTTGAGTTTTAAAGTTGCTTAACTCTTTTTCGATTAAACCAATCTGTACAAGTAATTTATTTACTCTGTCCAAATTTCCGCGTCTCTCGGTAGATTCTTTATTGATATTACTTGAAAAGCTTTTTGCAGTTCCGTAAATTTTCTTAACTTCTGTTAATCCTTTACTAGTCATTTATCAAAAATAATAAAATTGATCCAAATACTGCAGTTTAAAGATAGTAACTACAGAATAGTCATATAGACAATAATACCTATAATAAAATTTTTAAACGCCTGAATTGAAATCAACTTAAAAGTTCCATTATAAAACCCAGTTTAATAAACTATTTACTACGACTAATTATTGCTTACTTTCCTTTTGCACAGTTACACATAAGAACTTAACACTGAAGACACTTGAGTTTGTTGAGTTTGTGCACAATAAACAGCACATCACTGTCGCGTTCTCCGTTGCCTCCAGCCCGATGATCACCCATCGATGCCGTTTCTAATGGCACTGGCGTGTCCAGCAGGCTTGCGGACACAAACGGGGCTACATTGTCCATGTAGATTGCAGAAGGGTTCGCTGCAGTGGTTGGGGAACTGATGTTGAAAACAGGAGGAAAATCTAGGTCGTTGTAACGATCCATTGTAAAAAATAAAATAAAAAAATTAAAGTTTTCAAACCAGAAAACAAAAAAAAGTAAAGAAAAGGGAAATTTCAGAATTAGGCGACTTTTGACTGTATCAAACCCAGTTTAGAGGGTGAACATTCGGTCTATTGATCATCATAAAAGTCCCTTTACGGCCTAACTGTATTTATTTTGACTTGAGTTTGAATCTTAGGACAAAAATACAATTTACTTTCGAAAGTTAGCACCGTCTACCGACTTCCCTGTCTTTAAGGCACGATTCTACTTTACTTTTGACTTTGTAAATTAACTTCGGGATGCCAGACTGTTTTTCTTGGTAAAACAGCCAAACCTTAGTTTTTAGGACACACTATAAATCCAAATGATTTATTTTCTGGCTAAAGGCCTGAAGACATGAGTTGATTCAGTTTAAAATGCAAACAAACACTTTAGCGGACTATTTTCCTTGGTTTGGGAAAAAGGGATGAAGGGATTATTTTGCACGCCCGACACTAAACCCGAACGCGCACTAACCCGACACTTTTCCTGAAAATAAACCTGAAAAAAATAAATGTCTGTCAACGCTGAAATGTGCCAATGAAATGCACCTCAAAAAGAGAAAACTGAAAAAACCAAATCACAAACCAACAGGGAAAAAACCAACAATTCACAACCCCAACAAATTTGGAGTTCCGGACCGTCAGAAAATTTTATGTCCCTACTTTGGAAAAAGTTTCTAAGTCCCTTAAGTGAAAATTGAAAAAATTCCTATTAAGTCTCCAACCTGGTGGATGACTTAAATCCCTGCAGAAAGCCCTTTCCTAAAGTCCCTGACTCTGGAAAATTCTCTAACCTTGTTAAAAAGGCTTTCTGAATCCCTGGCTGAAATTTTAACTAAGTCCCTAAATCGGAGAAAAGATGCAAAAAAAAAATTTGCAAAAATCTGGCGATCGGGAATCTAGTCTAAAACACCCCTGAAAGGTGTTTTCTAAAGTTTCAGAGCCGTAGAAAATTCCCCAATCCTGAAAAGGACTGTTGAAAATCTCAGCTCCGAAAAAAGTCTAAGTCGAAATTTAAAAAAAATCTAAAAAAAATTCTACAGAGTTCCCGATCAGGAAAACACAACAAACCCTGAAGGAAAGCTGTTCCCTAAAGTTTCACTAGGTAAAATAATTTTTTGAAGTCTGGAAACTGACTTTGAAATTCTGGACTGCCTAAAAAATGACTAAGTCCAGAACCCCAAAAAAATGAAAAAAATCACAAAAATTCCAAAAACGCTTTCAAAGTGTCTTACCGCCCTTGCACGTTTTAACAAGGGTGTTTTCTCGGAGCGTACGTTCCCTGAACGTACTATGAAGTCCCTGACTTCAGAAAAAAGACCAATCAATTCTCAGACGCCCAGATAAATCTCCCGGAGTTCTATGCTGCCGTCTGTAAATATCGTCGTGGATCTTCGACAACCCGGTTGCCAATATAATGCACTCGATTCACTATTCGCGGATGACCGAAAAAACCGTTCACTTCGTTTCGACGAAAAAAGTCACGCGGAAATTCGGACAATGCAAAATGCTAAAATTGACCGTTGCAAATTGGTTTTGTTCACATAACTCCTCCTTGATTTGAGCCATTTTCGCCTCTAATGACACCAACGGTCACTAACGGTCACTAACGGTCAGTTAGGGGTGGAGCTAGCCGAACGACACCGGGCACAAATTTTGCCAGCTTGCGGAGTTCGCAACGTAGAACAAAACTTCGACCACCGAAAATCGAAAATAAAAAAGCTTGCGGAGTCCGCAACGGTGTATAAAAATACGACACCCCCCCGCCAAGAACGGAAGTTCGGGAAGAAATATTGCAGTTCCCAAAAAAAATTCGGAATTGAAAAAGTCCATTTTTTTGGACTGCAATAACACCCGAACTGAGTTTATCAGGGTGTAAACACGGTTAAGGATTTACTGAAAAGGGCAAAACACCTGAAATGGGCAAAAGAAGATTAGTGGTGACTTTATATACAATATTTACACAAGGTGCACGGTGGGCAAACATGGTGCATCTTCTTCTTGACCTGGTGCTTTATGCTCCGTTTTTCTAATCCTGACGAATACTAGACAACATTTGCAGCATGGCTTTCTCTAGCCTGGCAATAGTCTGCTTTCTACGGACTTTTGCTGCAACATTGCCTTCAGTATTAAAACTGTCCATTTTCAGTATCAGCTGGGTGACAAATTCATCATAAATGTTGTACACCGACATCTCAGTGCTTTTTTCTCGCTCAATGCGGTCGACGAGCTTGAGGGCGTCTTCGCAAGCATCTCCGAGAGTGGAATATCTCCAAGAATTCCAGTCACGAGTCTTGGTGTCCGTATTGGCTGCTGCACGTGCCTTTTCAGCCGTGTACTGATTTTTCAGTGTCCCTGACACTTTGGTGAACTTCTGTGGGCTCGGTGCCCCGGGCACCTGGTGAATTTTCGTCGTCCCGGACGCGAAATTCTTTTTACGTGTCCCTGACACGTTTTTTGGTTTCAAGTGGGTCCCTGACGCCACTTGAATAGTTCCGCAATGTAGTTGCGTCTGTGGCTTCTCTTTGGGGTGGAAAATCACCTCATTTCCACAGTGAAGGGCCTGCAGGATGTGGTCAGCCTGTTCTTCGGCCGTGGTGACGTCATCTTCGGGACGTGAATCACTCTTGTGATTGGTACGTCGATGCGTTTTTTGTGAAAAGTCTCCGGACTTTTCACTGTCTTTCCTGACCTTCCTGGCCGTCTTCTGGGTGGTTTTGGGCGGTTTTTGCGCAACTACGCCATTGACTTGGCCTTTTGATTGTGGTGCCCCGCACCAGGTCTCAGTAACGCGTTCAGTTTTCCCAAAACTGACGGTTTTCTGGCCGTAGTCAATTGTTGCGTTGTTTTCGACAAAGAATGCGTTTCCTAGCATTACTTTGTGTGTTAAACCTGGCAGAACGTGGAATTCCGTACTAATTTCCATTCCCTGAATGAAAATTGTTTTCGTCACTGTCCCTAGTGATTTCTCCACGTATTTTGACAACGCTAGTCGTATTTCTACGTCACTAGGTTGTATCTGGTCTGTTTCTGTCAGTAAATCTTCAGCGATTAAATTTGCATCGGCGCCGGTGTCTAAAAGTGCTTTTGTCACTTTCCCTGAAAGTTTGACATTGATGGTCGGCCTGTTTGTCCCTGTTTGGTCCGCACCACTGAAAATTTGGTTCTCCGGACCCAAATTTCGTGTTCTGGCACTTCTAGTGGCTTCTAACCCATTAATTTCGCTTTGTGGTGGTGGCATGATCGCTCTGGGTCGTTGTCTGCAATCTCGTGCGTAGTGTGGTCCATTACACTGGAAACAGCGCACTTCTCGGCCTTGCCGCGCGTCTGGCGCGTCCTGGAGGCGTCTTTCGGGCCGTCTGGGTCCTTGTGGCGTCTCAGGGTGGGGCTGGTGAGTTTGAGAGGGCAAACTGGGTTGATTAGTGCGGTTGGGTGCTGGCAACCTTTGCTGCGATTGCGTGAAGCGCTTAATCTCCCGTAGGTCGCTTTCCAGCAATTCCGCGGCACTAAACAGCTCCTCGTAGGTTCGGATTTTGGTAAATCGTAACCTACTTCTCAGATCAGGCGTCATTAGCGTAATTATGGTCGCGATGATTGTAGCTTCTGGCAATTGGTCAAGGGGGTTGATCCTTGCGCTAATTGCACGCTTTTTAGTGATGAATTCAGCCGCCGATTCCCCAGACGACTGGTACGTCCCGTAAAACTGGGCTCTGAGACGAACTTGTATGTCCGTGTTGTCAAACGCGTCTAGGAATCGTCGTTTGAACTCGTAAAATGTAACCGGATACATTTTAAAAGTGGCTGCCCAGCTAGCGGCACGTCCTTCAAGCCGATCCAGTGCCTGATAGGTCTGTTCTAATGGATCGTCAATCTTGTTCTGGGTGAAGTAACGCTTCATCTCCATCAGAAACACTCCTGGGTGTTCTAGTTCATTTCCGCCGTATCTAGCACGACACGGGGCTCTCTGTGGCTGGTTTGCCTGATTAACTTGCATCCTAGCAAGTTGATTGACTATTCCAGTCATTATCTGGACAAACAAAGCGTTGGAGTCCGCGTTAGCTCCGCACGTCTTTGTATTATCCTGTGGTGGTGCTACACCTGGCATCGGGGCACATGGTACGGCGAAAAAGTCTTCCAAAGACTTAGTCACGTCTACGTGTATGCTTCCAGGCATTTGTGTTGACTCCAAGTCATTTCTAGTGCCGGCGACGCCCTCTGTTACTTTCTGTGACCGTACGTCTCCTGTAGCTCCCTCGGGAACTGCATTTTTGGAAATCCCCACCAGGGATGCCATGTCGCGTTCTCCGTTGCCTCCAGCCCGATGAGCACCCATCGATGCCGTTTCTAATGGCACTGGCGTGTCCAGCAGGCTTGCGGACACAAACGGGGCTACATTGTCCATGTAGATTGCAGAAGGGTTCGCTGCAGTGGTTGGGGAACTGATGTTGAAAACAGGAGGAAAATCTAGGTCGTTGTAACGATCCATTGTAAAAAATAAAATAAAAAAATTAAAGTTTTCAAACCAGAAAACAAAAAAAAGTAAAGAAAAGGGAAATTTCAGAATTAGGCGACTTTTGACTGTATCAAACCCAGTTTAGAGGGTGAACATTCGGTCTATTGATCATCATAAAAGTCCCTTTACGGCCTAACTGTATTTATTTTGACTTGAGTTTGAATCTTAGGACAAAAATACAATTTACTTTCGAAAGTTAGCACCGTCTACCGACTTCCCTGTCTTTAAGGCACGATTCTACTTTACTTTTGACTTTGTAAATTAACTTCGGGATGCCAGACTGTTTTTCTTGGTAAAACAGCCAAACCTTAGTTTTTAGGACACACTATAAATCCAAATGATTTATTTTCTGGCTAAAGGCCTGAAGACATGAGTTGATTCAGTTTAAAATGCAAACAAACACTTTAGCGGACTATTTTCCTTGGTTTGGGAAAAAGGGATGAAGGGATTATTTTGCACGCCCGACACTAAACCCGAACGCGCACTAACCCGACACTTTTCCTGAAAATAAACCTGAAAAAAATAAATGTCTGTCAACGCTGAAATGTGCCAATGAAATGCACCTCAAAAAGAGAAAACTGAAAAAACCAAATCACAAACCAACAGGGAAAAAACCAACAATTCACAACCCCAACAAATTTGGAGTTCCGGACCGTCAGAAAATTTTATGTCCCTACTTTGGAAAAAGTTTCTAAGTCCCTTAAGTGAAAATTGAAAAAATTCCTATTAAGTCTCCAACCTGGTGGATGACTTAAATCCCTGCAGAAAGCCCTTTCCTAAAGTCCCTGACTCTGGAAAATTCTCTAACCTTGTTAAAAAGGCTTTCTGAATCCCTGGCTGAAATTTTAACTAAGTCCCTAAATCGGAGAAAAGATGCAAAAAAAAAATTTGCAAAAATCTGGCGATCGGGAATCTAGTCTAAAACACCCCTGAAAGGTGTTTTCTAAAGTTTCAGAGCCGTAGAAAATTCCCCAATCCTGAAAAGGACTGTTGAAAATCTCAGCTCCGAAAAAAGTCTAAGTCGAAATTTAAAAAAAATCTAAAAAAAATTCTACAGAGTTCCCGATCAGGAAAACAGAACAAACCCTGAAGGAAAGCTGTTCCCTAAAGTTTCACTAGGTAAAATAATTTTTTGAAGTCTGGAAACTGACTTTGAAATTCTGGACTGCCTAAAAAATGACTAAGTCCAGAACCCCAAAAAAATGAAAAAAATCACAAAAATTCCAAAAACGCTTTCAAAGTGTCTTACCGCCCTTGCACGTTTTAACAAGGGTGTTTTCTCGGAGCGTACGTTCCCTGAACGTACTATGAAGTCCCTGACTTCAGAAAAAAGACCAATCAATTCTCAGACGCCCAGATAAATCTCCCGGAGTTCTATGCTGCCGTCTGTAAATATCGTCGTGGATCTTCGACAACCCGGTTGCCAATATAATGCACTCGATTCACTATTCGCGGATGACCGAAAAAACCGTTCACTTCGTTTCGACGAAAAAAGTCACGCGGAAATTCGGACAATGCAAAATGCTAAAATTGACCGTTGCAAATTGGTTTTGTTCACATAACTCCTCCTTGATTTGAGCCATTTTCGCCTCTAATGACACCAACGGTCACTAACGGTCACTAACGGTCAGTTAGGGGTGGAGCTAGCCGAACGACACCGGGCACAAATTTTGCCAGCTTGCGGAGTTCGCAACGTAGAACAAAACTTCGACCACCGAAAATCGAAAATAAAAAAGCTTGCGGAGTCCGCAACGGTGTATAAAAATACGACAATCACTATCACTGTACATACGCGCACACGCTTACCGGAACAGCTCTTACGTTTACTTACTCAACATTACGTTTCTCTTATAGATGCTAAAGAGACTGCTGCCATGTCGCGGCGGATCTGCTTCTTCATATTTTTCTTGACAGCCCGAATAATTCTCCACAATAAGAGCATTGCCAACATAGCGAAAATAAGATACAGAATCACTTTGACGTCTTTAGTGATGTTGTACTCAGCTTCTTGTACTATAAAATTGGAGTTAACTACGCCATTTTCCGTTACTTCTTGCTTGGTATCTTTTGACTTGGTTTGCCCCATCTTAGCTCACATTTATACCACGCTCAGCTCCTAAGCAGATTTGTCGGCATCGGATACATTACGAAACACAACCAATGGCACTACACTTTTCTTTTAACTTTTACTTTTTACTATTTAATCAGAAGTCCACGAAAAATTAGCAGGATCGCCATGTAAAGGTAGTAAATGATCCTCCGGCAAGTTCCCTGTATTCAATATATATTTGCTGAATAAATCGCTTATATTTATCGTACTCTATTATGCCTACTCATACAATATAATATAGGTTGCTGTGTATACATAAAATACTTATAATAGCGAACCGATTGATGCAATACGATTAATAATAATACTTAGCTATGCATGTCAATGAACTGTTACAACTTCAACTAACTATGTTACATATATACGCATATATAAAATGTCAAAATTGCCATAGTTACGGAGATATACGTTCCCATAAAGGGAATTTACTAGTTTGCTACTACTTGGCTAGTTGTAGTCTCTTTTAGTCCGTCAAGAGCATTAGTATAGAGGGCTTCTGTCTCTGTGACATTGAAATCCCCTTAAATTTTTCAGACTTGTATATCAAAATATTTGGAATTTATACTAGTCGTATAAGGGACATTATAAAATAAAATATTCAATTTTCAGTTAAAAGTTTCTCGGGGACAGTGCATCGTAGATATGTCATTTATTTGACAAAACATGCTTCGGGGTCCAAAAACACGTATGCAAAAATGTAATATACAAGTAGTGTCTCTTTTAAAAGCGCCAAATTCACGTCCACTAAGCGCAACAAGTCCGCACAAAAAAATCCACTGGTGCCGACGCGTATAAGCTCCAACACATATGTTTACCTTAAATTCTAAAGTAGCCGTTCCGACGACGACGTGGAAAAATAAGCAGCCGAAGTCGGAGGGCGGAAACCTAGCTTATTTGGCAACTTCGCATGGTTTTTTGCCGGGATACAGGCATCGTCGGCATTTCCCCGACTCAAGGTTGAACGATGTCTGTGACGAAAATCCGCGTAGTTTTAAGTTAAGTCGGCATTGCTCGTGCACCGGCGCCGCATTCACCAAGAATAAATGGTCTCCAAATTTTCTTCTTATTAATGCAACTTCTGTTTTTATAAAAACTTTTATTTAATAAAAACGAACGAAATTACATTTGAACGTTAACCAAGCGAGTTATCTTAATGACTGATTACATGCACAAATGCTGCTGTATAAATAGGAAAATAAATCCTGACTTAGCAAAGCTATTCTGAGGATGTCTATTTAGTATAGTACCAATTTTTCATCAATAACGATGGTTGGCAATTTTAATCGTGAACTGATGATTTCTGGATTTTGAGATTCATAAATTTTATCTTTTATTTTTGTTGAACATTCTGATGGTAAAATTAATGATGGTTGATTTATAATTTCAATCGATTTTTGATTTGGACATTGAAATTGAATGTTCTCACTTTGAGTTAGTATTATTATAATAGAATTATCCTCTAATTGAGTGACTGAAGTTTTCTTGAAATTTATTGGAACCATTGGACAATGATTTGTTAGATTTATTGATTTCATTACACAAGGTTCGTTTGAGTTTAAAACTTTCTCTAAACAAAGTGATATTTTCTCAATTTTTGGACATTTTTCCTTTAAATTATAGAAATCATTTGAAGATTTTAATAGGTATGGATTGGTAAGGGTTATTATTTGATTATTGATTGGGATCGGATAAACTCGATATAATGTGTAGGGTTTACCGGATATCAACGGGATCGCAATGTAGAAAATGATTAGGTCATTTTTTATAGTCACGTCCGTGTGAGCTGTCTCGTAGTATTTGATTAGGTTGTCAAAAGGAATTCGAGTTTCTGGTTTCAATTTATGAATAATCGCTCGTAATTCTTTGTATTTTAAGATGCTGTGATGTAGTACGTTAATTTCTGCAAAATTGATAGCAGTTTGCACATTGTTGCGAATTTCATTGAGGATGTGAATATTGTTTTCCAAGTTATCTAGTAATATGACTAAGTACATAGTCGTTGACGTAGACTGAGTCATTTGTGTTAAGTCGTTCACACGGTCTTGCAGTTTTTGCTGATTTGGCTTTATGTTAAACAGCTGAGTATCAACGTCTTTTGTTAGTTGCTTAACAATGGTTTGAGTTGAGGAAATATCATCAGGTAAAGAATTTTGATTTTCCTGGATGATTTTAATATAATTGTCATAACGTTCGCCATCATACGCATCTAATGTTCCATATAAGTATTTTTGTGCTTTTCCCAGAAAATTGAATAGTCCTCTTTTAGTTCTACGTTTTGTCTTGTAATGAGTGATAAAGTCTTTGATTGAATATACTTGATTTAGTAAATCACTAATTCTAGTAACTAAAAGATTGTACATAGGTTTTTGTACTTTATCAATTGTTTGATTAACTTGCAAAAGAGTTTTTTCAGTTAATATTAAACTTTGCCTTATATTAGTTAAGTTTATATGATAATAAACATGATGGTAGTTGGTTATTATGTAACTTGGTCCTTCCTGTACGGGCAGTAGGGGGTTTGAAATTTCTTCAATTTTATACTGAGCGTTGACCAGTAATGGTAGTAGAATTAGCACTATCTTCATCTGAAATTTACAATCGTCTTTTAATGTCTTTAGGATGTCTTTGATTTTTAAACTTAGTCAATTTATATTTAGGTTTTAGATTTTTTGTTCTAGTAAAAGGAGTTGACATTAGTTGCTCTGTAAGTTCAGGTATCTCGGGGTCATTTTCGCGTTTTTCATTTAATTTTGACAAAACGTTGGCTTTTTTAGCGCTTAATTTTAAGTTTATTTTAGTATTTAATTCCTTAAAGGTTTCAGCTAACTCATGAATGTAGTCTGTTTGAATTTGATCAAGGTTTTTCTCAAAATTTAACTGATAGTTAAGATTTCCTTTGAGAATTTGAAAAGGCGTATACTCGTGTGAGGAATTAATACTGTTATTATAATTCAGTATCGCGATATCTACAAGTTCCTGAATCGTTTTTGTTCGATGATCATTTCTAATTGCAATAAGACTTTCTCTGAGGGTCGAATGAAAACGTTCGATTGGAGAGTTTGAGTTTGGATTGTACGGTGTTGTAAAGTGTAACTCGATTCGGTAAGTCTTGCAAAGGTCTTGCACTAAATTACTTTTAAAGGACTGTGCGTTATCCGTGGTTATTTTGCATGGGGTTCCATGATGTGAAAACAGTTTAATTAAGTTTTGACATATTTCGATTGCTGTTTCATTTATAGGATAAGCTGTTGCAAATTTTGAAAAATTATCGATTATTGTTAAGAATTTCTGACCTGAAATAGAATAGATATCCATGTATATATGTTTAAAAGGCTTATTTCTGGTTGGCGTCGGTTTAAAATTACCTTGTATGCATGTCTTTCATATTTTGTCCGTTGACAGGTTTCACATGTGTTTACGTAATTAATTACATCTCTTTCTAAACTCGGCCAGTAATATCGTTGTTTTATATTTTTGATATTTTCGGTCATACCTCGATGAGATGTTTTTGTGGTGTGATATCTTTCAATAATCTCTTTTTGTTCATTGATGTTTGTAATGTCTTCTAATAATGTGTTAGAAATAAAAAGTTTGTATGAGTTATTATGTTTCTTGAAGGATTCGAATTATTATTGGCTACAATTTCTTATTTGGAAAATGTAGACAGTAGGTGTCTGGGGGTAAATGATTTATAAATAGTTGTTGAATTTCTTCGGTCACTGGTTCTTTGTTTATAAAGATAATTATTCTTTTCTTTATTTCGAAAAGGCTCTTTGTCAGAGTATAGGGTTTATCTTTATCCGTCCATTTAAATATTAATTGATGTTTGTAGGTGTTTAAACTTTTATTAACATATGGTGCTCCTAGAATAGGATTTTCTTGAGACGTGTGGACCGTTAGAGTATCTGAGTTGTCGTCTAGGGGTTGGTTATTTTCTTGAGGAATTTCTAAATTTAGGTCAGACTCATTAGCTGTTTGAGTGCTAAATGATTTTTCTGAATCCTGTGGCTTTTCTGAACTTTGTAATTTTCTTGGTGGCTTTATTTGAATGTCGGAAATTATTTCGATTGGAATTTTTCTCGGACTTTCAAATAGATAATCCTGTGAATCAAAGAAATGTTTAATTCTATCTCGCCAAGAATATTGATCGTTTTCCTCATTGTTACTTTCGCACGCGGCTGACATATGTGTTAATGGTGGTTGTTCATAAGAGATAGGGTTTATTTCTCTAGGTGGGCACGAAAGAGCGTCAGCGTTGGAATTTTGTGTTCCTTTTTTATAATTTATAGTATAGTCATATTCTTGTAATTTTAGTGTCCATCTGACAAGTTTCGAATTGGGTTCCTTTATAGAAAAGAGCCATTGAAGTGGTTTATGATCGGTAACTATAGCGAATTTTCAACCAAAAAGATAGGGTCTAAAATATTTAGTAGCCCATACTATGGCTAAAAGTTCTTTTTCTATAGTGGAATAGTTACATTCGGAGGGATTGAGGGTTCGGCTAGCATATGCTATAGGAAGGTCAGTTCCAATTGAACCTTGAGACAAAATTGCTCCGATTGCATAGTCTGATGCGTCTGTTGTAAGAATAAAGGGTTTCTCAAAATCAGGGTGTTGGAGAATTGGGTCATTCATTAAAATGTTTTTACATAAATTAAAAGAATTTAAAAATGGTTTGTCATGAATAATTTTTACATTTTTCTTCAAACAATTAGTCAAAGGTTTGGTGATTTTAGCAAAATTTTTTATAAATTTTCTGTAGTAACCTACAAGGCCAAGAAATGATTTTATTTCTTTTGGGGTGTTTGGAATTTTGAAATTTTTTATAGCTTGCAGGTTTTTAGGGTTAGGTTTTATTCCGTCAGGGGTCACGACGTGTCCTAAAAATTCGACAGTTTTTTGTAAGAACTCTGATTTGTCAAGTTGAATTTTCATGTTGTATGAAATTAGACGGTCAAAAACTTGTTTTAGAGAATCTAAATGTTCTTGCAAACTGGTGGAATATATAATTATGTCGTCCATATGGACTAAACAAAATTTTTCTTTGCAGTCCGCGTAAGACATTGTCCATTGCTCTCTGAAAAGTTGAAGGGGCATTTTTCAATCCGAATGGCATTCTAGTATATTCATAGTGACCATACTCTACATTAAAAGCTGTTTTGGATATGCTATTGGAATCCATTTCAATCTGGTGGAAACCGCTGGGTAGATCGAGGGTTGTAAAATATTGGCATCTACCAAGCTTGTCCAATACATCAGTGATATTTGGTAAGGGATATCGATCGTCGACAGTTTTCTCGTTAAGTTTCCTGTAATCGACTACCAATCGCCATTTTTTCTGACCAGAAGCGTCCACTTTTTTTGGTACGATCCATATAGGTAAACTCCATGGGGAATTAGATGGTTGAATTATTCCGTCTTCTAACATTTGGTTGACTTGTTTGTTCACTTCTTCCTTATGAACGTAAGGGTATCGGTAACTTTTAGTGTGAACTGGTAATTCGTCGGTGGTGTTAATGACATGTTTAACTTTATTTGAAAATGTTAGTTTATCTCCAGGCATATGCAAAATTTGTGAATAATTTTTAATTAGTTTAAAAAGTTGAACCCTTTCTTCCTGATTTAGGTGTTGATGTCTTATTAAATTTTCAAAGTTAACTTTTTCATGTTCTGAAAATTGTTTTTTGTTTGTGTGATGTTTCGTTTCAAAGTTAAAAATTTCAAAATTATTTAGATCTATTGATTCTAAAGGAAGATTGTTTTTTGTGTTACATTCGAGAGTAAGAGTTTTATTAGTATTGTTACGGTCTGGGCCTACTATGCTCGATACTTCTTAACAAGCGCTCGCTTCGGGATGAAACCGATGCGCCGTAATATCTGGCCGGGCGCATATTAAAGTAGGCCACAGTTAGGAAGCGCCGGACCTGGAACAATCGTTAATAAATCGCGAAGCGTTTCGCGGTCATTCTAGAACGTGGTTTGCGAATATAAAAGACGCGGTGTAAACCGCGGGAGTAGTGAATTTGGAAACGCGGTAAAGTTTAAATAGCGGAATAATTGTGGAATTGTAGTAGTGTTTTTAGTAGCTGTGTTAATTATCGTACGGAGTGTTTTGAAGTATTAATAAAGTTATTAATTGTTGAGTTAAACTGACTTTGTGTGAACCCACGGGAAAATCGTAACAATTGGTGTCAGAAGTGCGATCAGACTTTAGTGCGACGTGAATTGGAACTAAACTTCGGGTTAAAGACAGTGTTCAGAACCGGACTAGAGATTTTCGAAACAGTGGTGTGTTAAATTTATTTTATGCCAATAACAAGACGTCAAAGTGCAAACATGGAGGCCCAACTTGCAGCTATGATGGAAATGCTTAAACAAAATCGACAACAAGACAAGGAAGAACAAGAAAGAATTCGACAACAAGACAAGGAAGAACAAGAAAGGATTCGACAACAACAAGAAAGAATGCTACAACAAGATATAGAAATGCGTCAAGAAGATAGAGAGCGGCAAGAAAAACGTAACGTAGAAATATTGAACGTTCTAGCACGGAACAAGACAGAAATCCAAGAGTATGTATCCGATAGTCTCAAAAAGATGGAGTGTGATGTTCAGGTAAAATTAGACGATGTTCGGGAGGACATTAATAAAATTCAGGTTGATGTTCGGGAGGACATTAATAAAATTCAGATTGATGTTCGGGACATTCATAAAAATCAGAATGATGTTGAGATAAAGCTACGCGACTTAGAGCAGAAAATTGACAGCAGAGGAGTCAGCTCTACAGTGTTCACCGGAAACGGGCTCAACAAGATCAAGCCTCCCACATACGATGGTCAAACTTCATGGGCAACGTACCAACTCCAATTTGAGGCCGCTGCAAATGCAAATCGATGGAGTAACGAGGAAATGGCTGTAGCACTAGTGGTGGCATTACGAGGACCTGCATTGGAGCTGTTACAGACTCTGCCTATCGCCCAACAAAGCAACTATGACGCATTAGTAGCTGCATTAGAACGACGTTATGGGGATCAGCATAGGAAAGGAGTGTACCAAACACAATTAAAGGCAAGACTGCAGAAAACTGGTGAAAATTTGCAAGAGTTTGAGGCCGAAATTCGTCGCCTTGTGCATCTGGCTTACCCAGCCGTCCCGGATGAAATCCAAGAAGAACTTGTGGCACAGTATTTTGTAGATGGGATTCGAGATCCGGAGGTAAAGAAAATGCTGAAGATGTTCAAAGGGACCAACAGCAGCGAATTACTGATTCGAGCGCTGGAAGTTGAAGCTGCCTGCAACGACTTAAAGCCAAAAATCAGGGCCGTGACTATTCAAGAGGAGAGGGAACTGCCAGCCGATCATGTTGCTACATCAATAGATAAAATTGAATCAATGGTCGGCCAAATAGTGCAACAAGTGGCAGCATTAGGAAATGGTATTTCCACACAGTTAGAACGATCACGCCCGATCACGAGAGTGGAGTGTTATCGATGCGGACGTACGGGACACATCAAACGAGATTGTCGAGTAAGGATACCGTCCCGCTCTCCAACGAGGGACGTACAACCATCCAGAAGGGACCAGGAAAACTCCCACTAGTCAACATTACGGGGCGAATGTTGACTAGCGAAAACAAAGCCCCCAGAATTATCTCCATCAGAAGCCTGGGTAGATCAATGGGAAGCCTGAACGTAGATGGAAAGGTGGATGCGATGAACGTTACTTTTACTTTGGATACCGGTGCGGCAGTATCTTTGATCCGGTCAAACCTTGTGGATAAAAGTCAAGTTAAGCCTTTACGAAGAAGTATTCTCCTGCGCACTGTGACTGGAGAATCGGCTAAAGTTTTAGGAGAAATAACAGTCAAGATTTGCCTTG
Organism: Ips typographus; assembly: GCF_016097725.1. Classification (NCBI taxonomy): domain Eukaryota; kingdom Metazoa; phylum Arthropoda; class Insecta; order Coleoptera; family Curculionidae; genus Ips; species Ips typographus. Next base: position 7,417,327 of record NC_138433.1, read on the forward strand.
GAAGGATTACGTTTTACCACACCGTGTTAGTAGCAGATATTGAAGATGAATTTATTCTGGGAATGGACCTGATTCGTCAACATGGATTTTCTTTTAATCCCGAGCAAAATATCCTAAGGTTTGGAAGTGAAGAGTTCATCCTGTCAACCAGTCACCGCTGTGAGTCACCCATTAATGTTTTGGCATCTCAGACAGTTAAAATAAGCGGCAATTCCGAGCAAATAATCATTGGACATTTGGAGCAGAATTCTGGGAGCTGTGTTGGACTTGTACGAAACCCGGACCGACCAGGAAGATGCCTCATTGGGAAATCACTTGTAAATGGAGGAAGTGAAGTCCCAATTAGAGTTGCAAACATTTTTCCAGACGACGTCAAAATCAACAAAGGCGAAATTATTGCGGTATTCGAGCCTGTAGTCAAAATAACCAATTGCGATGGGTTACCAGAACAGGAGGAGCAGTTGGGGGAAAACAAGCTCTTAAATGAACTTGAAAAGACCTGGAAACATCTGTCAACACCGCAACTGAAGAAGGCTCGGAAACTGATTTTGGACCATGCTAGCATATTTGGAACACCGAACAATATGGGAAAAACTACCATTGTAAAACACCGAATTAACACCGGCAATGCACAACCGATTCGACAACCACCTAGGAGACTACCAATAGCCAAACAACAGGAAGTGCAGGAATTAGTGGAAAGGATGCTTGACGACGGAGTTATAGAAGAATCCTGCAGCCCTTGGTCATCACCTGTTGTTCTGGTCACTAAGAAAGATGGATCAAGCAGATTTTGTGTAGATTACCGAAAACTGAATGACGTGACCAAAAAGGACAGCTATCCACTTCCCCGTATCGACGACACACTGACAACTTTGGCAGGATCCTGTTGGTTTTCTACTTTAGATTTGAAGAGTGGGTACTGGCAAGTTGGCATTGAGGAGCAAGATAAGGAGAAGACTGCTTTTTCTGCTGGAAATGGGCTGTACCAATTCAATGTGATGCCCTTCGGGCTTTGTAAGCTCCTGCTACGTTTGAAAGACTAATGGAAATTGTGCTTCGTGGCCTTAACTGGAAGACTTGCTTGGTTTATCTGGACGATATCATGGTGATGGGAAAAACTTTTGAAGAACATCTGAACAACTTGCAAGAAGTGTTTGCTAGAATAGGTGGTGCCCATCTTCGATTGAACGCCAAAAAGTGTTGGTTCTTCCAAAAGCAAGTCGAATTTCTTGGGCATGTGGTGTCGGTCGACGGAATCCAGACGGACGACAAGAAGATCCAAGCAATTAGAGAATGGCCAGTACCGAAGGATAAACACGAACTCAGAAGCTTTCTAGGACTTGCCACCTACTACAGACGGTTTGTGGAAGGATTTGCCAACATCGCAGCTCCGCTACATCAACTTACTGAGGACAAAACACCCTACTGTTGGAATACCCAATGTGATCAGGCGTTCAGAAGGTTAAAGGCATCACTTTGCTCCAGTCCCATCCTCAGTTATCCACAACCAAAAGGAAAGTTCATTTTAGACACAGATGCCAGTAATTCTGGTATTGGAGCTGTATTGTCTCAAGTCCAAAACGGAGAAGAACATGTCATAGAATACTTCAGTAGGAAACTTACCAAAGCAGAACGGAACTACTGTGTAACGAGAAAAGAGCTACTGGCAATAGTAAAATCAGTCGATCACTTTCACAAGTACTTGTACGGACAGGAATTTTTGATAAGGACTGACCATGCGGCACTCAAGTGGCTCCTCGGAATGAAACAACCGGAAGGACAAGTAGCAAGATGGCTTGAAAAACTCCAGCAGTATAATTTCAACATCAAGCATCGACCCGGAAAGCTGCATAATAACGCAGATGCTCTATCAAGAAGACCTTGCGCCGAAGAATGCAAACATTGCCAGAAAGCGGAACAACGTGAAGGCGTTGTGTCCATCAGAATGGTTCAGCTGAAGACCGATGACGAATGGAGTCCCGATGAGATTAGGAAGGATCAACTAAAAGACAGCGACATAGGCCCATTGTTGTTGAGAAAGGAACAAAGCGAGCCAAGACCAACATGGCAAGAAATCTCTAGCAAAGGCCTGACGTTCAAAGCACTTTGGGCTCAGTGGGACTCGCTTGTGGTTGAAGGCGGCTTGCTAAAAAGAGCTTGGGAGAGTGCCGATGGAAAAGAGATAAGGAAGCAGCTGGTAGTTCCCAGAGGAAGGGTCGACCACGTACTGGAGGAAATGCATAATGGAAAGACTGGTGCTCATTTGGGAGTAAATAAGACTTTGGACAAAATCCGGCAACGCTTTTACTGGGTGAACTACTGCCAAGACGTGAAATCATGGTGTCGACAATGTTCCATTTGTGCAGCTAGCCACGGACCACAGACGAGATCCCGGGGACCTATGAAGCAGTACAACGTAGGATTGCCGTTCGAACGTTTAGCCATAGACGTCGCTGGGCCTTTTCCTGAGACCAACAGAGGCAACAAGTACATTCTTGTTGCCATGGATTACTTTAGCAAATAGCCTGAGGTGTTTGCGATTCCAAATCAGGAAGCCAGCACAGTCGCTGATATTCTCGTCGAAAATGTCTTCAGTAGATTTGGTGTGCCGTTGGAGTTACACTCTGATCAGGGACGAAACTTTGAGTCCAAGCTCTTTCAGAGGCTCTGTGACCTGCTAGGCATTAGGAAGACCCGAACAACGTCGCTTCATCCTCAGTCGGATGGAATGGTCGAGAGATTTAATAAGACCATAGAGCAACATCTCTCAAAGGTGGTTGATCAGCATCAGAAAGATTGGGACCAGCATATTCCGCTCTTCTTGATGGCTTATAGAGCAGCAGTCCACAACTCAACGGGACAGTCACCATCTAAAGTTCTGTTTGGTCGAGAACTGCGACTTCCATGTGATGTGGTGTTCGGATCTCCAACAGGCCAAAGCACGAACATTGAGAACTACGTTGACGAGTTGCAAGACAGATTACTGAACATCCATGATCTGGTCAGGGAAAGCTTGAATCTAGCTAGCGATAAGATGAAAGCTCGTTATGATCTGAGGGCCAATTCGGGAGGGTTCCAGAAGGATGATAAAGTTTGGTTGTTTAACCCTCAGAGGAAGAAAGGCAAATCACCGAAATTAACACCTGTTTGGGAGGGACCTTACAATGTGGTAAAAACGTTAAACGACGTCGTGTACAGAGTCCAACGCAGCCCCAAAGCCAAGATGAAAATTGTCCATCTGGACAGACTCCAGAAATACCACGGATTAGATGAAGCGGATCGGGACGATCAGCTTTAAGAGGGGGGCAGTGTTACGGTCTGGGCCTACTATGCTCGATACTTCTTAACAAGCGCTCGCTTCGGGATGAAACCGATGCGCCGTAATATCTGGCCGGGCGCATATTAAAGTAGGCCACAGTTAGGAAGCGCCGGACCTGGAACAATCGTTAATATTCGACGCAAATCGCGAAGCGTTTCGCGGTCATTCTAGAACGTGGTTTGCGAATATAAAAGACGCGGTGTAAACCGCGGGAGTAGTGAATTTGGAAACGCGGTAAAGTTTAAATAGCGGAATAATTGTGGAATTGTAGTAGTGTTTTTAGTAGCTGTGTTAATTATCGTACGGAGTGTTTTGAAGTATTAATAAAGTTATTAATTGTTGAGTTAAACTGACTTTGTGTGAACCCACGGGAAAATCGTAACAGTATGATTGAGTATGTCAAGAGTGTAAGTGTTGTCTATGATTGATACTAGTGTTGGTTGAATTTCCATCTCGTTGTCACGATAATAGGGCATTGTCCAAGTCGTATTGTTAGGTAATTCAGTTCTTAGTGTTGTTTTCTGAATGGTTTTTGGTGGAATTTCAATGACATAATGATCGAAATCTCGTCTATACTGAAATGGAATTTCCAGATATTTATTGATTAATCTTTCATTTTCTATGTCAATGCCTAACTTTAGTTTACGAATGTCTTTTATTCCTAAGATTCCATCGAAATATTCGTGAAATGGGTAAAGTATAAATTCTATCGAATCTGTTATGCCAAAGCATAAAAATAAGGGAATTTTTGCTTTACTTGTTGCTTTCCTTGAACCTGCACATGTAGGTAGTGTACTTACATAAGGTTCGATTAAATTTGGAAAATGTGTTTCTGCTATTGATGGTCTAAGAAGAGATGCATGTGATCCAGTATCAATAAGTAATCGAATGTTATAATTTGGAATTTCTAGATAAGGTAATTGATTGATCTGCATACTGTTTAAACTTAAACATGGTTGGTTTTGTCCGAGGCTTGTAGATGAAAATTTTCAAGCTGATCGACTAAACTTTCTTCTGGAGGTAACATCGAAGTTGATTGATTATCTTCAAGGTTTTCAGTTTCAAAGTATGCGTCGTCGCTAGGGTAAGTATTGTCAAATTGAAATTGATTTTGTGGTCTATAAGAGTTTTGAGGTTTGAAAGAGTTGAACGACTTTTGAGTGTTTACAAAGGTTTGATTAGCAGGTTTATTACTTGGTTTATTTTGATTCTGTAAATAGTTATTTTTGAAAGTGGTTTGGCTAGTCAATATTTCATAATTGGTTATTATATCAATTGCACTGTCCAAATTTTGGGGATTTTGAACAATTAATAGAGTTCGCAATTCACTTGAAATATTTGCTAAGAGATTTTGTGTCGCGGTAAATTCATTTTGAGAAATTAATATACTTCTTGCTTCCGCATTCATTACTTCAGTACAGATTTTTGTGTTAATTTTAGTAACTAGAGATTTTAGTTTTTGAATATAATCTTGTGTAGATTCATTTGTTTTAGAAAGAAATATTAGTTGTTGCTGCAGGTTAGCTCTGGTGATTGGGTCACTGAACTTTTGCTGTAATGCATTTTTAATTTCGTCCTAAGTTTTAAGATCTGGGCGAGTTAAAAGAAAATCTTCAGCAGCACCTAATATTTTAGATTTTATTGCCAAAATTACATATTCTTGCTGTGATGGATCAGCATTAAAGTAACGTGTGTGAAATGTATTAATTTGGTTTACAAAGGATTCCAATCTCAGTGGATTTCCGTCAAAAGTTTTTAAAAGAGTAACAGTTGATCTTAAAGCATCACTCATTTTGTCAATAGGGATACTTACTCCTAAATTAGTCTCTAAACTATTTCTTATACTACTATTATCAATTTCTTCTAATTGAAGCGGAAAATTTGTAGAAATTTCCGTATACAAATTAGTTAAACTTGAAGTTAAATTTTTATCTAAACTAATTTTTCGTTTTGGATACGATATATCCTCTAATACCCTATCTTTTTGAGTAAATTTCTTCATTTACTTTTCATCCTTAACTAACAGGTACACCAACTATAGGAAATTACTGACTCACAGTTGTCTCCCAGTATTTCGTCCTGTATCAAGCGGTACGTCGCCAAGTAGCTTCACTATCCAGGGTAGTACTGCTCGTAGGGGACACTAGCACGGCTAATATATCCCTGCTGGCTTCTCTCGTTATGGCGAACCAGAAAGCGATGTCTGCCAGGAGTCACAAGATGCTTTTGCGTTGGTCTTTTCTTCAGAATCCTTTCTTAACTGTTGACACAGAGAGGGTGCTACTTAATCCAGTGATGTAACATTCACGGACTTCACACGTTTCACTTCGAAAACTCAGAACTTTTCACAAAAACCGAATTTTTTTATTTCGCACTCCGAAAGGCTCCTACCGACTGCGCCAATTTTGTTCTTATTAATGCAACTTTTGTTGATTTGCTAAACAAAATGCTTCAGGAGGCACCAGCCATTTGAAGATTTTGTATCAGCGAGGATAACAGCTGTAATAAAACTCCCCCGGTTAATTTATTTCAAAATTACTCTTTTGAAAGCCTGACAAAGAGGCCTGAAGAATTCTTAAGGGTCTAAGCATGTATTTGTCGTTCTGGCGTTCGTTTACAAATCTGGAAAGCAACTCAGTTTACTTTATGACCACTCAGGATGGAGAAATTAACAACATATAATCTATTAAGGACTCAATTCAGGCAAATTTCAGTGAAACGAATCGGATGTGATTAACCGTCCATTCAACCCAATCCATACTAGAAAATCTTCCGAAGATCTGGCTGCCGAAATGAAAAACTGGCTGGATGTATGCGAAATTAAACACAGACAAGATCGAGAAAGATTAAAAAGTTTATTTAGGCTGGGGACTCTGCAAATCCAATGTAAAGATGTAAAGTTTATCATATTATGCTGTTTGGACAAAAGGAGATTAAAACTTGGTGGCAACTTGGTTATTTTCTGAAGCGTGAAAACTGGGACTCTGTTTTAATGTTTAAATGCTGCAAATTTGCTAATTTAAGTAAGAGAAAAAAATACGCAAAATCGATCAAAATGCTATATCCAAGTTCTGCTCGAAATTTTGTACTTTTCCCCTCCAAACCAGAACCAAAAAGATCTCTCGCACACAGAGCTATAAAATGTGGTTACGAAGGACCGACCTTTCACATCAAGGATTAATTCAAATAAATATGTTGATACCAATTTTAAAGGAACTCAACATGTAGAATATAAACGATTAGAACATATTTTCGCTGCTGGTACATGTACGCCCACAATTATTAACGTCCTTCATAGTGAATTTGCTGTCTTAACATTTAATAATAGTAACAATAATAATTATAATGATAATAAAAGGCCTATATTCATAAATAATTACATGTGAATTTTTTTTTAAACAAATTGAGTATAACTCTTGCGCAATCTAGCCTAAAGGCAACTCCACTAAACCCGTAACATATCAGTTAATAAATAATATACTATTATATTGAGAAGAAAAAAGTAAAATAATGCATTAATTTAGAAAAATAAATCACTATAAAGATAAACTAATAAGGTAAAGATGGGCATCGCATACACAAGCTTCATAGATCGGGCAATAAATGATCTATGCAAATACATAATTGGAATAACCAAAGGTTATATATTTACAGATGGAAATATTGTAGATATTATATTTATGCCGAAAATGCGCATGAAACTATTGCTGGATATCCTCAAACATAATGTTGGTGAATTGCTGGACTAGACTATGGATGACATCATAAGATATGAAAAGCTTGTACAAAGAAGCAATTCAAAAAAACATTCACGCAGACTAACTAGCTTCTTGGCTGCTAATAAGGAAAAATTGGAAAATACCTCAACTCTCCCGTTTCTTTCGCTTTTTCTTAACGAATGGACTAGAATTGCACGTACTGCTAGTACTCTTTCTAAATCCAACAACTATAATAAAATTGTGAACTTTTAGGTACATAGATGTGATTATAAGAACAATGACAAATCTGCATATGGTCAATTTCTTCAATTTCGTCAAACTTTTAGGAATATTAATATTAAATACAATGAAAAACATGGGAACTACTGTTTATGAGTATTTTAAAGATAATTTTTATGATGGTGACTTATTAAAAGGTCGTGCTGCGTTGTTAGTGAAATTAGTATTAAACATTTTTTTAAACTCCGACTTCAGCATGAAAGTAACAAACTCCGTAAAAACCCCGTATAAGGAATATAAATACTAAGTTCATTTTATTCAGAAATGAGTAGAAAACGGAACTGCAGTTGTACTTGACTGTAGTACAATTTACCACAAAACTATTATCGTCAAATAGCTAACTTTGAATCGTACACCAAATGTTTCAAATGATATGTATTTTGTAACCAAACAAATCTGGACTTCAGAAAAGTAGTTTCTTATTAATTTCTTTATTGTTTCTGTCTGCAGTGAAGTGAAAAACTGTTTTGCCTGATCACTTTCTATTTGAATTAATATGTATGTTACTCCACATTCAAACGTGCAACCAATAAAATGACGCTTTTATATAAATGTTTTTTTGGAACACCTCAACAACAATAAATCGGCTTGTTTATTCATGGACATAAACAAAGCTTTTGACAGTGTTTGGCACACCAAAATACCTACTTTACACTGTCAGAAACTTACTGGAAGACAGACAACTGCACGTTCGAATAGACAACACACTCTCCTTTTCCTTCAGCCCTGAGCAGGGATTACCGCAAGGTTCACCTCTCTCACCTTTACTCTATAATCTGTACTGCCATGACATATACAACCATAACAAGCAAGACAAAAATCAAATTGACAAAACAGCATACATATTACAATACGCAGACGACACTGCACTTATTGTTCATGACAAAACTACGACAAAAGCAGTTTTAAAACTACAATCATTTACTGACGACATCATGACATGGTTCTACAGATGGAGACTAACGCCCAACGCAACTAAAAACCAGCTTTTATTACTGAACCATCAAATAAAAAACGACTCACCAAACATAACTGCAGACGGACACACAACTGATCCCAAACAAGACGTAAAATACTTAGGGATAACACTGGACCAAAAACTAAAATTCACAAAACACCTTAAAAATGTCCGGACTGAAATTATTAAAAGAACAAAACACTTTAGGTCACTAACATACAAAAACAAAGGCATCAGTACCAAAACGGCAACTCAAATATACAAATCCATCTGTAGACCGGTCCTGGACTACGGACACTTACTTAGAGCAAACGCTACGGACAAGACTAAAAAATATACACAAATTACTGAACAGATTGCTCTAAGACTAATAACAAAAATACGACATCCTGCAAACCCACTACACAACCCATCCAACCAACTTCTCTACGAACGTACGAACATGACTAAAATAACTGACAGACTCATACAACATACAACTACAAACCAAGTGGAAAAATAACCCAAACAACTGGACAATTGTAAATCCACTATGCATAACAAGACAGACCAGACAATCCCGTTACCTTTTCCCCGCTCTCACCCTGTTAGAACATTTTAATTGAAACTATTTTTTTTTTTTTTAGTTAGTTAGAAATAAGGTAACCTGTACATATAAAAAAAAAAACATGTATACATAGGCAGAAAGACCGTAACGGTCGATAGCCGTTTTTTCTTTCGAAAAATAAAGATTGTTTATATATATATATATGTTTTTTTGGAGTCACAATTTTACGTAAATGAAGAAAAATTTTCCACTGACAGCCACTTGTTTTTTAATCAAATACAATGTGATTGAAACACTGAATAATTAGCAGATGAAAAGATATGGCGCGTTTAATCTTTACATCGTCATGCCGCCATGGGCAAATCGTATTTCGCTTAATATGTCAAAAACGCATCTCATGTGTTTCGGGCGGGCACATCGTGATGGGGAATTGTTGGAGGGCTATTTGGCTATTAAGTTTCATCAACATGTTGTTAATTTAAAACGCATATGCTATATCCACATATATATAGCATGCTTGATCCACAAAAATAGAAATAAATTTCCGCAACTCGTCATGAGAACAGTATACCGCTTTCATATCCGCATTCTAGTCTTCTCTAGGGATTCTCTCATATACAAGGGTATAAAAATATACAATCACCTAGATCATAATTTTAAACGCATGGTTGATCTAAGAGAGTTCTGAATTGCAAGTCGTCTTGGCTGCAAGAGCTCTTTACAAAGTAGATGATTTTTTTTAAGCTTGCCTACTATGTTTTTAAATATTTAATTCATAATTTTTTTTATTTTGCATTTAGGTATAGTACTTGATTATGTAGTAGGTTGAAACATTTTAAATACGTGCTTATGCTTGACTCGTTTCTGTATTTCATTTATTTTTTGTGTGTTTAAGTGAATCATATTTCTTAATTTTTTACAGTTTGATTGTTCTAATTTGTACTTGTATCTTTCATTACTGTCTTTTATATTATTTCATTGTTTTTAACACTTGGTCAATAAGACTGAACATTGGTAACATCTTGGACAATAGTAGTAGTAGTAGTAGAGTAGAGTAAATCACGGTCAAGATGAAGTCGACGGTTATTTAACCTATTAAAAATTCATATTTATTTGTTATTATTGTTTGAAAGGGCCTCCAATAAGATGCCAACGCTGCGGTTCTAGACGTCGATCCTCAAGTAGGTCCAAAAAGCGTAGAAGGAGATGCAGACCTGGAATTATGACGAAAAACCCTGTTTTAAACCATTTTAAAATCGGGTTTTTTTGGAGCAAAGATTGTCATCGAAGGAGCTGTATACTGGTAAGACCTTTTATAAAAACGTTTTTTGGCGAGGCCTTAGCAAAGCTGCAGTTTAAGCGTAAAATAACAGACCAACTACGTGCGAAATTTTAAAAACAGGTCTGAAGCATGCGAAAAAGGACAAAAGGAAGCGCGGCCGCAGAAAAAAGCGTAGAGGGAAAGGCAGCTTTAAATGCAGGAAATCCAAAAAAAAACCGTCTTATCGTAATATTTAATTATTGGGAGAGAGTACAATGAGTCCACGCATTGTAAACTGCATATGACCGATTTATTAAACAACTTTTTGGCTATACATATTTTTGTGACTGTAGTGTGTAGTAGATATGGCAAAATTTGAAGTAAGACTTAACAATGTAATAGAAAGGTAAATGTTTTGAGTGTGACAAAGAATCCAACCTGGTAAATTATGGAATACTAGCTCTCTGTTTAATGGTAGATGGCGTCAAAAAATTACATAATATATCTTACTTTTCTCTATAATTAGCCTTTTGTTAATGCTTATTTAATCTACTCTCTTGATGCCATACCACCTGCTAAAACCAACTTGCCTGTAACATAAGCAATGTCATCTCAGACCAAAAAGGCAAATGAACCACTTTAGCCAGCCCCTGAGGCTGGGCCAATGGTGTGAAATTATAAAAGAGTGAAAAAATATTCCTTGACATTTTAAATTTATTCCAGAGTCTTGCTCACTGTACATGGTGTTCCAATAATCCGTGCAGGCGGCTATTTCTCGGAGACCATACATAGTAGGGCGTCGGTGTGGGCACAAGAAAATGGTGAAAATAATTTTCAACTTTCTAAATCCACCACCGCTAGAAAACGTCGTCTCGATACTGTCACAAACGGAAAATCATTTATTTTAAAAATTGCAATGCGTAAAACACGTTAATATCGATTCATATTCACGCGCCGCTGTTGCAAAAAATGCATGCAAGACGTGCATGATCAGCCATCTGAACTATATAGAAAATATGGTAAACAAATGACTGCATTAGCCGATCAATCAAGTAAAAATATGCCGATTCCAGCAAGTCCTTGTAAGTAGTAATAGTCATGTAAGTAAAATAATTTAAATTATAAATTTTAAAAGTGCTAGTTTTATGGATAATTATTTGTGCAGGTCTACTTGGTAAATGCTTGATACGTTAATAGAATTTAGGTTGTTTTTATAAAAGCTCAGTGTTTGAATGATCTTTAACGTCGTAAGTCAGTTTAATTATTGAAGCCAAAGAAGGTTCACAAAACAAACGTGACATTATCACTAAAATGGAAAATGTCTTAACTGAATTTCGTGTCCTCAACGAACAATTAGTGTATTTAACTATTTTTATCTCTCATATAACGTGGGGATGATCCAGAGTTCGTTTTCCAAAATTAACGCTTTTATTCTAGATAGCTCTAAAAAAATCAAATACAATCGTATTTCTTTCTATTGCTTATTCCATTCAAAATCCGATATCTACTATCATGTGAAACTGCAGTACTTTATCTATTTTGTAACACTACATATCAGTAAAAAATCGTTAAAAAATGCCTTTTTACGGTTGTAAACGTTAAATTACTAATTAAATAAGATTACTATGTTTCACATGAGGTGGTTATAATGGCAGTAATTAGTAAACAAAACTCCGCTTCGATTCGAATAAGTTTTGTTTGTTTTTTGAGTATATGAACATAATCCTGTATAAACTAACATCGCATTGAAGAACCCTGGTTCTCACAGACGGTATCATCAAAATGATGGTCAAAGATTCCACGCCTGTCGCTGCTGAAGATATCTCGATACTCAAGCAGTCAGAGGCCCTTCGACCCAGACTTTATGGTTTGCCTAAAATACACAAGCCGGATGTACCTTTGAGACCCATCGTTAGTGCCAAAGGAGGCCATACGTATAAGATAGCAAAGTACCTTACAACACTCCTTCAACCAAAATTAGGAAACACGGACAGCTTCATCAAAGACTCAGCACATTTTGTGGATAAATTGCATGCCTTAACTTTATCTTCAGGTGACGTCCTTGTGACTTTTGATGTTGCTTTTTTATTCACTATGGTACATATCAAAACGGCTATGGAGCAGATAGAACGAGATTTTCCACTGGACACCGCCAAATTGTTCAGACACTGCCTAACCTAAATTTTACCTTGACATTTATAATTGCAAATACAGACCATGCTATTATTGGGGCAGACTTTATTATATAGACTCACAATTTTAATTTGCTTATTGATCTTAAAAATCACAAATTAATACACCCCCTTACTAACACTAAAATTGTAGGTAATCAACAGGTAAGTACACTTGGTTCTGTGTATGCCGTTGTTACAAATTGTATTTACTTTGACTTGCTTAAAGAATTTCCATCCATTATTTTGCTAATAACTTTAATAATGAAGTAAAGCATTCAACTTGTCATAGTATTATTACTAAAGGGACACCTGTTTCTTCAAAAGCTGAACGTTTACCAGCAGATAAATTAATTATTGCAAAAAAAGAAATTCAATTTTTATTAGATACTGGCATGTGTTGTCCATCATGCAGTCCTTGGGCTAGCCCGTGGCTGAAACCGTGGCTTTCGCTTTTTATTCACAGTGGATTTGCCGCTTTGGTTCTCCCACTTGAAGAAAGCAGTCTTTTTAATTCACTTGGAGTACTTTTGGGTTGTGAAAGAATACGATCTTCACCTTACCATCCTATGTGCAATGGCAAGATTGAACGGTGGCATCGTACCCTGAAGGCTGCACTAAGTTTTTTTTTGTTGCACAGTTGAAACAGAAAATTGGAACAATCAGGCCAATGTCTTATAACAATCATTCTAAACAGAACGTTTTTGTTCCACCAGAGTTTGATAAATGTTCACATGTCTTTGTCCGCAGAGATGCTCTCAAAAAAGCTCTGCAGGCACCTTATGATGGACCATTTCGAGTTGTCAAACGTTATGACAAGTATTTTACAATTTCTTTCAATGGCCGAGATGTTAATATCTCTAAAGATTGTTTGAAGCAAGCTTTTTTGTTACGTGATAATAGCATATCTCATGACCATTCTTACTATCAACCTTATTACATTCCACAAGCTAATAAGCTTAATAGAGATGTCAAACGGGTAATGTTTCGTCTTTAATCACCATAAGGTACTGTACCTGTTTTGAATATTTCTGTGTTAATATTAATAGTAGTATTATCTTTGTTGTTGCCTTAAGGGTTACTTATTTTAGTATATTGTGCATACTATTTTCATATTATAATTTAATGCGAAAATTTCTTACGTAGTTTTAAGAGCATTTGAGTCTGATGTAAGCAGTTTAATAGTTTATTAAGATAGCATGTATTTGTCATCTAGTTTATTTCAAATACTTAAAATATTTTGGTTTTATATTTTGCATCCATCAGCTTTAACTCCGTCACTTGAAGGGGAGTATTGTGGTGCTTATCAAAACAAAACTTTTGATTTTCGACAGTTTTAAAAATGTCATTTATTATCCCGGCAATGTCAACCAAAAAGTATGGTTAAGTGACTAGACAATTCCCTCGCTTAGTTTGGTTTTATATAAATACGCTTCTAACGTCGATATTTATTTTTGCCTGGGGTTTTTTTTATGGTAAATGCATGTATACAGGGCGGCCCAAAAATAAGTTACTACCATCAACTTCATTTTTTCAAATGGAATTACCTATTTTTAATTTTATTTTTGAATTGTGCATCAAATTCTAAGAAGGAAAAAAAAATTAAATAAAAAAAAAATAATTAAATTTTTTTCTTAATAAAAAAATAAAAATAACTATGTTTTTTTATTAAAATTAACTTATTTTTGGTCCGCTAATTGTATACATGCATTTACCATAAAAAACCGCATGTATGTACAGTGAGGACGCGTAGGTTGGAACAAATTTATTTAAAATTAAGGGTTTTGTTTTTCGGATATACGCTCGTACACATCGTTTTTTTTTTGTCTGTGGTTTTTTATGGTGAATGCATGTATACAATTAGCGGTTCAAAAATAAGTTAATTTTATTAAAAAAAATATTTTTTTGATTCTGTGTCGGTACACCGTGGCAAGCAGACGTGTGCCGGGAACGCAAACAATTTAAGCATTAACATTTTTTTAAACTGATAAGGTTTGTGTATAGTTGTTACATTTAAATAAATCGACAAAACAAATTCGGGACTGCAAGCCCCATTCTGCATCGGGGCCCAAGCATGAGTTCTGTATATTCACAGGATCGGGTTCAGAAAATTTCCATTCCATCACCATGTGCAAAATGCAACAAATTTGAAGATAGGACGGAAGACTGCATGGCCGTTACTAAGTCCAGCAAATGTCAGGGTCCACATTCCACCTCACAGTGCACATCCCCACTACCAGCAAAATGTGTGGCTTGTAATTCTGCTCAGCTGGCAGTCTGGGCTTTGAAGTGCCCGAAAAGACCAACAGCACCGATACCAGGCACTCCTAATGTAAGAATTAAATGTAATAACAATACATCTAATGAACTACCACAAAACGTAACTAAAAGTAGAATCCACGCACCTATCACGACACATGACTTTATTATTAACAAATATAAACACGACATAAACAAGACTAGAAACACGAACAGAGAGGAACTTCTAAAAAAATTTAAAAAACGTTTTATTAATGACCACGAGATAGATACAACAGTTGTATTTTTTGGTTCGTATATGAACATATTGTCACACCCGTGTTAGCAGTTACCGTGCACACCCAGTAAGCAACATAGTCAGCAAGGTTAGCGTAATGAGGTCGCTGACGAGTATAAAAGATGCACCGTAGCTCGGCTAAGGCACCGAACTCTGGGGTCATCCCCAGAGCGAGGTCACTGGTCTCTAGGTCGGTCTTCGAGCAACAGTCCCAACTTTCTAGTGTCCGGACGGTTCGTTACCTTCTTGGAAGCCCAGGCTGAAAAGACAAGAGTTCTTACGCATACCACGAGGTGACCGTCCGAACTCTTGACCCTATCAGTACCTTAAGCAAGTCCTTTGGGCGTGTCGGTCATAGGGGCTCCCTGCTCGTATCGAGCGGGTTTCGCTAGGCGACACTTCAGGAGGGCTTACGCACCTACACCTACGCATACACACCCACACACCCCCTCTTGGACAGTGTTCGATGCGCGTCCCGCCAGCGGCGGTGCTAGCGGCCCTCCTAATGTGGGGGTAAGAGTTAGCCAAATAATATCTTAGTGGAAAATAAAGAAGACATACTTGAGCTACGTACTTGTTTCTCTTCCTACGCTACCCCCTAAACGTGACAATATTAATGTTCGACCTTACACAACCGGACACTGCTTCTCCTACTGAGAAGTACCTGCCTACCTCAATATACCAGGTGTCCAAGAGCACCCTGGACATAGGAGATTAACATGGGAAAACGGTTCTGATTTTTTTGCGCCTGTATGGTTGATTTGATTGAAAAATCGTAATAATGATAGTTGTAGTACTTATCACGGACTAGTTTTCTGTATTTTTTTCAGATCTGTAACTTGAGCCTTTTCGTCATAAAACACGAACAAAAATGCGAAAATTTTAACTTTTTACCTGCACTGTATAATTATCGAGCAACCGTACCAGCAACAATGACCTGTTTACCCGTTGCCCGACAACCGCCTATACAGTGCAGGCCAAAAGTTTAAATTTTCTCATTTTTGTTCGTGTTTTATGTCGAAAAGGCTCAAGTTATAGATCTGAAAAAAATACAGAAAACTAGTCCGTGGTAAGTACTACAACTTTCATTAATACGATTTTTCAATCAAATCAACCGTACAGGTGCAAAAAAATTCTAACCGTTTTCCCATGTTAATCTCCTATGTCCAGGGTGCTCTTGGACACCTGGTATATGAAGGAGACCATCCCACTGAAACCGATATCACGTTTTAAATTATTATCAGAAAAAAAACGTTATTTTACACTGTAAATTTAATCCTTTCTACTGTTCTTATTTCATTCTTGTGCGTTTTGGTATTTTACTTTCCAGCAGAAGCCGGTGAAAAGGTTAGTTTGCTATTTCCTACTGAACTTTTGAAGCAAAAACTGAAAAAACATTTAGGTTCACCTCCTTTTTACCTTCATCATGAATACTGTTAGTATACTTGTTACTGTAGTTATAATAAACTGGAACTTATGGCAGAAAATCTTTGGTAGACGGGACTTAAAAAGATTTATTTGTAATAAAACGGTCCTAATCGGTCAGGGGCTAGATCATGATTTAAAGGGACTCAATATGTTACATAAAACGGTGGTGAACACATCGTTTGTGTTCCCGTATTTTCTTGGTATTTCCTACCGATGATCCATGAGAAACGTAACCCTAGGTTGAAAAAAGACAATAATCAAAATGGGCTTAACGGTCATGACTCGTATGAGAACGAACAAACTTGCAAGAATCTGATGCTATTCCAAGTTTTTGAGTAAAGATTTTTCTGACGGTTCCTGATTTTGAGGAAAAGGATGAGGTTATCTCATCCAACAATAGGTTTTTTTTGTCAACAAAATTATTGCAGTTTTTTCGGAATAGTTGCTCTGTTATTTCAAAATTTCTTTCATTTGCATTATACTGTGATACCACTTTTGTTAGCTGTTGTGCAACATCTGTACTCAACTCTATCAGTTAGAAAGTACAAACGGCGTTTCCAAATCTAGGAACAGCCCTAGCATTAATGCCGCATAATTCAGTAAACACCAATCTGATTGGTTAAAAATGGTGAGGTTTTGTTTTTTGTTTAGCAAAGAGGATTGGGGATTGATTAAAAAAAGCAAAATCACCATTTTTAAACACTTTTGTTGTTTTCACAAATGTTTGACCACTACCAACAAACCCTGACTTTCCTGAAAGCCCGAATTTTGTTTGTTGCGACTAATGTCGGGTTTTTTTACGATTTCACACACAACAGTTTTTGACATCTTGTATAATATAGGCTTTAAACGGCCCATACATTATACAATTAGTTGTTTGACAAGTTGTACAACTCAGGTAGATTCGGCCGTCGAAACGATAATTGCATAGTGTGTGATGCTGTCGTCCAACAAGTCGTACGATCCGGTTGGATCGTACGGTAGTTTGACTAGAGAAAAATTTATCGTACGACGGCGTTTGATATACGACAAATCGGACATAAACTTAAAAAAAGAACTTAAAACTCTCGCAAATATGGAGACTAATACATTTTGGACTGAATTTATTGATCTCTATCGTGAGCAGGTTTGTTTGTAGGATGTGAAATCCAATGAATATGCCAATAAACACAAACTTTTTCCTTTCCTTTCTTTTTTCTAACTTTTCTTTCATCATGAAGTAAGGCGATCACTATTGTTGCTGTAGATGTTTTTGACAACGTACGTGTGCTACAGAAGTTTAAAAAGTACTACAAATCTTCAAGACCGATTGATGCTCAGATCGTTTGTGTTTGTGGCCAAAATCATGTACAACTTGTCACATCAATTGTATGTTCAATATATCTATCGTACAACTGGTCGTACAACTAATTGTATAATGTATGGGCCGTTTTATTCTGAATGAGAAGGACTAACGAGCACTGAGATATAAAAAAGTACACAAATTGCTCGTAATACATTCAAACACACTTTTCCCTAAAGAGTATTTTAAAATTTAGTTTAATACGCTTTTCAAATTAATAGGGAAATCTACATTTCACCCTTTCTGTTAAACGTTGGCAATAAACTGGCCAATCTAATTAAAGAGGACTTTGTAACGTCAGCAAGAGTTTCAGATAGAGCTTTAAATTAGGAAACCTTCTGCTTCTATTTCAATGTAGTTTGAGCCTGATAATTAAGGCTTTCAGCTGTTTAATATTGGACTTTTAATCCACCTTAAAGTGGTCAACTACGCTTTTGTTGGAAGACTAACTATCGCTTATTTTTAAATTTAATTTTGATGAGATTTTTGGCAATCGTTAACTAATAATTACCATAGTTGAACATTGAGAAGAGACTACTTTAACTTGGTGGTTGTTTTACCTAAATTGACATAATTTGGCCAACCAACTTTGCATCATAAATTATTTGCCTACGATTTGCACTTTGTTTTCAAACGCCATTCACTATAGAGACCACGGATAAAATGAGTCTTGATACACGTGTTACCAGATTTGTTATTCCAATTAGCGCTACAATCAATACTCAAATAACACACAAGGTTTAGTGGATGCCCATTTCAGGTACAGTGACGGCTATTGAGGTCCAATTCCCGATATAGGACATTAAATAGACATCCATCGGACGTCCTGCTCTAAATGTGCGTCACAAATTTTATTTTTAAATATATATATAGAATATTTTTTTTATACATATTGTAGCGCTTTTCTTGCGGATTTCTTCGGTTACGTTGCCTCGGGCGCCACCTTCGTTATTTATAATGGCTGAAGGTCCACTTTACGGTACCTGGGCAGCCTTTAGACAGCTGGAGAAAAGTTCCAAAGGGTTCGGGAAGAAAACAAAATTAAAACAACTGTTTCCTCTATATGCACTGTATTGCGGCTCTCGGTACTTACAGTAAACACTTACGATAACGGGTACCCAATGAAACGGAAGTTACCTTATTCGGTGGTACGGGGAAAGCGTGTAACGATAATGAAAACTACCTACGGACCCTTCACTACTGTTTAGCCTGACTACTGTAGATTAAGACTGTCTGTGACACGGTGTAAGTACGGCGGTACGGTACGGTTATGTAAAACTGACTACTCGGCGCCGGAATTTGTTCCAAAAACCCAATGAGGCCCAATTACGTGACCAGCGGTGTTCCCGTCACTCGACCTAACCTCTAGGTGCCGCCCCGATTCCCCGGGGTTCGACAAATAGAGCCTCCGTTGCACACTGTTTCCCCAATCATGCAACAGAGGTTTCAAGTCTCGTGACGTTTCCAGTCACACAGCCGCTAATCCCTCCAGTATCCCAAACCCGTTTACTACTCCGTTTCCCCGGAGCTAAGCAAACGAGCTACAGGATTCACCGTTCCCGCTTGCTACACCGTTTCCCCGGTGTCCAACAAACAGGAACAGGACCAAAAGGATTACCTAACTGTTTTCAAAAACAAGTAAATGTAGCCGGCGCCGTCTTACCAGAAATACCCTCAAACGGAAAACCCCGGAAAGATATAGCAAATGCCCCAAACGGAAATCCCCGGAAAAATACTGAAAATGCCCCAATTTACAGTTTGTTAAAATAGCTACAGTTAACGGTACGGGTTTACACAGCAAACAGAACAAATACCGGACGGTCGGTATGTGCCTATTTTTTACTTACAGATTCGCGGAGATAAGAGTTATCGATCGGCACGGAACGGCTAAGCTGGCTGGTTTCGATCTTTTGATGATCGAAGAATCCCCGTTTTCCGGTGCGGGGCCTTCTTTTATACACAAAACCCACGGTGGGGGCTGTTAGTGGCGGTACCCACTCTCAGCGCCCACCGAACCATTTCGAACGGCTCCGGACGGCCCCGACAAAATCGACGCCACGCCGGCCGCGGTTTGCACCCAGCAGTGAAGGTCACGCGTATTTAATCAAATAAAGTCAGCGAAAAATTAGTAACTTCGTTACAATATATAATAAAACTCATTGACTTTTTTTGACACTGTTGACTGTTGACACAAACCAACGGTCTACCTAACCTATTTGGGCATTGGCAGCGTTGTGTGTATTTCGGTTATTCCGTTTGATTATAGTGTGTTTGCCTGAGAAAAGGATTGTTGATTAAACCTATAGAACTATCCAGTTTGTCAACAAAAAAGGATATTAGAAGAGACATCGACCCGACCGGCTTGAACGTAGCAAGATTTCGACAAGCAACTTTGGTCTCAACTGAAAAGTAGCTTGAGAGGTAAATGCACAGTTGAATTACCTCCACTTAAAATGCAAAAACTAAAAATTTAGAACATAAACAATGCTGACGTAAATGTTGAGAATGACAAAGATGAAACTGTAAATAAAATTACCTTTGGTAACTTGAAAATGGAACCACAATCTTATGTAAAAAAAGTCAATAAATAGGTTCAAACATGTTGATATGTATAAAATTAGAAGCAGACCTAATGAGTCATAACATTTTATTGAAACAGGGCAGAGTGAAAGTTGACTGGTCTAGATGTCAAGTTAGAGATCATGTTAGTATCATGTGCTACAACTGCATAGCTGTTGGACAATATGCAAAAGACTGCAAAGATACAGTTGCCGTCAGATAAAATCGTACCCCCAATTTGTTGCTGTGTAAGCTGCCCATTTACCTACCATCTATAGTAACGTCAGTTTTTGATTACATGTGTCAGTAATTTGCTATATGCCACATCAACATTAACCCTAAACCAATGAATATGACAAAGTTAGTTTTTTACAGGTAACACAAGCGTGTTCCAAATGCTCAATTTGTTGTCAATCAGTAGTACTCTCAATCTGGTCGTCGAGAAATCACATATTTTATCTTATAATTTCTTCAGGTTCTTGATTCAATTTTAGTATCTCTTCGTCCTCGCTCTCTGGCTGCCGATCTTTACATGTTTCTTGAACCATTATAAAGTATTTGTAATAATCATTTGTAATAAAACGTTTTATTATGGTAGCTTTACGATCTTTTGAAACAGACTTTTTATTGGTAAAGGAATTCATTGGACATTTTTTTATTCTTCTTGTTTGTTAAAAATTCAGGTTGATATAAAATGTTAGGGTCACCATTAGTTCTTTCTTCAGCAGTAGCATCATCCCTTGCGAAAGTCGACATATGAGAAAGTTTGGCTCTGAATCCACCCATTCCTTTTTTAATAGTCATTTTTCTTATCACAACCATATGGATAAATATTTGTCCCATGTTAAATATACTTATAAATGTCTTCTTCAAAAAAACATTACAATAACCAGAAGTCGTTTTTTAAAATCTGTTAGTAAGTCACTGGGCAAATACTCTTCATTTTTCACTTCACGATGCCACGAGTAACTGCTTAGCTTTACCCAAAGAATGTCCCGTTTTTTGTAAACATGGGGATTGTCCACATCACTATCATCAAACATGGAGCTTATTTTACCAAGACGAAATCCAGAATACACTGCGCCGGGCGAGCTTAGAATCAAATTATGCCTGTCCTACTGATAGTTTCGGCGTTCTGGTATCTATTTAGAGATTCCCGCGTGGCTGGCTCTCTATAGAGTAAATTCCAGCATGGCGGCGGGATCGGACGACGATTCTGAAGCCAGCGTAAATAGCGTTAATTTGAGTGGTTTAAATGCTGTAAAAAAAAGTCTTGCTATGTGTGTGTGCATTAACTGTTTTTCTATTTATCACAAGAGTTGTATCAAACGTTTGGGTGTTACTAAAACAATCCACGACACAAAGATAGAATGCTGCGACAAAACTGTGATTCGAGCATCTAACGATCAACTAAGTGACATTTTTCAGATGGAAAAAATTAAAATGGAGCTTGAGATCTCATACTTAAAAAGAATGGTGGACGAACTTGCTGAAGAAAATAGTGTCCTAGAGGAAAATACCAATTTATTGCATGAGAAAATTCTTAACTTGGAGTCAAAAAAGGTAAATAAACAAACCAAGAAATATAGTGATGTCGCGCGTGCAGTTCCATTATCAGGGCCGACAGTTCCGAGTGTTCCGACTATCACGGAACCTGTTTATCTCTTATCGCCTGTGGAAATTCCTCAGTTGGGTACGGTTCGATTTCAGGCATTGCAGCCGCCTATACCTAACAACAATATAAGGAAAATGAATAAAGCAGGCAATGTTGCCAAGGCCGATAACATGACTACAAACTCAACGAATAGGCGTAGGCGAAAAAATTTAGGTAATGGAACCGCTGACCCCAATTTCGAAGGAGGGGACAGATGGGTTTGGATTTATCTTAACCGAGTGAAAGGAACAGCTACAGTAGATATTATTACCAACTTTATTAAGCGAAAGGATGGCTTTCAATCAGAAGAAATCACAGTCAAGGAAATTCCAACTGCTGAAGATAGGTTTAAGTCATTTTTAGTTGATGGTCCTTGGCACAGAAAAGATGAATTCTATAGTAGTGACTTTTGGCCCAAAGACGTTGGTGTTAAAAGATTTCTTTTTGACAAACACAAAGATTTTTTTAGTGTACACCCTGATTTGTTCCCAAATAGTCCTGTTGGTAATTTTTTATAAATAAGACAACAATCGAAACTAGAGGAAGAGTGTCTCTGAGTGATCTATATATTGCACATGTTAACATAAGGTCACTTGTCCCTTGTTTTGACGAGATTAAGGATTTTATATTAAAGAAACGATTTTACGTACTGGCTTTCTCAGAAACTTGGCTAAATGTCGATTATCCAGATAGTATGTTACATGTTCCTGGTTATCAGTTCTTTCGTGTAGATCGCTTGTTACAATCTTTTTACTTATTGCTAATAAAATTAAAACTTATCTTGGGCGTGGATAATTGAGCATGAGATAGCCCTGCTAAGCAACACTTTTGGGTTTTCAGGTAGTCGAAAAAATACACTGAACTAGTTGAAATGTACAATCTATATTTAAAAATTTACAGTTTACAAAGAATAAAAACAGTTAAGGCTGAAGGCTTAAAATTTACTCAGGAAATTACTCGAACACAGTTCTAGGGCTGTCGCTAACTCTTAACTTAAAACATACCGCCCTTACTGCCAGATTTACTGGAGCCGGGGACGAATCGGAATGCAGCGCTACAGCACGATCCTACAGGCCAATGTCGTTGTTGCAGAATACCTATGCAGAAATCAAGAGCAGCAAACAGCACCCAAAAACAATAAGCTAACTGACCTTGACTCGGTTAATCTGTTAAGTGGCAATAAGCCAGAATAAAGGTCCACTTCCAGTGGTTACTACAAGGGTTAACCGAGCCAAGGTCAATACTTAAAAAATCAAAACAGTAACTATTACTCTAAATGCTATCAAGTTCAGTTCCAGTTGCTTTGTGAATCACAATAAAACTATAACCCACTAACCAGGCGAAATGCTCCCTCCAAAACAGTCACCACACTCTTGGTGGTTTAGCGCGTGGCTATCCGCTGAAAATAAAATGGTGCCTGAATCTTGGTTCCCTTTCAATCCACCAATCCACGAACTCTTAGCTTCCCTGTAGCTACCGCGTGGGTCTGTCCACGGCCAATCAACCAACTACCACTCCCTGCTTGTTTCCAACAAATTACCCTGCTCTGACTCCAGGAGACAGGCTTTGACCACAACCAGGAGGGGCCCTTCAGATAAATCTAACCTAAAATACCCAGATTAACACATGTCAAGAAAATTACCTTTTTATTTCCAAAAAAGGACGAAAAAGCAAAACGGCCCGCTTCCAACCACTGGAATACGGCCACCCTTAAGTAAAATCAACATTAAAACCTGGGTTGCTTCTAGCAAATTAAGGCAACTTACCAAAATGGCGGAAATAACCTCACACACACGCGTGTCACAAAATGGAACACCAAATTCGTGGATCTCGCTCTATAGTCAGCGTGAAAAAGAACTGGCCAGATGACAAATTGGCCTTTTATAGACTTGCACAATTCTAGAATCTCAGCGAACAAACTTTTCAAGTTGGTGATGCACCATTTTCCTTGAACTCTATTGACACTATTGACATAGACTGACCGGACAACAAGAATGACAACCAACTGTCACGACCATGGAAGTATACAGATGTTAAAGACGATTCAGTCGATGTTAACTCTGAATCACGGACAAACAAGTTACGGGCAATTAAACTTGTTTAATTTTTTTTATATTAAAAAAACCAATAGCCAAAAGTCAACCCCTATTCAAGAGTACGAAGGAAATCACACCAAAAGAAAAGAGATTCCTACTGGAAAACCAACAGCCTGAGTACAAGCACGCCTTCAACTGAGTCATATAGCCCTTAAAATAAACTAAAGCTCATCTAAGTCATTAAGTGACTACAACGAGAAAAAAAAAACAAGATACCAGTCAACCTGCACGAGTCTTCCCCGCTAATAATATCCCCATGAAAGGCCGTCATGCCCCCACAAATCTCCAACCGGCTTATGTCCAGAAAATGATACAGGGTTGGACATGAACCAACATTGCGAAACCCTCATACTGCAGGAGGGAACCTCGTTTGTCAGTCTTGATTGGGATAAGCAAAAACAGGACTTAACTCCCACAGAGTACCACAGAAGGAAAAACCTAAACGGATCACCTGGCAGGTGAAAATTAAGCAAAGAAATGAACTAAGAAAAAAACAATTGTCCACCATCAAAAGGAAAAGTTTTTGATAGGAACCCTTTCTCGAAAACCCGAAAGATACACCGAACGGTTAGTGTATCGATAACCACACAAAATTTTAATTTAATCGGGGTGTTCCGAATGAAACCACCGCCGCCAAATCCCACGCAACCAAGCAATTGGGGCTTAGGTTAGCCCCCGTACTCCAGGGCCATAAACTTACTTACAGGAACTCTGAGACGCTCCCCCCATGAACTACCCTCCCAAAAACCTTGTAGATTACGTGACAACGTCGGCACCCCATTTCACTCAGCCCTTTTCAGCAAGAAAAACAAAGTGGTTACGAAGAAATAATTCAAATACAATAAGTGTCAAATCCGATAAAAGTCCAGTCAGGGAATTTTCCAAGGTTGACAACCACACAATCCCAAGTGTCTAAATTCACATTTAGTCATAAAAATTTTATCAGTTTATATATTTCATAAACAACACAAAGGTAATTAACTAGGTTATTGCGGCTAATGCACCACCAGCAGGTCACCGGGCAACCAGGTACCAAACGCAGCGTCAGCAGGAAAATCACCAAACCTTCGAATGTGGAGCACAGAACAATATTGGTCAGCACTTATTATTTTCATTTGTTTATAACGTTTGTAAATGTGTATAAATAGTTGTTAACTGTTAAATAAAAATCAGTATTAATCCAACAGCGGTTCTTACTCAACCTTCCAACCTAAACTACTATAAACTACCAAGTATCCTGAGCATTCTTCCTGAATTCCATTACAGGAATTTACATTGGTCCTTCGAGCAAAAAACCTTCAAAAAACCAACTGATTAGAATTCTCTCAAGCCTGTGCGGTGCCCAAGTATACCTTGGGTGGGAGTGGTTCTTCTCAGTTAATTCCCTTTACACATAAACACACATACCTTCCTTCCTGCTGTAACAAGTGCCTTGTCTGGTTGCAGCATTCCAAACTGATTAGAATTCTATCAAGCCTGTGCGGTGCCCAAGAATTCCTTGGGTGGTAGTGGTTCTTTTCAGTTATTCCTTTGTATAGCAGGTGCACTGTCTGGTTATACAATTCTTGACCAAATCATACCATCCCCAACCAAACAAAGAAATCGGTTGAGATACCAGCAAACAACAAACAACAAACCCAAACAAAGAAATCGGTTGAGATACCAACAAACAACAAACCCAAACAAAGAAATCGGTTGAGATACCAACAAACAACAAACCCAAACAAAGAAATCGGTTGAGATACCAGCAAACAATAAACAACAAACAAAAAAAAAACACCTACTAAAATCATAAGAAGAAGCCAGGACATACAAACCTAGAAGAATGGAAGAAGCCAACGAAATCGCCAAGGCACAAGAGACCTTGGGTAAAAAATTAAAAACCCTATTTACCAATCACAAAAAAAAACGCCCACGAGAGGAAAAATGAACAATATTGTCTCAAGAAAACTGCAGAGTTCGAGGCCATTTGGAAAAGCATTGAAGAAAACCATAAACAGCTTATAAAGCTTGACGTTCCGACGCATCCGTATTTCACAGCCAGATGTTTTTGTCAACTACAAGAGCTACTCCAAGAAATTACCACAATTACAACATATTTCCGATTCCAAACAAAAGTTTCTTCAGGCAGCCAAACCACTCGCACAACAAGAAGCCTTATATTATAATCCAATAATATCAAACACCGAGAATGAAAAACCACTATTCCACAACAAAAACCAACAAAGCCCAAGACAACACTGGAAAAAGGTATTGATCGCTGTTCTTTTTGTTGTGATGATCCAAGCGTCCAAGGCAACTCAATATTCGATCCATTATCCTCCACCAGGACTATACATTGAGCACATGGGACATGCACG
Organism: Ips typographus; assembly: GCF_016097725.1. NCBI lineage: Eukaryota > Metazoa > Arthropoda > Insecta > Coleoptera > Curculionidae > Ips > Ips typographus. Next base: position 7,443,559 of record NC_138433.1, read on the forward strand.
AATAGACAGGGGCACCTTCAGAATTGTCCTTAAGTACGAGAAAAGTAGAATGGTGAACGACTCAATAAACGTTCAAGATGCAATTAATCAGATAGACAACCTCTGTCAACGAGCAAAATCAATAGCAGGGGACACACAATTCATATCACTGATACATCATTTAAAAGAGAAGGAAAAACAATTTCAATGGACACAAAACGGATTACAAACTGTGGTATCCAAGCGTGAAAAGAGAGGAGCGTTGGGAAAACTACTTACCGCTGTATTCGGAGTAAACGATGAGATCTACACAAATATTGACGAATTAGATAAAAACCAAAAGGAGCTAATCAAGGCATCCAACCACCAAACCAAATTCATGCTACATGCTCTATCTACTTTTAATGACACCGAATCCAGAATCAACAATCAACTCGAAAGATTCCGGGAGAAAATCAATGAAGGCATTGCTTCAATAAATGAAATGGAAGAATGGTATCGAATGGTGGATACAAATAAACTGACAATTCACATTCTTAGTTCATATCAAGTGGTCTCCAATTACATAGATGAACTTTTGGACTATTATAAACGATTGTTAGATGTTCACTACCACAAAGATCACATATATGACTTAATATCTCCGACCCACATTGAAGAGATTATAGCAGCTGCGTCCAGAAAGATTCCTTCCAACATCGAAATAATATCATATCCTGTGCTCCAGACCAGAGTGGAACACAGTGAAGAATTTATCCACGTCTATGGATATTTTGTGATGATAAACCACAACGAATTTATGCTAATCAGATCGACTCCAATTCCACTGAAGACAGAAAATAAGTCCTATTGGATCCTGGATATTCCAAACGAATTACTAGCAATCGACTATGATTCACAGTTGTACTTCCAAATTTCTGAATATGAGTTGAACAATAGTCTGAACATTGCGGAAAATGTCTTCGTATGTTCACCCACTACAACAAGAGGCATAGAGACTAGTCCAAATTGCGTAATAGACCAAGTATACCAGCGAGAAGAAAATACCTTATGCAAAATCACACAGCATTCCATATCATAAATAATATGGAAACAGTTACACACTCCAAACTCATGGTTAGCAATTACGCCTGAAAAAACTAAAATTGCCATTATTTGCGATGGAATCCGAAACGATGTGTCTCTAAATCAGACTGCTATTATAGAAACAACTCCAACTTGCCTCATTCAAACGAAGAAGAACATCCTAACGCCTAAGAGGTCAGACAGTGTCACTGTCTTAGAGGCATTCTCCAAACCTATACTACAAAATATATCATTATTCCCAGTTATGCACGGAAGAGAAACCACGCTAATTGACGAACCTGTAATTGACGCATCCAACAAGCTTAATGAAGTCAGGAGTGAAGAAATGAGTATCAAACGACAACTTGAAACCACGCATTGGGAGACAGTCAAAAAGCACTTTCTAATCACAAGCCTTAGTGGTACAGTGATAACTATACTTGTTGTTATCACACTTATGGTACTATTCGGGTTCTACAAACGACGGCAAAGTAACAGCTCCAATACGAGAAGAGACAGAGATGCAGCAGACATTCTATTAAATACAATCAGAGCTGCCCAGCCACCCACAGAAGCGATTGTCCTCGAACCAGTATTTCCCCATGACGGCGCTGAACATTGATGGCATGGCAATAGACTGCCCAGAATGTCTAAATTCACATTTAGTCATAAAAATTTTATCAGTTTATATATTTCATAAACAACACAAAGGTAATTAACTAGGTTATTGCGGCTAATGCACCGCCAGCAGGTCACCGGGCAACCAGGTACCAAACGCAGCGTCAGCAGGAAAATCACCAAACCTTCGAATGTGGAGCACAGAACAATATTGGTCAGCACTTATTATTTTCATTTGTTTATAACGTTTGTAAATGTGTATAAATAGTTGTTAACTGTTAAATAAAAATCAGTATTAATCCAACAGCGGTTCTTACTCAACCTTCCAACCTAAACTACTATAAACTACCAAGTATCCTGAGCATTCTTCCTGAATTCCATTACAGGAATTTACACCAAGGTAGTGACCAAAAAAACAAAATAGAGACACAACCAGTCCAAAACGTGAAGAAACCAAAAAAACAAAATGTTGGACGCCAGCATACCTTAAGTAAAGGTGGTATACAACCTTAATGAAGAATGAACATTACTAGTGACTCATCCTTGCTAGGTCACTCAAAGAGTGCTCATCGAAAGCCCAATACCGGACATTACGTGAGAAACTAAATTCAAAACTCAAATGGACTAATTGGGTCTCTAATCCCTCAAAAGAAAAACATTTCCTGTCAACTCTGACATGAAGGTCAAACAAAAAAACAACATCTACAGCGACATTCAGTAGACTGTAAAGGAGTAAGCTAAACTTACAAACGTTTAAAATTAGTTATATCTAATTAGGTCACCAGCGGTGCACTCCAAAGCCTAATCCAGATATCATACAAGTCAAACAATGATCTGAAAATCACAATCAAACAAAACAAACCCGCAGTCTACTCAATGTCTCAATGTTAAACAACACTACAAAACAGAAAAGTCATAATCGGGTAGAGTACTCGTCCTAAACTCGTAAAGCAAGAGTTACAATAAAGTGTTGATCGGTCATAAAAAGTCAGGTACGTAAGCAAAATCCAGAAAAGCAAACCTTTGCTAGCAATATAGTAACAACCTAATTAAAATACATTTGGCCATCCTCAAGCTACTAAGAAAATCAAGTATGGTAATTATGGTGACACTGGAATCCTTTGTCTTAAGTCAAAGCTCACATTAAAAATAAATCCATCATGGACAACCCAAACTTCAATGTATCAGCTTCGAGACCAAAACACAATAATAAATCAAACGTCGCCCGACGCTCATAAATCCGAATGATTCAGTCCACCATTATTTTACATTAAAAACACTGTCAAAATCTTTTCCTCAACACCTCAACGGTATTATATTAACCTGACAAAAAAACCACACTTGAATGACAAAATAAAAAAACCCCAAACAAAATTTTGCCAACATCAAAAAGCTAAAAGTTTGACCAATCAAAATATAAAGTTAGTTGACACAACTACTTGTACTAATTACAAAAATAAATTGACTACTGACTCTGACTTGACTAAAATCGACCAAACTTCTAAAAATAGTAAAAACAACCCGATTCTGACATTAGGTGAACCGTTGTTCGTCACCGAGGATTCTGGAGTACAGTTTCTCGACAGAATCATTAAAATTAAGTGTTACCCGCCGCTATCCCATGATACCGACATTTACAAAAAAAAATTATAGGGCTGTAAATTATCGGCACCTCCCAATTACAGAGTTTTGGACTGAATCAATCGGACTGAGAGGCGTCCAGTGAGCCTTCCGATTCCGTATCACTGACAGTAACATCGGGCTTGATATCAGCCACATGCCAGTTACCCAAATCATCACCGTCTCGGTCCCTTAGCTGATACACTAAATCTGAAATAACCTTGGTTACGACACAAGGAATAAACTTGGGTGCCAATTTGGAGGCAAATCCATCAATGGCCTTTGACAGAACGTAATTCTTTTTCCACACATAATCACCCACATATTATTTGACAGCCCTTCTTCGCAAGTCATAACGTTGTTTACTCTGACAATAAGAATCATACAACTTTTTCCTAACATAAATATCAGGCATTTCCTGAACAGTACCTGGGTTGTGTACCAAATCTGAAATCTGTACCTGGTTATCTGAGTTTGCTGAGATCAATCAATAAAAAGAGCCATCTACCGGTACATTCCGACCAAAGTTTAAAAAAACAGGCGTAAACCCAGTAACCTCATGTTTTGCCAGTCGAATGGCCTGAGCAACTTGATGAATAGATTGATCCCAAGTTCTATGATTTTCATGTATGTATGATCTGATAGCGGTAATAATGGTTCTGTTCACCCTTTCTGTATGATTGACTTGAGCATGATATTTTGCATTGTACCAAATTTTCTGAACATTATATTTCTTCATTAGCTCTTTAAAGTCTTTACTGGCAAACTGACTGCCATTATCGCAAGCAAAAATTTGACAAACTCCAAAAACAAGGAAAACTTGGTTCTCAATAAATTTGACAATTGCTTTTGAAGTGGCTTTTCCCATAGGGTGTACCAACACATACTTAGTGAACCAATCCACCACTACCAGAACATACTGATTACCAGATTTTGACCGACTTATTAAAGACTCCGGGTGTAAGTAAAACCGTCGTGGCGGGATCCATCTGAAGATGTCAGCTTCTCCAAGACATAAGGCTAGTTCGCTTTTCAACAAGGCTGTAGCAGTTGATAGACGCAACAAGATTGCCAGGTTGACCCTAAAAAAATAAAATAAGATTCCAATTATTACTTTTTTTACCTCTTAAAACATAAATAAAACCATTATGTATACCGGTACACTTTGTTGTTGTAACCTAAAACTTCATAATTGCACGAATTTGCTAGGTCATCACATATCTACACCTAGGTCATGGACCGCGATACTGGCTTTACAAAAACCTAGTTACCCATGATTATTTTTACATTATCGAATACTAATGTTATTACATGGTACGATCTTTGGGCGTCCTACAGGCCCCTCTTGACATTGCCCTACTTAGTTCAAGCAACTGTAGACCTGCACGTTAGCCCTTCAAAACTCTATTGTTTTTTCATGTCGCTTGTCTCTCCTCTTTTTGTGTTATCACTTTTTCCTTTTGAGGTATCTTTCGACGTACTCCTGGTACCTTTTTGGCCCTTGTCATAGCGTATCTTCTACACTTGAGCTTCTGTACCCTTTTTCTCTGTGCCCTTATTTAGCGAGGGTGTGTCTGCCAATGTGAGGATTAGCAGATGGGGTTCCAACGAGGCGCCTCCACCATGTCACGTTAAGGGGTAGCCCAGAGGAAGAAAAACTCAGGTTTCCACAAGTAACCCACTTTATTTGAGTAGTTAAAACAATGGGTACAATAATCTTACCCCCAGATGTGGGATGATGGGAGGTTCACGGAGGGCAAACGCTTTATCGGGGATGAATTAACCCTAGACTTGTGTCCGAGGGCATTCACCGGGCCGGTAAAGACATTATGGTTCTAGCAAAGGGAGGTAAGTAGGTGCGACAACTCTTGCTGCACGCCCACACTATTTCCTTTGCTAGGGCTGATACTCGGGTGTGGCACTTGGTCACCTACTGCTCCACGTTGCGTTGCACAATAGGCGTACCCAGACTAACCCAGAGATCAGTCAGTGACCTCCCTCTGGGGAAGACCCCAGAGTTCGGTGATTTAGTCGAGCTACGGTGCATCTTTTATATTCGTTATGCTACCTCATTATGCTAACCTTAAGGCTGGCATATGGGTTGTCAATACTATTTTCTAATGGAACTTGGCTTGCTATGTGACTTGCAAATGGCTCAATAATCCGCATCAGTGGACAAGTGCTGCCTATTTCATCTATTTTGCACATCAAATGACTTACTTCCCGGTTTGATATGGGGGAATACTGTCACGAAGGAAATAAATCAAATTTATTTCACTCGAACGGAAACATTAAAAAATGTGGAATTTATATTACTTGAGCGGAAACATTAAAATTGTGGAATGCGGTCAAAGTGCAACTGCAATATTTCCAAGTACCGAGGGACGAAAGGTCGTCACGAGTTGTCGGCTAGAGGAGACCAGGTCTGAGAGTTTTGATTGGTGGAACCAGTGTCTGGAATGCTATTAGAAGGAAGTTATACCATAGAGAGGGGTTCATTCCAGTCAGTCCAGTTTTGCTGTGCACCACGTCGGAGAAGGCAGTACCTAGCCAGAAGACTCCGCTCACGCCACAGAATGTAGTCGTCCTGAATTCTGCAACCCGCACCGGGGGTTCATAAATTAATTAAATAGTAAACCATCCCTTAAACTATAATAAATCGCGAGTGCCAAACCCTTCAGGAAGCTGCCCTCAAAATTGCTTAACAAATGTAAGTATAGATTTATTATTGTAATATTTTGTGCATGTAAAAGGTATTGTTGAAGGGTTTATTCCGATTCACTAAGTTGATAAACCAACCATTTTGTCAATTAGTTTTAACTGTTATTTAGTTATTAAATTATATTTTTCTACCAAGTGGTTTGATTCTACCTCTGAAACAAGATCTCGGTAAAGGCGTTTATTAAAGTAATAAACGCACGTCTCGTTTAACTTGTTGAGCCAAAAGGGCTTCACAATTTAAACGTGACAATACTTTGATTGTCTGTGTAGTGAAAGGTAGTTCCAAAATTCATTTCACTGACAGGTTTGTATTCAATTTTTCGTACTGTTGGAACTTTTCACAAGGCTCGTACATCAGTTGAAGAAGTGCTTGCTTTCATTGTGTTTATGTACTCAGCTGCGTACAACAAAGCTCTTACATGGCTACAAACTTCACTTAAACCAGCCATACAGGTGCAATGAGCACTATTTACACTTCCATCTTGTTTACAAATAATCCAAACCTTCAGGGGATGTTCATTCATTCTTTGAGAATGTTTGACCTAAATAAAAAATAAAAATATAGATTGTGTTCAGAGAACTGACTGAAAAGTAAAATACCTTTCCTATCAACACAATATAGTCACTAATTTTATGAGCTCCACAGTTGCTTACAAAGCCAGCATCAAAGTATTTGAATGCATTCAAACTTTTAAATGCTTTCATTTGCTGGGCAGTATAGTAGCTAGTAGAAAGAACTAAGTAGCTAATTATATCCATGTTACTTACAGGAGGAAAATCTGCAGCCGATGTGCTAAACTGGTTATCTTTAAGTTCAAAGGGGTCAACACCAATAACTTTTATTTTCTGTTCGTACCTAACCGCTACTTCGGGGTTTTGGACACGTATTTTAAAATAGTAATCACTCATTTTAGCCATTTTAAGTAAATTCACAATCCACTACTAATTATCCACGAAAAAACGTGGTATAGAAGCGATCTCTACAATGAAACTAATGGTAGGATGTCCTGTGCTTGCCCTTCCAAAAATATTGCCGATATAAAATATATATACATACAAAAATATATATGCATTTCGACATATACACCTCCGACTCGCATAGTTTAACATTCGCACACGCCTCCAAAACGGAGGCGAATTCGAAAAATCGGAGGCCAATACGAATCGACCTTAATAATTTCTCAGGATGTCTCTCTGGCCTCCTGGAGGCCGTACGCAAAATTTATGTCGGAGGCCATTTTAGCAATACACATATACAGTTATACAATGTAGTTCACGAAAATTCCACCACGTGGCGGAGCGATCTCATACGTTTATACAAACGACACATGGCCTGTGCGGCATCAACTCCGCATAAAATACCGCTAATCCGACTCAAAAAAGCGGCAACACCGCGGCATAACTCACTGGAGGCCAGTTGATCGAGAGCATATACCAAATTTCGTAGTTGCATATAAGAGTGAGGGGGTTGGAGGCCAAATCATCGAGAGTACATAACGAATTTGAAGGCCACTCAACTTATATTAATATATACTGGGCGTCCTAACTAGTTTGCTGTCTTATACAGAGTGTCGCACCAATATCGGCTTCATTAATTGAATGTGTGATCTTTTAAAAAGTTATGTATCAAACTAAAGCTGACTTGGCATACTCATTTAGAATATTTTCTAGAGAGAAGCACTTTTATTCATGTCGGAAGTAGGGACCAACTGGTTGACATCATTTTTTTAATTCTGTCTATTATAAGTTTTCGACTTTGATAGTATTGCGCTAACTTGGAAAGGAACCAAAAATTTAAATATTGTCGACCTTCTTTTGAAACAGCAAAATTTCTGGTTATTTTGTGAACATTATCAAGAGACAGAAATTAAACTTTCTACCGTGGTTTGTATACTATTTTATTTTCAACCATTTATCAAAATCTCATCAAACTTTTAATAAAACATTCAGTTGAAATATTGATTGCTAATAGTCTCTAACAATAAGGTAGTATAGGTACGAGTAGTTATGACCAACCATAATAAACGACTGGTGATTTGTTTACTATCTTGACAACGCCATTATTGTGCTATTCTGTCTTTCATATTTGGAGCTGAAACGTCTCTTAAAGTGCTTTTAACATGGAGATTTCTGAAGACGCAGATGTTACTCATCATCACCTGAGCTGCGAGCTGTTGCAGAGGTGGCGGCACAGTCTCTTAACTATAAAAAGTAAGCTCAGATATGACAAAACGCATACTGATCTTATCCACCCGGGTGGAAAGTGACATTTACCCGGGTGGAAAGTAAGAGCAGGTAATTTTCATATTTCCACCTGGTTTACACATAAGAAATAACGTTATTAAATACCTGGTTGAAAATAAAAGTAATTCCTTCATTAATTACAGAATACAGGATACGAAAAATTGTACTAGACGTTTTTATTAACGTTTTTATTAACGTCTTATACAACCTAGATTAATTAATAGCTGGGAACATTTTTGAACTTTAGTTGTGTCATATACAATAATAGGTCTGAATGGTATCTCAAAACACACGTTTGGAGATTTTTAAAATTTAAAAATTGCTACCGATGTTTCGAAATTTCTAAATTACGGTGTATTTTTGAAAGATGTCTTCTGTTTAGATCTCTAATAGTAAAAGGTTAAAATTTAATTCACAAACTTGCAAGCGTAATGTCTATTTTAATATTACATTTTATGGTGTTGTACCTTAATTCGAACACTTCCACCATTAGGAGAATTGACTAGTAGGAGTGCAGTTTTTGAAAAGTAACTTAGAAGGATAACCAACTTAAACATATCTAACTAATTAGGTTTTACTATTTTAAAGTCTTAGTGTTGTGAAAAATTTCAGTATTTTGTTGTACTAAAATGTCAGCCAAAAATGTAAAAATTGTCAAATGGACAGAAGTAATTTTTTACTTTTTTACGTTCATTTATTTTGACAGTAATTATGTACTAGGTTAAGAGCCAGTAAAATAAAAGTATAGTAGTAAAAGTATACCATTCTTGAATGGATTGCTATAAAACTTTTAGACAATATTGTTTGAATACTATTTAGTAGCTAATATCAAAGAATAGCTATTTAACAAGAACAGACAGTTGAAAAGAGAAAGCGAATTAGAGAGAGATGGACTCTTCCTACCAAAGTTAAATTGACAATCGACTGATATCGGCCTTGGCCGTTGAATATCAGGAGTTATATTGGTTGGTCATTCAAGTCAAGTTGTTGAAAAACGTTGCCGTATCTCAGACCACATAAAATATTTGTCTTGAAACATCGGTTTAAAGTTAATAATAGTTAATAAGGACTTATATCTTCCAATGATTAATAGGCGAACTTAAAACACTCTGACTCAAAAGAAGTAAACAATGATTATAAAAAATTAGTTTATATTATATTTGATTCTGAAAATTGCATCCAATTTTCATTTCAAAGAAAGAGACAACCGGCAACATGTTTCCTACCAAAGGGAAACCGAGGTCAGCCAAAAACATCACCCCATCATCAAAGAAATTATGTCCCTTCTTGTTAAAATATATTAGGCATTTCACATTTATTTTGCATGTTGAATATGTATTAGCGCCATGCGCATTGCATACTGCTGCAATAAAAAATAATGTCACGAAGGATAATAAATCAAAGTTATTTCACTTGAAAGGAAACATTAAAAATGTGGAATGTTTATATTACTTGAGCGGAAACATTAAAATTGTGGAATGCGGTCGGAGTGCAACTGCAATTAAGATGCATTTGCTGAATTTGCGAAATAATGTGGAATGTTTTCCAAGTACCGATGGTCGAAGGTCGTCACGAGTTGTCGGCTAGACGAGGCCAGGTCTGGGAGTTTTGATTGGTGGAACCAGTGTCTGGAATGCTATAAAAAGGAAGTTGTACCCTAAAGAAGGTTCAGTCAGTTCAGTCCAGTTCTGTCCAGTCAGTCCAGTTTTGCTGTGCACCACGTTGGTGATCGAACCGCAAATGTCAATTAGACATGTCCGTAACGCTCAAGTAAAGTTAATCGCGAACCGCGCTCCAAGTGACAAGCCTCTCTCCAAGATTCTGTCTTCTATAGAGATGTAAGTATGTTTATCGTACTTCTATGTTGTGTATTAATTTACGCCTGGTTTATTATGATTTTATTGGGAGTTAGTAACGTTTTCGTTGGGTTAGGAAACCTGTTATTTTACTAGTTAGTAAGTTAGGAGTTGTTAGGTTTAAGTACGTATTCAATAGAACTTGATGGTAAAGTTAACTGTGTTTTATTTTCACGCTGAAACGAGATCCCAGGCAAATAAGTTGAATTAAATTCAACACGTCACGCTAGTCGTGACATATGGTGGAGGCGCCTACGTTTCAGGGTGGAAAAAGCATAAATTTTATTTTTTTTAAATTTGAATCGTTCTATTTAAAATGGGGGGTACGTCATCAAAAGAAGAAGAAATAATTATTTCTCAAGCGGGTAATAGCGGCGGTATTTCTAATAAAGCGTCTCAAGAAAAAGATAATTCATGGTCGGCTAAGGAAATTTTGATTATTATTTTTCTGTGCATGGGGGTGTTAATGCTGGTGTATTTTAGCGTCAAAAAAATTATTAGTTTGATGAATAAGCAAATTCGCAAAGAAATTGCTAGAAATAATCAAATTGTTTAAGAAAATCGTTTAAATTTTGTCCTAAAGCTTGAAAAATCGAAATAATTAAAAATACTGCCAAACATTTCGTATTAATTTTACATGAGTGAACCAAGTGACAAATCACGAGTACGAACTCGCAGTAGAGCTCAAAGTGTATCAGACAAAGAAAAATTTGTTTTGCAACAAGCACTAGCCCAAGGGAAAAACCCCGAAAAAGTTTTAAAAGAGTTGAGAGAGTTTAAACCCGCACATCATAGCTCAACTGTCGGTTCCTCTGCTTCTGCAGGTGCCCCAGAAGTCGACAGAAAAACTTCTATTGTCAGTGTAACAAGTAGTGAGGACGAGAGCCCTTTCGAAAAAACTGTCGTAAGTGCTCAAATTGAGACCCCGCGAATTCGAACAACAAAAGCTTCGACTTCCCAAGTTCAGAAAACTAAAGATTCCAAGGCAGGATCACGATCCCCAGAACAGTTTTTTAAGCCAAGAGCTTCATTGAGTAGGACTCCGCCTAAACCGCGAGAATCAGAAGAGTCTTGGCAAGAAAGTCCCTTAGAAGTGGTAGTGCCAGAGAAGAGAGAAGTGGTAGTGCCAGAGCCTACCTTATCCCGCCCCACAGATTTGTTACAAGGTTGTAATAATCCTTGCCCACCCCCTGTAATTCAAGAGAGAAACAGTGAGATACGTCGTGTTTTCATCATGAACCGTAAGTAAACTTGTTGGCTTTGTTATTCACATTATAAAGTAATCCAATTTGTTGTTCTTTTCAAAACTAAAGATCCGCAATCTTGTCCCCCAAGTGACAACCAAACTGGGTTTGGAAGGGGTTGCCGTCTCCAGCACTTCCGGAGACTTTTAACCATGCGCCGCCCTGGTGAAAGGCTCGCCGACGTTTGGTCTGGGAATGACCGGGACATCGGTGCCAGGTCGGCTTCACCGTCCATTAGGGTGCCATCAAGAGGTGAACCTACATTAGTTGAAGTGCCGAGGGTGACTTTGCGACAGAATTGGAATCCCGTTGAGCCACCACTAAATACAGCAAACATGACAAATTGGACTCGGTAGGTGGCTGCTACGCCTCTTCGAAGACAAATAAATCGTACACGTGTACGTGGTACGGCACCATATCAAGTGCCTATACGTGAGGAAAGAAATGAGGACCAGTTGAACACTGATCAGGCGAAACCCGGAGGGACCCAAACCGAACAAGACAAGTGAAACAATTATTGTTCAATATTTTATATCAATATTATATACTATATATTTAAAGTTTATCTATATAATAATGACTATTGTAGCACGAAGAAAATAAATGATATTTAACCATTTTTCTTGTTTAATTAAAGGTAAGATGGGTAAAGTTAATACAGGCGTAATAAGTTTTAAAAGGCGTCAAGTACGTCACTGTTATTAATATGATAATGATGACACAAGCGTTACCCTGACCTACCTCAAAACCGCTGACAAGACAAAATAAACCGAGTATAGGTTGTTTACACTACTTAGGTAGAGTGCATTTCAAACCATAGGGTCATTAGACAACCGTAAATTTTGTTTTGTGTTTACGTTTTAATAATTTACTTTCTTATTTTTTTTTTTACAGATAATCTAGGGAAGAAGCAATCAAACGTTATCGTCAATTTATTTTTTTGTTTTTGGATAAATAAAGTATTTCTCCGCACGGATTTGAAATGAAGTTAGAACGTTCAATGTTCCAGTTTTTAAAACAACTTAGTTGATATGGAAATTGGGACATTAATTAAACATATGCAGAAGTTATTGCAATCGGTTTGAGGTATACCAGTGAATAAAATTCACTCGGTTAAAGGTTATTAATTTAATTGAGATATAAAAGAAATATGCGTGTAATATTATATATTATTATATGTTATTATTAAGCCTTAAGTAACGCATATTAACCTTTGTTCTTATTTTCATTACATGTAAAAACCGCTTGAAGGAGCCATAGAAGCCAATGTACTAAATGGCGCTGTGCAAAGCCAGTATTGGACGACCATTGAAGATGACATTTAACAGTATCACCAGAGTCAACCACATGATGAAAATAAAGCCTAAGCAGAAGAGACTATGGAGTATGGAATGGACATTGCTAGACTTCAGCTACTAGACTATTTGGTGACCAGTGGAAGACGATGTGTTAAGTCATAGTCAGGGCAATATATGATTGTGACAAACACTTTTGTGCGAACAATGGCGCAATAAAAGTCGCAACATCAGAGCTACTTATATTAAAATATATGGTGCATATTTAAGGGCTACCCAAGGTTTCAAATGTGTTATGTTAATTTAAGGGTTAGTTTAATGATTAGGATTATTATAAGTTTTGGGTACGACGAAGCGATGACGGAAAATGGAGAAAGTAAGCATTTTAGAAAATATATGATAAAAAGTAAAATTAAAAATTTTCGCTTACTCCATTTTTCAAATGATATTATGATAAGATAAATTTTATATAAGGCTAGCGATAACTTAGGTTAGTAATTAGAATTGTCAAATATAGGAATTACCTCTCTTGGTTTAAACTGGAGGGCCAGTTTCATGGAGAAGGGGCAAATGTCACGAAGGATAATAAATCAAAGTTATTTCACTTGAAAGGAAACATTAAAAATGTGGAATGTTTATATTACTTGAGCGGAAACATTAAAATTGTGGAATGCGGTCGGAGTGCAACTGCAATTAAGATGCATTTGCTGAATTTGCGAAATAATGTGGAATGTTTTCCAAGTACCGATGGTCGAAGGTCGTCACGAGTTGTCGGCTAGACGAGGCCAGGTCTGGGAGTTTTGATTGGTGGAACCAGTGTCTGGAATGCTATAAAAAGGAAGTTGTACCCTAAAGAAGGTTCAGTCAGTTCAGTCCAGTTCTGTCCAGTCAGTCCAGTTTTGCTGTGCACCACGTTGGTGATCGAACCGCAAATGTCAATTAGACATGTCCGTAACGCTCAAGTAAAGTTAATCGCGAACCGCGCTCCAAGTGACAAGCCTCTCTCCAAGATTCTGTCTTCTATAGAGATGTAAGTATGTTTATCGTACTTCTATGTTGTGTATTAATTTACGCCTGGTTTATTATGATTTTATTGGGAGTTAGTAACGTTTTCGTTGGGTTAGGAAACCTGTTATTTTACTAGTTAGTAAGTTAGGAGGAACTTGATGGTAAAGTTAACTGTGTTTTATTTTCACGCTGAAACGAGATCCCAGGCAAATAAGTTGAATTAAATTCAACACGTCACGCTAGTCGTGACAATAACAAGCTTCAAATAACAACATTTTAAGACAAGTTAATATACAGTGTGCTGCACCTGAAAACCCTCGGATGCATACGGATTTATATCTTGCCCAATTGAAAAAGTGTCGGTTGGAACAGGCTGTCCCAGAAAAGGATCATCATTCCTTTATGTGGCACTCTGAAGATAAAATGTAAACATTTAATAATACAGTTGTAAATTATTATGTTTTTAAACAAACTGTAAGAACTAGTTATTTGCCATAGGCCATCTTGCCAATAGATGACCCTCGCAAAGTTGCATTGGTTCTCAGTTTCTTCCAAATATAGCTAATTCTCTCTCTCTCTCTTCACACTGATTTCCGGCTGCCATACTCGAAATAAACTTTGGTCCATATTTATGGCAGGTAGTACATCAATTTCATTGAGAATAACTTGTTTTTGGACAAACTATGCTGGTTTAAATTCCATCAAATATTTTGACCCTTCGCCTGGGGGTTCATTTTTAACTTTTTTAGACTTTTTATAGGTCGTCATCTATTGATAGTTTTACCTTATTTCATTTTGTGAATAGTTTTATTTCTTTATAAGAAGGATTAGTTATATGCTGAATTAAATCTAAATTTAAAGCAGACATTTTATTCCAAGTTTTGTCGAATTTTTTTTACCCGAAAAGGATCACAAAAGGCATTTTGACATAGTTTAGATAAATGAAAAAGTGCAAGTCAAATTCCTTGACGTTCACTACTTCTAATTTCTTCTTTGGTTTTCGGATTTGCAAACATGGAAATTTTTAACTCTTGAACGCTTTTTTCTGAGAAAACGATGCACGCTAGATGTGTCATTAATTTAACAAATCCTTCTTACAAACAATAAAACTATTTAAATAAATGTAATATAAGGCATTTAAAAAAATGCAACTTTACCACATCTTACATTTCTGCGGCACTTTGTAAAGTTGACCATGAATTCCACGGATTATAGATATATGATGGTGTTTTTAGGCACAATGCCTGATAGTTGTGTGCAACATCTGGTGACATCTGTACTCAACTCTATGAGTTAGAAAGTACAGATGGCGTTCCAAAATCTAGGAACAGCACCATTAATGCCGCATCATTCGGTAAACACCGATCTGATTGGTTGAAAATGGTGAGGTTTTGTTTTTTGTTTATCAATCCCAATCCTCTGACCGGTTTCGCCGTATTACGGCTCATCAGAGAGGCTATAGGGCTTGATAACCAAAGAACAAAACCTTCGTTCCAGTATAGTCAACTGGATGCCAGAAATGATAGTTGTGTGCAACATCTGGTGACATCTGTACTCAACTCTATGAGTTAGAAAGTACAGATGGCGTTCCAAAATCAAGGAACAGCACCATTAATGCCGCATCATTCGGTAAACACCGATCTGATTGGTTGAAAATGGTGAGGTTTTGTTTTTTGTTTATCAATCCCAATCCTCTGACCGGTTTCGCCGTATTACGGCTCATCAGAGAGGCTATAGGGCTTGATAACCAAAGAACAAAACCTTCGTTCCAGTATAGTCAACTGGATGCCAGAAATGATAGTTGTGTGCAACATCTGGTGACATCTGTACTCAACTCTATGAGTTAGAAAGTACAGATGGCGTTCCAAAATCTAGGAACAGCACCATTAATGCCGCATCATTCGGTAAACACCGATCTGATTGGTTGAAAATGGTGAGGTTTTGTTTTTTGTTTATCAATCCCAATCCTCTGACCGGTTTCGCCGTATTACGGCTCATCAGAGAGGCTATAGGGCTTGATAACCAAAGAACAAAACCTTCGTTCCAGTATAGTCAACTGGATGCCAGAAATGATAGTTGTGTGCAACATCTGGTGACATCTGTACTCAACTCTATGAGTTAGAAAGTACAGATGGCGTTCCAAAATCTAGGAACAGCACCATTAATGCCCCATCATTCGGTAAACACCGATCTGATTGGTTGAAAATGGTGAGGTTTTGTTTTTTGTTTATCAATCCCAATCCTCTGACCGGTTTCGCCGTATTACGGCTCATCAGAGAGGCTATAGGGCTTGATAACCAAAGAACAAAACCTTCGTTCCAGTATAGTCAACTGGATGCCAGAAATGATAGTTGTGTGCAACATCTGGTGACATCTGTACTCAACTCTATGAGTTAGAAAGTACAGATGGCGTTCCAAAATCTAGGAACAGCACCATTAATGCCGCATCATTCGGTAAACACCGATCTGATTGGTTGAAAATGGTGAGGTTTTGTTTTTTGTTTATCAATCCCAATCCTCTGACCGGTTTCGCCGTATTACGGCTCATCAGAGAGGCTATAGGGCTTGATAACCAAAGAACAAAACCTTCGTTCCAGTATAGTCAACTGGATGCCAGAAATGATAGTTGTGTGCAACATCTGGTGACATCTGTACTCAACTCTATGAGTTAGAAAGTACAGATGGCGTTCCAAAATCTAGGAACAGCACCATTAATGCCGCATCATTCGGTAAACACCGATCTGATTGGTTGAAAATGGTGAGGTTTTGTTTTTTGTTTATCAATCCCAATCCTCTGACCGGTTTCGCCGTATTAAAATGAACGCCATCTGTACTTTCTAACTCATAGAGTTGAGTACAGATGTCACCAGATGTTGCACACAACTATCATTTCTGGCATCCAGTTGACTATACTGGAACGAAGGTTTTGTTCTTTGGTTATCAAGCCCTATAGCCTCTCTGATGAGCCGTAATACGGCGAAACCGGTCAGAGGATTGGGATTGATAAACAAAAAACAAAACCTCACCATTTTCAACCAATCAGATCGGTGTTTACCGAATGATGCGGCATTAATGGTGCTGTTCCTAGATTTTGGAACGCCATCTGTACTTTCTAACTCATAGAGTTGAGTACAGATGTCACCAGATGTTGCACACAACTATCATTTCTGGCATCCAGTTGACTATACTGGAACGAAGGTTTTGTTCTTTGGTTATCAAGCCCTATAGCCTCTCTGATGAGCCGTAATACGGCGAAACCGGTCAGAGGATTGGGATTGATAAACAAAAAACAAAACCTCACCATTTTCAACCAATCAGATCGGTGTTTACCGAATGATGCGGCATTAATGGTGCTGTTCCTAGATTTTGGAACGCCATCTGTACTTTCTAACTCATAGAGTTGAGTACAGATGTCACCAGATGTTGCACACAACTATCATTTCTGGCATCCAGTTGACTATACTGGAACGAAGGTTTTGTTCTTTGGTTATCAAGCCCTATAGCCTCTCTGATGAGCCGTAATACGGCGAAACCGGTCAGAGGATTGGGATTGATAAACAAAAAACAAAACCTCACCATCTTTCAAACAATGCCTGATATTAGACAGTTATTGGTAAGGTTACGTTTTTAAACTTTTTCTTAATATTGGCACACGAATATAATGTATTAGACTCAGCAAATAGTTTTTGTCTACAAGCATCAAATAATAATGCATTTTTTTACTTTGGTATTAAGAAAATTACATTTGTGCCAAGTTGATTTTTTTGTAACCAATCAGTTGACAGACTGAAAATACGAATATTTTAGTTTAAAACAAATTATAGGCAAGGCTTTTTTACGGTAAAATTTAAGTGACTTGGTTGTCAAACAAAAATAACAGGCATTTTTAATATATAAGCGTTATAAGTTAGAACGTTCTTTAATTTGCCACCCTAAAAACTATAATTTGTTTCCCCCAAAAAGCTAGAATTTAAAGTTTTAAACAAACAATAGCAAAATTTCCTTTTTAACGACCTATTGAAAAATTGAGGACACTGAAAAATGACCGAACTCAATAAACATTGTTAATGTAAGGAATAAATCACGTATATAAAATAATAACAATAGTAATTTTAAATACTCAACGACTGGTATTATAATTAAAATGAGATAGTCTAGAAATGCAAGTCAAAGTGAACATAATAAATTAATAAACGATTTATAATTATATTGCAATGTTTGACAAAACTTGTTCAGCCATTTGTTTTATCAATTTGCTTGAGTTAATGAAGTATTAAAAAAGAAACAAAAATATTGATGTCATTATATTCAGTTATTGTCAGACATGTGTCTAATATTAGAATAAATAACGCAGAAACTATACGATCAGTATATATTATAGAACACCAAAAACTGTCTAATGTGGCTCCTATAGCGATCGAAAAAGAACGAAAATACGGCTGGAGTGAATACTAAAATATGTTTCCTGTTCCAAGAAATCTATTTTTAGCTGTCAAGGCCAAATCAGTCGACGAACCAGACAGATAAAATTGGCAACTGTGTCGGTGACGCCTGCGTCGGTTCCACATGGCGCTGTATATTGCGCGGAGGCCAGTAAACCGCAGCATCGTGGAGGCCGGTTACATTTAAACCCATACCGTATATACAACTTTTTTCCTTATAGTTTTTCCTTACCCCTCTGCTGTGACCATGAAAGACCTTGAATTATGAAGCGTAATCATGCAAAATACACTCCTGTAACTATGGCGGTTATAGTGGAGGCTTGGGTGCCTGTGTTATGTATGGAGGCGACTAAGATAGAAATGCATGTATATATACAGGGTGTCTAAAAAGTCTGGAATATTGCAAATATCTCGAGAACTGCTGATTTTATTTTTCTCAAAATTTGCGTCTTGTTGAAGTAAATAACAGCGCATGACGTGAGGGTGAAATGAGGTTCGCAAGTATACAGGGTCAGTCACAAAGTATACCAACTTTCTTAATTCAAACCTAACACACTGTATATTACTTCAGATTTTAAGAGTATTCATAAAGGCCAATTCAACGATATACGATTTTTTTTTTTTTTTTTGTACCTACCTATAACAATGATAGGTGTAACAATGACAGCTAACGTCAATATAATGTTAAATTAATTGGCAAATTTTCCTATTACTTAAAATGGTGTTTTTGAGTGAGAAGGATACTTAAGATGTCAGTCTTTTCCTTCTCACTCAAAAACACCATTTTAAGTAATAGGAAAGTTTGCCAATTAATTTAACATTATATTGACGTTAGCTGTCATTGTTACACCTATCATTGTTATAGGTAGGTACAAAAAAAAAATCAAAAAAAAAAAAAATCAAAAAAAAAAAAAATCGTATATCGTTGAATTGGCCTTTATGAGTACTCTTAAAATCTGAAGTAATATACAGTGTGTTAGGTTTAAATTAAGAAAGTTGGTATACTTTGTGACTGACCCTGTATACTTGCGAACCACATTTCACCCTCACGTCATGCGCTGTTATTTACTTTAACAAGACGCAAATTTTGAGAAAAATAAAATCAGCAGTTTTCGAGATATTTGCAATATGCCAGACTTTTTAGACAACCTGTATATATATAAACAGCCGATTTGCTGGAGTGCCTAATTGGTCCTTATCCAAGATCAAAATCGGGAAACCAGTACGTTCTTGTTGTGGTGGATTGGTTCACTAAATTTGTACTTGTGCACCCTATGGCGAAAGCGACTTCTAAGGCCATAGTTAAGTTCATTGAAAATCAAGTTTTCCTTTTGTTTGGGGTTTGCCAAATTTTCTCTTGTAACAATGATACTAGCAAGGTGTTTAAAGATCTCATGACTAAGTATAGTGTCCAGAAAATTTGGTATAACGTTAAATATCATGCACAAGTAAACCACACTGAAAGAATCAACCAAGTGATAATCACTGCAATAAGATCCTACATTCATGAAAATCCCATGATTGAGATAAATCTATTTTCCAAGTTGCCCAGGCTATTAGACTGGCTAAACATGAAATTACTGGTTTCTCTCCTGCATTTTTAAATTCTGCCAGGAATATACCTGTTGATGGTTCATTTTATGGTTTAATCAGTGATAATGCTGACAATAAAGTGGAAATTTCTGATAAAGTGCATAACCCCAATACAGTTCAGCAATTACCTAACATCTATAAAGAAGTTCGAAAACGACGTCATAAATCTTACATTCAAAGTAAACAACGTTATGATTTTCGAAAGAGAGATGTTAAGTATCATGTTGGAGATCAGGTCTGGAAGAAAAATTATGTTTTATCTAAAGCAGTAGACGGTTGTGCTGCCAAGTTGGCACCTAGGTACATTCCTTGTACTATTTCTAAAGTCCTCTCTAATTTGGTATACCGTTTGGTTGACAGGGATGGACATAATTTGGGAGATTGGCATGTATCTGACATTAAACCGGATGTGACTTTAAGTGACGAGTCTGAGCATTCTGATGCTCATTCGTCTGACTCCTGATTATTGAGATTTAGTTTTTGTTAGGATTAACTCTAACTTTGTATGCAATTCCGTTGGTTTAATAGGTGTACACGATTTGAGTCGGTCGTATGTTTTTCTAATTGATTGAATCCATAATGAACAAGTTTGTGTTTTCTTGATTTGGTGATAATGACATTTTTACCTAACCCCTTTTTCAATAAGTGTCATTATTAAGGGACAGTGGCGGGTACTTATATACTCAATTGTTTAGTTGAAAGATTCTGTGGATACCGTATTACCCAGAATAACACATTTTAACATCGTGTATCATTTTTAATTTAATTTAATTTGACTTGTTTATTATTGGATTTAATTTTTCTCGATTGTGACTTTAATGAATTGATTTTCCCGCTTTGGATACTCCTCTTTATTTGTTTGTTCTGGAATGAGTGTTACCGTGTGGTCAGGGTTCCTGGAACGATTTGGGAGTGTCAGGGAGTACATTTTTCCTCGATTGTGTCTTTATTGATTTTTTCCCATTTTGGATACTCCTCTAAGTTTTTTTGTTCAGAAACGAGTGCCAGGGATTCAATTTTCCTTTTGCTCGATTGTGTCAATTGTTTTTCCCCGCAACTTGTATGCGTTAATGTTTAATCTTGCGTACATGTAGGGAATTTAATTTTTTTTTCTATTCTCTATTTTGTCTTGTCAGTTTTGACAATTTACCTGATTGTGACTTTTACCGGATTTGACTTTCTTTGTAACCACTTTGCTCTGTTGTAAAGGGCTGAGCGGAATTGGGTGCCGTCATAGTCAATTAACCTCTAAGGTTTTTGGGAGGGTAGTTCATGGGGGGAAAGTCTCAGAGTCCCTGTAAGTACCTTAATGACCCTGGAGTACGGGGACTTTCTACTGCGTTCGACCTCAGTCCCAATTGCTTGGTTACGTGAGATTTGGCGTCAGTGGTTTGGTTCGGAACACCCCAGTAGATTTAATTTTTGTGTGGTTACTGATACACTAACCGTTCGGTGTATTTTTCGGGTTTTCTACAAAGGGTTCCTATCAAAAACCTTTGTCTTCTCTTTCCTGTTAGTTTTCTTTATTTCATTTCCACCTGCCAGGTGATTTTTTTGGTTTCTCTTTCTGTAGTTTTCCTGAGCGTTGAGTCCTGTCTCTGCTTATCTCTACTGAGACTAATGAATGAGGTTTCCTCTCACATAACGACGTTTACGCAACGTTGGTTTCATGTTCAACCCCGTTTTAATTTTCTGGACATAAACCGATTAGAGATTTGTAGGGTCATGACGACTTCTCCTGGGAATATTGTTTGGGTGGGAGACTGGAGCGAGTCAACTGGTACCTTGTGTTTTTTTTTTCTCTCTTCAGAGCTACTTCATAGCTGTGATGAGCTTCATTTTTGCTTGAAAGGTTGTATGCCTCCTTCAAATGGTATGTTGGCGCCCATTGCATTTGTTTTCTTGATTTTGGTGGTTTACCGTCTTTTGGTTTGCTTTTCATCAGGTCAGTTTCGAGGTGCTTTTTCACTTAAAAAAAAAATTAAAAAACACGTGTCAAAACAAGTTTAATTTTTTTTGGTTACTTAGGGGAGTGTGTTACGTACGAAATAGAGTTTTCGTCCGTAACTCGATTGGTTTGTGTTTTTAATGTCCGTGGGCCTAGTTACACTAGTAGACCGATTCCGATCGCTTAATAGCTCCATGTGCACTTTGTGCACATTTTGTGGTTAATGTGTGTGCGTGACCTGATGAGTTATCAGGTGCCGTAGTCACGTGATCAGTTTCGATTTTTGTCGGGGAAGCGTCGGTTTGTGGTCCTGTTTCTTTGTGTCAGGTGCCATGTGGTTATTTAATCACCCCACTTTGTGATATCGGTCCCTTTACCACTACAGCACCCAAACTGCCGACATCTGACCTAGGTTCTGAGCGTTGTGGCACGTGTGTGACTTGTGAATTTTTTTTTTAAACCTTGATCATCTGGCCGAATTACAGTATTGTGTTCGGTCCGACCAGAGATCTAAGGGCTTTCCGACCAGAGATCTAAGGGCTTTCCGACCAGAGATCTAAGGGCTTTCCGACCAGAGATATAAGGGTTTTCCACCAGAGATCTAAGGATTTTTCCGACCGAAGATCTAAACTTTCCAATCGGGGATTGAATAATGTTACAATGTTCTGTTGTAAACATTGAGTGGAATTAATAAATCAAATAAATAAATAAATAAAATAAACCTAACCGAGACTGCTCCGTCCAGAGTTTTCCGGGCCAACCCACGTTTTGGAAAAACCGACCAGCAGCCACAGAGTTTTAAAAGGTCAGAGCCTCAGTCAGAGTTGAGCCACCAGGTCAATTCCTTACTTGATTTTGTTTTATTTAATTTTTTTTTTAGTTTATATTAGTTTGCTTTAAACAACTTCAACACTTGTCATTACCTCTGGTCACCTTTTTGGTTGCCGGAACAAGTGTTGAAGCTGTTTGTTCGTTTTCCCTGGTGCTGCTGTTTTCTGCCTTAAGTACCTGTCACCAGTCTCTGGACCCCATTTCCTACCTGGAAATCAGCGGTGGCCACTACTGACTACTGGGGAGAGGATACTGGAGGTTTCAGGACCCAAACATCGTCCTTAAAAACTGGTAAGGGCAGTTAGAGACGGTTTGGCACTGGGAAAACTTTTTCTGTTTTTTTTTTGCTTTAATTCATTGTCGATCCTGTTTAAATTTCATTTCATTTCATTTTATTCACAACATTAGTCTTGCAACCTTGTAATTTTTGTAAAATATTGTGGTTGTTTTTTTTTTATTTGTAATATACACATGTACATATACAACTAACGGTTCGTTTGATTTCCTACGGTAAATCCAGAAGTGTTCATTTATTAAGAGCTAGTAATTATCTCATACAATTAATCCACGACCTTGAGCTAACACAATTAAAAATGTTGAAATCTCATTAACGTGAGGTTTCATCATAACAAATTGGCGACCAACGTGAAGGCCTTTTTGATTTTTAGTGGATTGAACACGCTTGGATTGTGGGTTATCAGACTGCCTTGTTTGTGCATGTGTGTTTTTGCATGACTACAATATTTACTTAATTTTTTTTTTCACGGTGCCAGACGTGTATATAGTTTAAATATTTATTCTTGAATTAAAGAGTGTCAAGTTTGGAATTGCTGGTTTATCGTACTATCGTTGAATTTTTACTTTACTTTACCTCTGTTTTAGATTATTGATTGCCGTGTTCTTGGTATCTTGCAAAGAAGAAAGCCGTTTAGAGCAATCCTAGTGAGTTTCCCGATTACTGCATAAAAGACGGCCGCCTGTTCCGACATTTCTGGGATATAAATGAATGTAACATCGCCGAACCGAACTGCCGTTCTACGGCAGAACCATAATGAACCGACCGCCGGACATTTGGGAATAGCAAAAACTACCGTCCGTATTACCCAACGTTATTACTGGCCGGGAATGATGCGTGATATCGCTAAATATGTCCGTAATTGTTCCTCCTGCCAGAGATAAAAGCTTTCACAGCAGGCACCTCCAGGCCAGATGCAACCGTCTCGTAAAAAAAATCCCTAGGAAACCGTCAGTACCGATTTAGTTGGCCCTTTACCTCGTTCGGCCAAAGGAAACAATTCCCTAGTAGTTTTTCAAGACCGTTTCACTAAATGGGTACAGTGCCGAGCAATAAGGAAGGCAACAGCTCGTGCCGTAAGCCAAGCTTTCTACGAGGAAATTGTAACTCGTTTTGGTTGTCCAAAGACCGTGCTGTCCGATAATGGCACCCAATTTACTGGCCAACGGTTTAAAGAGTTGCTTGAGGAATTAGGAATAGCTCACCGTTTCACTCCGCCGTATACGCCACAAGCTAATCTTCCAGTGAGTAGCAGGTTAATACAGTCACGTGGTGAATTAAATTAAGTGCTGCAACTCCCTATTAAGTTTGACCGCAAGACAAACTCGCTTTCCGTGTCGTCCGGTGTGGATGTCCTGCCCCTATGGTGGCTTTCTTTCTTAAATAAACGAAGAAGCAGATAATGTATGTATTGAAGGTAAAACAGAAAACTGTTGTAATTGACTGAGCAAATATTATTTACCTAACTGTCCAGAAGTTGCTAAGAATACACAAAAACCTACTGTGAACAATGTTTATACTTACAATTAAGGCTTAAATATACAATTGTTGAATAAACTTAACTACAACTCAGCTGATCCGCTCAGTAATTGGTCCATAACAGGTTGGTAAGTGTAACTTACATACAGTTGACGTAAAAACCTTACACCACCAACCACAATCAACTTATTGAATAGCCCTAGTATGGTCAGCAGTATCAGGGCGACTACATCTGTACAAAAACAGCTAAGGAATGGACTTACATTTAAAAATAACACTGAAAACGAGAAAAAGGATACGAAACATGTGCCTGTCCCATTTAGCCACCATAAACAGCTCGGTCACCAAAAGGTACCTCATGTACCTACCAGAAGGCGAGAAAGTTTCTTGCACTATTTAACATTTTTGGTTTTGGTTGTGTTGGAATATCTTGAAAATAGTTTTATTAATTAAGGTTATGTGCAAATCCTAAATGGGCGCGGATTTGTTTGTACACCCTTACTGATCCGTTGCCGGTCAGTCACTACTTGCCTAAATGCCGATTGGTTAAAATTACACTGACAGTTAACAAAGTGTTGTTTTCTCTGTTGTGTACACCGTATATGACAAAGACAGCACTAGACATATAGTAGTTGCCGAGGCGAGGCATTTCGGATTGTATAGCGCAAATCAAACTAGTGTCGGATGACGTAACAATATTACCACCACCAAACAAATCGTGAACGTCTGACAGTCAATGTCAGTGAGTACCTCCTTTAGGATCAAAATTCCACTCATCTAATGTTAGCGCAAGTGAGAAAATCGAAAATGTACCGGAAATTCCGCAAGCAAGCAAGCCATGCCGGAAGTACCGGCCCGAGTGAATTCGGCAAAAGTGAAAATTAAACGAAGCAAAACGCCTTTGAGGTACTCGAGACGGTTGAGGCATCTGCCCCCCGAGTACACTTTAAAGCAGGGCAAACAAGCCATTTCGCAAGGGTCGTGAGTGTTGGTGTCGAGCGTACTAACAAGACGCTCAAGACCTGTCCGAGGTTTT
This sequence comes from Ips typographus, assembly GCF_016097725.1. Lineage (NCBI taxonomy): Eukaryota > Metazoa > Arthropoda > Insecta > Coleoptera > Curculionidae > Ips > Ips typographus. The sequence continues at coordinate 7,468,833 of NC_138433.1, forward strand.
GCCTCAAAACTTGCGCACCAATACTCAGGGCCGTATACCGTTGTTAAAGTTGTTTCTCCCGTGGTCTATGATCTTAAAGATTGTACCGGCAAAACTTTTCAACATATCCATATAAAGGACCTTAAGTCGGCTTATATCTAGGTTAGTGCGGAGTTCGATCGTAGGACAGATCAATCATAACCGCCAGAAGGCTTTTTTTTCCTCCCTGAACGTTTTTGGTAAACGATGAGGAAACTGAACAATTGGGAAAAGTGGCCGACGAAATCGTGGCTACGCCGAATCCACGAGAATGGTCCGCCGGATTGGTGGCGCAACTACAAAAGTTGCGCCCACCAAACTACCCCCGAAACCTCCGGTTCCGAAGGCACTTGAAGACCAGCGATGGCCGGCGTATCCACGTAAACGTGCCTTAAATCCGACCTCTATTTTTTATTCTTTCTGTGCATAGGCATTTCCAATTTTGTTTGTTGACTGTAACATAACTCGCGGGAAGCTTGTTGTGTTCATTTTTTTTTCGTTTCCGTGCCTCTGGGACGCCAGTTAATCGCTGAAATTTTTGTTTTTTTAAGATGTCTGACTCGCCTGTATTGGAGTTGACTTCCGAAGACCTGTGCTTAGACATTCTGTTTACTGTGACCGATAACGAGGAAACACCGACCGTGGAAACTTTCCCGCGGCAGATGCCGGAGACAAGTGCTCAGCAAGCACCGGCCTTACGGTCTCAACCGCCACAGATAATGGGCTTGGCCGCCGATGCACCTAATAGAAGGTTGACGCTGGCAGATCTTGCAAGCGACACCGAGACCGCGCCGATGTCGGTCCCATTTAGAACGCCAGAAAATCCGGCGAAATTACCGTTATTTTTGCTAGTCAAGAGGAGACTGTGCTGGAGATGCGGCCACGAAGGGCACCATCGGCCGATCTGCTCCCGGCTTTCCATCTGATTTTGCTCAAGATGTGGGTACCGGATTCGTATGTCCAGCAGTTGCCCGTGCAGGCCCTAGTTTGCAGAGGAGGAAAAGACCGTCCTCCCGCCTCCCAGAGTTTCCTCAACGGCACGTCGCTTTGTGTCCCGGGGGATTCAGTGTCGCCTGGACCGCGAGAGGTCAACACGTTGGTGTGACCGGTGTGCCGGAGGTGTCGGGATGAGTTCGCGCCGCGCGTTTGACCAGTGAGCAGGTAAAATTTCATTAAGTTGTCGTTTTTTATTTATTTGGGGTTTACGCTTAAGCTCAGAAGGCCGTTGTAGGTCATTGTTTTGTTTAGGGACCGAAATTTCCATTATGTTTATTAAAAACAAGTAAACTGGGTTTCTTTTTTTTTTCCCGAAGAGAGAGCGGTGTGTAACGAAGTTACGAATAATTTTAGTTTTATTTTTTATATCGTCCGTTAGTGCCGTTTGTGTTGCAGCATATCGCGGATAAATGTACTATTAATAGAAGCCGTTTAGTAAAGTAACTAGTGCTAGTACTTTGCCAAAAATACGATAAGCTGTATTTTTAAGTTATTACATTTTCTCAAGGTTGGTCAGTCGGATTTTTACAGTTCTTGTTGGAAACAATTGGTAAAATTACAGGGTTTACAACAACACTGCAGTATGATAGCGCGTAATAGGAAATTAATGGTTTACGGCTTTCCTTGTAATTAAAATTCACGAGTTGACGTAGCCGGTCAGGTTGGCCGAAGCGTACCGGTCTCCTGCAGTACTGCGGTTCTGTACGCGTCACTCGAGTAGGGCTGCGTTTCCCACTACCCGAAAGTGGGGGACCTGACTGTTTATTAACTGGCGTGTGCCGCCAGTTCGGGGCTGTTGAGATCGCCAGCTTTCCAGAGCAACATTTCAACCTCCGAGCAGCACCGCCGCACCATAGTAAGTATACCTGTTTGGTGGCTAGCCCTCCTAGTGCACTGTGTACCTGTTATTTAAACACCGAGGCTCGATAGACCGGGTGTTCCCCTTGTTACCTAGACTACTTGTTAGTACCGAACCGCCCCCTGCACCCCGTACTGCTGTTTTCTGCAGGTTTCACACAAACGCTACATGGTTCGATAGAGCGGGCGTTTGTGGCGTTTCCCCAGTCCGGCCATTTTAGGGCCCTATTAATTTCGTAGCGTCGAGGTTTGACAGACCGGGCGCTACGCGTTAGATCCGCATTCAACACAATCACTACATGGTTCGATAGACCGGGCGCTACACGTTAGTTCCGCATTCAACACAAACGCTAAGTGGTTCGATAGACCGGGCGCTTGTGTCATTTTCCCAGTACGGTCATTTTACGGCCCTATTAGTTTCGTAGCGTCGAGTCTCAACAGACCGGGCGCTACACGTTAATTCCGCATTCAACACAAGCGCTACATGGTTAGATAGACCGGGCGTTTGTGTCATTTCCCCAGTCTGGCCATTCTCCGGCCCTCTTAGTTTCGTAGCATCGAAGCTCGACAGACCGAGCGCTACACGTTAGTTCCGAATTTAACACAACCGCTACATGGTTTGATAGACCGGGCGTTTGTGACAGTTAACAGTCCGGCCACACGTCCTGTCCCTGTTTTTTTGTTGGCTACGCTACAAGGTTCGCTAGACCGGGCAAAGGTGACAAAAACCATTATCTTGACAACTGGACCACTACAAGGCTCGGTCTATACGAGGGTGGTTTCAATATTTCAATAGTACCTCCTGCCGACTCTTTTACTGACCCGTGACACCGTAACTTTGTTTGCACTAGGACGGTTAATTGCTTAGTAACCAAGTTGCACACTCTCATTCTCGATTAGATTAAATTAAGGGGGGGATTTAAAAAATGCTTATTTGAGCAGTTAATTGGTTCTCTTAAGCTTGCTGAAATTATAGAGTAACGAAAGAAGAAAAAAAGGTAGTTGTTTGATACTTTTGGCTTTTATTAGCTTTGTCACCACCTGAACCACTGTTACTACAGATTAATGGGAACTTTGTTTCCAGCTGTTTAAAAGCTACCAAAGCATACGAATTGTCTTTCCTGATTCACATTTCGAAAACTGTAAATACTTTATTGACACCATGTGGCGCCAGAAGCAATTCTCAATAACTTTAATTCTAAAACACACTTTAATTAGAACTCCCGAATAAATAGCGTCACACTACCAAAAAACTTTTTTATGAAGTCAATGCCAACTTAGATAGAAACTACTTTTTATGTTTTTTAACATGTTATATCATCCTATTTTTAAAGCAAAAAAACCAGATAAAAACAAAATGGAGCTCATGGAAAAAAAGTTGAAGATAGTATCTTGAAACCGAAACGTGGGAATTGAAAATCAAATACACAGGAAAATAGTAATTAAAAAATTGCTCTAACAATGTTCAGAAAAATTTTCAAATTAGAGATAATACAGCACTTTTTTGAAAATGCTCGTTTTTGGTTTTTCGGAAATAACTCAAGAATGAAACACTTCGCTACACAAAACGTAGCATACACATACAGTGGTTAGTCTGTTATTTAGAACGTGCCCTGGAATATATGTTTCCAGTTCTTCAGAAAACCCGTTATTGAAACATTACTGCACACAAAATATTAAAAAAAAAAATAATTTTTGGTTTGTAAATTTCCTTTTTATAAAATTGTCAACGTATACAAGAGACTAAAGACATCGATTGATATAAGAAAGACGATAAATAGATGAGTTTTGAAAAATTGGCAACATAGTAAAGCCATCATGTCCAATTCTATTAAAATATTTTCATTGTTACAGCACTTCCTGTTGTGCCGGAAGTAAGTACTTGCTTATTTTAAATCAAACATTCTATTTTTGCTACACTTTTAAATACTCCTGACGATTCCAAGTATGTTTCATGTATCATATCCTATATCTATATTCAATTATTTTCGATATATTGACGCTTAAAAAATAAAATTTGCCATGGAGTCTTAAAGAGGTTGTGAGATAGAGGAAAATAGTTTGTAATCTTCAACCTAATAAAAATGAGACGTTTTGGTGACATTGCGAGATGATCTTACTAAATTCCGCTCGAACTTTTAAATTAACCAGTTAATTTTCCATAGCATGTTTTCCTTACAAATTTTCCTCGTCCTCGTGAAATTATGGAAAACATAGGAACACAAAAATTATCTGTAACTTTACGTCGTCATCGAATCATAATAATACCACGGTACAATTGTCTTATTATATGTATGTGTTTATCAAAACATACTTCAACTTTATAAAATTCATAAACCTTATTTTATTTTGACTGTATAAAGCCTCCAGAAACTTCATATTTTATTTTATTTTATATAGGGTGGTCCAAATTGATTGTCGGATAATTCAAGGTTTGAAAGTACAAAAAAATAGACTCCAAAATCTCATAAAAACTGTAGTCGAAAAGTGTCTCTGCGGAGTGCTCATCCTAATGCCACAAACCACATTCGCCATTTTAAAGGGATGATCGGTGGTCGATCAGAAATTTGACATCTTCAAATTTAAGTCATTCTGATGTGGCACATCTGACATTTCATACTTTCTCCTTGAAGATGCTTGTCTGAGTATTTATTTTCATTTTGCATAGTTTTTCAGATACCGTCATTTTGATATTCTAACACATGATGAAAAAAAATCGTACCAGTCCAGATTATTATTTAAAAATTTAAAGAATTTATACATAAACATTTTAAAATAGTAGCATCCCAAATACGAATTTTTTTGGTTAGTTAATTAAAATTGAAATTTTTTTTTTGGGGCACATATTGAGGCACACTTCTCAACCATAGTTTACATGACACTGTAGCGCTTTTCTAGCTGATTTCCTCGGTTACGTTGCCTCGGGCGCCACCTTCGTTATTTATAGTGGCTGAAGGTCCACTTTGCGGTGCCTGGGTAGCCTTTAGAGAGCTGAAGAAAGTTCCAGAGGGTTCGGGAAATAAACAAAATCAAAACAACTGTTTTCACTAAACGTACTGTATTGCGGCTCTCTGTACTTACAGCAAATACTTACGGTAACGGTTACCTAATGAATCGAAAGCTACCTTGTTCGGTGGTTCGGGGAAAGCGTGTAACGGTTAAAGAAAACTAGCTACGGACCCTTCACTACTGTTTAGCCTGACTACTGTAGATTATGACTGTCACTATGTAGACACGGTTGTAAGTACGGCGGTAGGGTACGGTTATGTAGAACTAGCTACTCGGCGCCGGAGTTTGCTCCAAAAACCCTAAGGGGCCCAATTACGTGAACAGCGGTGTTCCCGTCACTCGACCTAATCTCTATATGCCGCCCCGATTCCCCGGGGTTCGACAAACAGAGCCTCCGTTGCACACTGCTTCCCCAGAATCATGCAACAGAGGTTTCAAGTCTCGTGACTTTGCCAGTCACACAGCCGCTAATCCCTCCAGTACCCCAAACCCGTTCAATACTCCGTTTCCCTGAGCCAAGGTAAACGAGTACAGGATTCACCGTTCCTGCTTGCTACACCGTTTCCCCGGTTGTCAAACAAACAGGAACAGGACCAGAAGGATAACCTATCTCTTTTCAAAATAAAGTAACTGCAGCCGGCGCAGTCTTACCAGAAATACCCTCAAACGGAATACCGTTCAGTAAAGATATTGAAATATTGATATTGAAAATGCCCCAAACGGAAAACCCGGAAAAATACTGAAAATGCCCCAGTTTACAGTTGTTAAAATAACTACAGTTAACGGTACGGGTTTAAAACAGCAACAAAACAATACCGGACGTGCCGTCGGTATGTGCCTATTTTGTACTACAGATACGCGGAGATAAGAGTTATCAACGGCACGGAACGGCTAGGCTGGTGGTTTTCGATCTTTTGGTGATCGAAGAATCCAACTAACGGTGGGGCTGTTAGTGGCTTAGGTACCACTCCCAGCGCCACCGAACATTTCGAACGGCTCCGGCGGCCCCGACTACATCGACGCCACGACGGCCGCGGTCAAGCACCCAGCAGTGGAAGTGTCACGCGTATCCAAGAAATAAAATTAATAAAATTAGTAACTTCGTTACAACACTTTGGTGTTTATTTTTACTCCCACCCTTTAAGTATCGTACAATTAATTTGGACTCACCCTTTATTATTTTGTTAATGTTAAGTTTCTGTAGAAAACCAGGCATAAATACCGCTTCGCAGCTTTAAATTAAGGTTAGGACCAGTAGGAAATTGCAAGTTGCAACTAAGCCACCAAAAAAGTTACTGGTAATTTAAATCTATCGTGGTACCGTGATAATTTCAGAATAATAAAAAAAGTTAAATTCTAAACCGTCAAGGCCCTGCTATTCCAATCTATCAACATGTCATGCGTGATTGGCCATCATATCACTTTTTTACTCTTTAAATTACTGTTATGCACAAAAAATCGTTTTTCAGCTCTAAACACACAAAATATTTCGTATGCTAATTGTTCAAATTGTATCATATAATCTAGAGACACTCGGGTGACTTATGCAGGCCACGAAAAGAGGGCCGTTTTTTTTAAAGGCTATATCTAGGTTATATTTATAAAAAAATCATATCAACTTTAAAGCGGAACTTAAGCGGATTAGTAGGTACTTGCCAAAATTGTATAATAAATATAAAGGGGAAATTAAAAAATAATCTTTTTTTCTGCAAACCTACTGCAACTGGTGATATAAAATATACTAAATAATATTTAAAAATATTATATTCTATGAAGTCACACTTTTTAGGTTACCCTGTCACACTTGAATATATATACCGAATATAGCCCTTTCGGTGTAATGTAGGTTTCCGTTGAAACGTAACGTTGGTAATGTCAATAGGTCACGTTTCTTCAGAGGTTTCGAGCCATTCAGGACCACAAAACCATAGTTGATTGACTATGGTTTTGTGGTCGTGTGGTCCATGTTAATTGACTCTATTAATCAAACCGGATTGTTACTGATAAATGAAAATGCCCAGCTCCACCTTGAACGGCATATTAATGAAATAAACGTATTAATAACGATGGGGGGCTGTGGTGTCTACGAAAAAATGCCAATGAACCGTGGCAAACGATACCAACGACTTGGGGCTTCATAGACAATTACTGCGGCGGTGCGGCGGACCGCCGTAACAGGTGATGGCGCTGGCGCATCGGGCGTTGGCTGCTTGTTGCCATTCAGCTAGGCGATTCTAAACGTAAACATGCCCCCCACCTTGAAATACTGTCACGAATGGAAAATCTATTAATTCAAAAGATGGACTTAGTGACTTAAAAACATAAGAATATTTGAGGATTGCGAAATATTAAGCGCACGAGGCAAGGTCGCACCATGATGCACCGAGTGTATCATGCACCGGGTGCACCATATCAGCGATGAGTCGCCATCACCTGCTTTGCAGGAATATGAAAAATAGGCGACGAACAATAACAAACTACGTCAGCCAATCGGGTATAAAATACGCCGATTTCAGCAGTATAGGATCAGTGTGAACCAATCGACGGTAGTGCGACCAGCTGACCCAAGAAGTCGAAATGTCGACTCTCCTCGAAAAAGATCAAGTTAAGTAGTCCGTTCTCCAAAGTTGTTCCAACGCGAAAGTGACCAAGCCAGCCGCCAGAAAATGCTAAGTCCTTAGCTTATGAGTCTATGTAAGTACAATTGTTAAATTGTCAACTTTTAGTGTGTTTATGACCGTATTGTGCAGACCCATTTGTGTACACCGTATTTAATAGATTTTAGTGTTCAATAGAAAACTCAGTGTTTGATTCCATCCTTAAAACTGAGATCCCGGCGCGACGTTTAACGTCGTGAGTCAGTTTAATTAATGAATCCAGAAGGGCTCATAAAGTAAACGTGACAATAGAAAGAAAAGAAAAACAACCACTTTCTTGTTTTTTGCTAAAATCAAAATCAAGGAAGTTAGGGGGTGGTCAAAACAAAAAAAACAATCAATCACCCTGTACCAGTAATAATCGACACTGGTGCAGAATTAAACATAATAAGCCACCACCTCACAGAAGGGGTGTACAAGCGTGGCCAACACCCCACCCTGCTACTGACAGCAGGAGGACAAAGAATAGCTAGTCAAGGAGAGACATGGGCATCTCTTGAGCTTAGGGGCAACAAAGTAAGAGAATTGAAAGTGAAAGCAACAGTATTGACAGGCCCACCCCAACCTTTGATATTAGGGATGGAATTTTTAAGGGAAATGAAGGCCTCCATATGTTTAATAATGAACACGCTCAGATTGGCACATGACATGATTATACCACTAAGACAGAATATGAAAGTACCCACAAGCTGCAACCAATTGTCAATATAAAAAGCACCCACAATCTTAAATTAGAGCCAAGACAGGAGAGCAGCATACGAAGCTGGGAAAAAGTTTTCCGAGAAATACCCGGATCAATTTTCAGCTTGCCGAGCAACATTGCATGGGCCTTTGCGTCCTCCACAACGCCAAGCAAAGACAGAGGAGTCGGAAAAGCTATTAGAAATTATCTAGCGGAAAAAGAAACAGGCAGAATAAGCTTAGGCAGTACAACCAGCTTTCAAAAAGAAAACAGGCACGTCTTACAGATGGCAATAATAGGAAATAATGGCGAATGCAGGCCCGCTGAGACACTCAAAAACTGCTGCAATAAATTAAAAGAATGGACAGTACGAAACGGTATCTCCGACATAGCCATCCCAAGATCGACTTCCGCAAATAACACAACCGACTAGACAGAAACAAAATACCTCTATCTTTAATTCAACCAGAGACATTGAAAAGTCATCTAATAAACATTAGGGATGAAATAAGAAAAAGTGAACATGAATTAGCTATACCGGTATCCGAACTGGCCTCTTACTTCCGCATACCTATAAGCGAGTGTAATTTTTCCAAGGGACAGCTGATAGTACACATCAAAGTACTAACTGTAACCAGGAATAACAATTGGCAGCTGTTCCAGCTCCTCACAAACCCATTTGCATGGCAGGGTCAGACCTGCACAATAAAACATGCGCCGCTTATGATGTCAGTAGCAACAAATCACGGTAGTACCATCCTGAAAGAAATAACAGGTTTAGCACTGCACGAATGCAAGCCATATCAAGACCGGCTGTGCTACCTATCTAGGTTCTCAGGAGATCAAACACAGGGGCCTTCATGTGCACGTAAGCTATTCCATGGAGCAACGGTGGAGGACATAGCAGAACACTGCCCCATGCATTGCCATCAGTCAAACTTGATGATCATTTCCGAAACAGGCTCAGAAGAATTCCTGATCACTCACCCTAGAGCCAATACATCAGTCTCATGCCCAAAAGATACAACTACCCTTGCAGAACAACTGTTAAATCTGCATGGGGCATTAAAAATAAACCTACCCTGCCAATGTCAATTGATAGTAGAGAAGGATGTAGTAATACAGAAGAGGTTCCCATGCAGAAACGAGGACGCGTCGGTATCTATACATCACATACTGCCAGCAGCCTGGACTAACCTAAAAACATTTGTGCTAAAACCATCTAATAAGCAAGCCTTTTTACCTACCTTTCATAATCTATCAGAATGCCTCAACAGCAATTAGACCACCAATCTGCCACATTTTAACCTTACCTCCGAAAGAGACAGTTTGCAAAATTTAGACAAAGCTTGGGAAAAAGCGCAACACGTACGACACAGCAAGCTACTCGAGCATAGCTGGTGACTTCATGCAAGTAAACAGGCGACCCGTAAGATGGCAGGGTACCACCACCTGCAAACTGAGTAACAGGTTCTCCGGTACCAGTCAGACAAAGTCCAACTTGGGCCAACCTCAACACCCAGCTTGCCCAGGAACGAAGTGACGTCATAAATAAGAAACAGTAGGTATAACTTAGGATATATTATTAATTTACAAATAAAGGCAGTGGCCATACCTCCTGATAGATTAAGGCATTACAATACTAGGATAGTTAGTGTTCGGGGCGAACACATGTCGGGGGAGGGAGATGTCACAGATTCCAACATTTATAGCGTTTTCGGCTTGTTGGTCTCGGGCAATCGGAGATCGCTCTACTCGCGATCGCTGTGTTCGACTTGGATATGTCGATCAATCCGTTTGCGAGCTGTACGTTCGACTTGGACTGAACCTGCTCGAAAATCGAATTGCGATCGCTCTCGGCAGCTCCGAATTATTTGACGTAGCGACGAGCCACCTTAAGAAATATAACCTAACAAATTTTTATTTTTGTTTTGGTTGTTTTGTATGTCGCGTTTCGTGTTTTTGAATATGGATCGGTCTCAGCAAATCCTGCAGATATTGGAATTATTGTCTTCCTCAGAAAGTTCTGATGAAGAAAAATTCGTTTCAAAGGTTGTGTGCTACGTTAAAGTTACCCAGTAAAATGAAGATAATAAAAGATTATTGTCTTGCGAGATAGGTTGGCCGGCAGCCCCTAAAATAATATAATTCTATGAACATAGAGTGTTTCTTGGTGTTCCAAGACCATTTCGATTAATTATTGAATTCAGTTACAAAGGCTACGTGACTATTTTTAAGCGTTGAATCATGAAAGTCAGACGTGACTTTTCTTAAGTTTTAAATTTTTTAAGAAAATTTTGCATTCAATCTATCTTTAGTTGAAAGTATTTTAATAATAGCAATGAAATGGCAGATACTGCCTTTACTACAGTTGCTTTATGTCTGATAGTGTCAATGCCTAGTTTCATTACCTGCAACACGGTCATTCTGAAAAAAAATACATTAGTGTGATAATTGAACATAATGGCAAAGCCTGACAATTTTTTCTGGAAAAAACGTCAACCATAATGTTGATTGAGTCAGTTTCAGCTGTAGAAGTTGGGGCAGCAGCAAGCAAGATTTTCAAATGAGCAATCATATATTGAGGAAAACATAGCAAACATCGGCATCATAGCCTGGTGTTAACGAGTGTATCGTGTATCGCTTCGAACTGCCCATTACTACGGATATTTGGTTCGGGTGTGCTCGAGATCGGTCGTTCGAAACTCGGGTGGTCTACGTGACCGGCGCGTGCAGTAGTCGGCAACAGACATTCTAACGGAACGTTTGGAGCGTTCCTTTGTTTACCTTACGTACATATCTAACCTATTTTTAAGTTGTTGTTTCCTTTGGGTTTGTAAAATAAACCATTTAAAACAAGAAGTGCATCTTGAATCATAACATTGGTCCTTCGATCCGTGATAGCAGCTGGTGTGAGAGTTTGTTGCCGACTTAAAACTATCAATATCCTGTGATTCCTGTGCAAGCAAACGAAAGCAAATCGTAGTCTTGAAACTAACCTTGGAGCAGAAGAGCAGCCATTTTGTATTGTAAGTCCGTTCCTTTAGCGCTTTTCCTTGTTGCATTTAGAACCTTACCTTGGCCTATTTTTGTAGTTAGTACATTGCAATTATTTTATTTGTATCGTGATTATGGCGAACGAGTTAAGAACTCTAAAATACAAACGTGGCTCAATAAAAGCTGGTATAACTCGTTTGAATTCGTACTATAACAGTATTAAAAGCTTACCAAACGTATCTCCTGAACAAATTGAGCAGCTTTCATCGCGGTTAGCCGATGTTAGCTCGTTGATTTGTGATGTTAATCATATTCAAGAACAAATCGATCTTTTATTGCTTAGTAATGATCCACCGGACGGGGTTTCAGCAGATGAATATGAAGAAAGCATTATTTCCCAAAGTTCTTCAGAACGAAACGACTTTGAAATATTATCACAGTATTGTAGCTCAAATTCGCGTTTTTATATCTCAACATAAAGCTGTCGAACACTCTGACAGTAATGTATCTGCTCATTCATCTCACCCTTCGCAGCTTAACAATGGTGTTACCTCAACAGTTAAATTTCCTCAAATTAACTTGCCAACATATACGGGAAATTATCAAGAGTGGATGGAGTTCCACGATATTTTTCAATCCTTGATTCATAATAATAATAATTTAGACGACATACAAAAATTCTATTATTTAAAATCTTGCTTAAAAGGTGAAGCTGCCAATGTGGTAAGGAATTTGGAAGTATCAGCTAACAATTACACAGTTGCGTGGAACTTACTTAATGATAGGTTTGAAAACAAGCGCTTAATCACTAGCAGTCATATCAAATCAATTTTAGATATTGATAAAGTAATAAAAGAGTCTCCAGCAGCACTTCGAAAGTTGAGTGATGAACTAAACAAACATATTAGATGTTTAAAGAGTCTTGGGCATCCAGTAAGCTCGTTGGATACCTTACTTATTCAAATCATAGTTTCCAAACTAGATCATGTTACTCGTAGGGAGTGGGAGCAGGCCCGGATTGAAGGGGATTATCCTACGATTGAAGAATTTTTACTGTTTCTCAAACGGCGATGCGAGTTATTGGAGGCCATTCAGGCATCAAATATTCCTCCAAATTTTAACCCTCGAGAAAATAATAAATTGAATGTAAAATCACAGCGGGAGGGGTATCAATCACATTCAGCTCATAATTATCATGCCACAGAAGCCGAACAGCGTTGTATATTTTGTGAACAACCTCATATAATTTACAATTGCTCAAAATTTCTAAACCTTCCAGTACAAAATCGGATTGGTGAAGTTAAAAGGTTAAGACTATGTTTTAACTGTCTTAGAAATAATCATGTGATTAAGGATTGTAGGGCAATATCTTGCAGAAAATGCAACAAAAGCATCACACTTTGTTGCATATTGAATCAAATAGTAATCTTGTCAACTCTTCTGAACATTCTCAAGAATCACCATGTAGCACAAGGCAGCCTAACGCTGAGAATGTTCCTATTACTCTCCATGCATTTAACTCCGAAGCAGTAACTGAAACTCTTTTAGCTACAGCTTTAGTCTTAATTAAAGATTCTTGTGATAATTTGCAAGTTTGCCGGGCCTTGCTTGATAGTGGTAGCCAGTCCAATTTCATAACAGAAAGCTGTTGTGCTCGACTAAACCTCAAAAAAGAAAATACTCATTGTGTCATCTCTGGTATTGCTCAAAGTACATCTAATATTTCATTTAAAACTAATGTTGAAATTCATTCAATGAGGAACCAGTATAAGAATAACATTTCATGTTTGGTATTAAAGAAAATAACAGGAAATCTTCCAACTTTTTCTCTACCTCCTTCAGCATTGAATATCCCTAATAATATTCAACTAGCCGATCCAAAATTTCATACGCCAGGTGAAATCGATCTTTTATTGGGTGCATCCATATTTTGGTCAATCTTGTGTGCTGGACAAGTCAGCCTAGGTTCAAATCTACCAGTTTTGCGCAAAACCATTTTTGGATGGGTTTTAGTGGGAAAGTTTTCTATGAACGTACCTGACGTTACATTATTATCAACTACTAACGTTTATCACTCTGTTGAGAATCCTTTGTTGAGGATATTTCAAAATTTTGGGAGCTTGAAGAAGCTAACCCATATCAGCGGCGCCCAAGTGGGGTAGATGACTTAATAGAAACTCATTATATTCAACACACTCAAAGGGATAATACAGGTCGTTTCATCGTTAGCATACCATTTACCGAAAATGTATCACTTCTTGGCGAATCTAGATCTAATGCTTTAAAACGCCTACATAGTATTGAGAAAAAATTATCAAAAAACTTTGATCTTAAGCAAACCTACGACGCTTTTATGCGTGAATACATTGCTCGGGCATATGACTCCGGTTTTTGACTCCGTAATCCCAGGTAAATCTTGCTATTTGCCGCATCATTGCGTGCTAAAAGAATCTAGCACTACAACGAAACTACGCGTGGTCTTCGACGCATCAGCAAAGACTAGCAGTGGATTATCACTTAATGATGTACAGATGATAGGACCCGTTTTGCAAAGGGATCTTTTTACTTTGCTTCTCAATTTTCGAACTCACACCTTTGTACTTACAGCTGATTGTGAAAAAATGTATAGGCAGATTTTGATATCTGCCCCTGATAGAGACTATCATCGCATTTTGTGGCGATTTAACCCTACTGAGAATGTCCAGTGTTTCAGGCTCAATACAGTCACCTATGGCACTGCATCAGCTAGGTTTTTAGCAACTCGTGTTTTAAAACATTTGGCTGATGGTTTTCAAGCAATCTTACCTAAAGCCGCTTATGTTATTCAAAATAACTTTTACATGGACGATCTGCTCACAGGTGCCAATTCTGTGGAAGAGCTTCTGAACATTAAATCGGACGTTTCATTCATTTTAAAGCAAGGTGGTTTTAATCTTCGAAAATGGTCGTCGAATAACTCTTCTATCACAACTTCTGATTTAAATCAAAACATCTTTTTTGGTAAAGACCCTAGCCAGTCTACTTTGGGAATTCTTTGGAACTCTAACCAAGATTGTCTACGATATTCAATAAAGTCCTTTAATACAGGTAGTGCTATAACTAAGAGAACTATTTTGTCAGCAGCATCCCAAATATTCGATCCACTTGGCTTAATAGCTCCAGTAATCACAATAGCTAAGCTAATTATGCAAAGTATTTGGCAGTTGAAACTGTCTTTTGATGAGTCTATTCCCTTAGAATTACAAACAAGGTGGATCTGCTTTCGGGACCATTTGCAAATTATTTCAAATATTTCCGTACCTCGTCATACAATTATTCAGTGTTCATTTCAGTGTTCTGTAGAGCTTCACGGCTTCGCAGATGCTAGCCAGAAAGCATACGGTGCTTGCCTATATCTCCGCTCAGTTGACGAATCTGGGAACATAGTCGTTCGTCTTCTTTGTGCAAAATCCAAGGTAGCACCCATCAAAAATACCACAACTCTTCCACGTTTGGAGCTTTGTGCTTGTGTTTTATTGGCCAATTTAGCGCATAGGGTTTTGTCGTCTTTAGAGATAGATATTAATGAACGTTTCTTTTATTCGGACTCGACTATTGCTTTATGCTGGTTGAAATCGGAACCTCATAGATGGAAAACCTTTGTTGGAAATCGGGTATCTGAAGTTCAGAGATTGACTAGAACTGGTTCTTGGAGGCATGTGCGATCTAAAGAAAATCCCGCCGATCTGATTTCCCGAGGTGCTACCCCTAAGGAGTTACTTGAGTCACCTTTATGGTGGCAAGGGCCAGATTGGTTATCTAGCTCATCTGAGCTTTACCCTAATAGCGACGTGCCTTCGGAGCAATATGATTTATCTGAGCTTAAACATCAAACTTTGTCGTTTGTTGTCACTCAAGATTTATCGGATGTATTTAATAGATTTTCGTCATTTAAGAGATTGGTCCGAGTCATATTGCTTTAGATTTATTTCAAATTTAAGATTAAAAATTAAAGGATTACCTATTAGAGTGATTAGTCTCTCTATCAATGAACTTGATCATGCCTCGCAACTGATTTTGTCTTCCATTCAGCAGGAATGTTTCGCTCATGAAATCAAAGCTTTATCTTCAGATAAACCACTAGACCGAAAAAGCCGACTGTTGTGTTTGAATCCTTTCATGGATGAAGATCGTTTATTGAGAGTTGGTGGTAGATTAGGTAATTCCGGACTTCCATATGACAATATGCATCCGATTCTTCTCCCGAAACACCATCATATTACCAAGTTAATTGCTCGCGACGAACATATTAGATTACTTCATTGTGGCCCGCAACAGCTTCTGTTTTCCTTGCGTCAAAGGTACTGGCCTCTTTCAGGATATAATTTAGCTAAGCAAACCGTACATCAGTGTTCGATTTGTTTTAAGGCAAATCCTAAACCTTTAAATCAGATCATGGGTTCCTTGCCAAGGAGCCGTTTTATTGGAAACTATCCATTTCAAACGACAGGTGTAGACTATACCTTTCCAGTTGCGTGATCGAAAGACTAGGGGATTTAAAATTATAAAGGGTTACGTTGCCATCTTTATATGTTTCTTAACCAAAGCCATTCACGTAGAACTGGTAACTGGGTTGACTTCCGACTGCTTTATCGCTGCACTTCGCAGATTTGTTTCTCGTAGAGGTAAACCTACCATACACTCTGATAATGGAACCAACTTTGTTGGTGCAAGAACTAAAGTTAAAGAGCTTTTTACCTTTTTGAGTGACAATACTCATAAGAAAAGAATCATTGACTGGGCTGCGAACAAAGGGATTGGGTGGTCCTATATACCTCCGAGAGCTCCTCATTTTGGAGGACTTTGGGAATCGGGTGTCCGTAGCATCAAACATCATCTAACTAGAGTAGTAGGAAATAGTTCTCTTACTTATGAGGATTTTTGTACTGTATTGCTACAAATTGAGGCTGTTTTAAATTCCCGACCTTTGTATCCATTTTCCTCTGATCCACAAGACCCTAATCCTATCACTCCGGGACATTTTTTGATTGCTCGCCCCATTACATCGGTACCGGATCAACCGCTGGAGCATATACCTGATTCACGGCTAAAGATGTACCAAAGGTGCCAGAAAATGGTGCAAATGTTTTGGAACAAGTGGAGGAAGGACTACTTGAACCACTTGCAAGTGAGGACAAAATGGAAGGACAGGACTTCAACTATTAGAATCGGAGACCTAGTCATTATCAAGGAGGACAACTTACGACCATGCCATTGGAAACTTGGTCGGATCCAGGATGTCCAAAAAGGACCGGATGACCTTCCCCGTGTAGTCACGCTTAGGTGTGAAAATACCGTTCTCAAAAGACCAATAACGAAGATATGTCCACTACCAAATGAAAAGGAAGATATGGAGTCCTAGTTCTGCTCCGTTCCTAGTTGTTAGCTGACGATTTGTTGTGCTATTCGCGGATTTAGTTTGAAAGACTTTCCTCTTTCAAGGGGGGCCGTATATGTTAACGAGTGTATCGTGTATCGCTTCGAACTGCCCATTACTACGGATATTTGGTTCGGGTGTGCTCGAGATCGGTCGTTCAAAACTCGGGTGGTCTACGTGACCGGCGCGTGCAGTAGTCGGCAACAGACATTCTAAAGGAACGTTTGGAGCGTTCCTTTGTTTACCTTACGTACATATCTAACCTATATTTTAAGTTGTTGTTTCCTTTGGGTTTGTAAAATAAACCATTTAACACAAGAAGTGCATCTTGAATCATAACACCTGGTACAAATTATCAGTTGGATTGTCCTCCACTTCAGGCTCTGTAGTCGATATTGGATTTCTAGCTATTTCCTCTTCTGTCTTAATTTGGAGCTCAACTAGAGATGTGTACAAACGCAAAAATTTTCTTTTGTTAAGTTTAGCATGGGATTTTTTTAGAGAGTTTGCACACATTTCAAAATTCACACTACCTCGTGAATAGGCTGAGGGAAGTGGAATAACGTTTCAAAATCACCAGTTAATGTGTATCCTAAAAACTTTATCCTGAGCGCATCCAAAAATGCTGCAAAATGTCCTTCTGTCGAACTTTCGGTTTCAAGTCCTTTTGCAATGAGTGCATCATGTTGCGGAGGAGGTGATACTTGCACGTTGTACATATTTAGAATGTGGCTGTTAAGCATTTGGCTAGTCTCATTATTATCGGTCGGTCGTCTTTTATCATACTCCGTCATATCATACACCGTCATTTCGTCGCCATTTTTGCTTGACATGGGGGTTTTCATTTCTATTCATAAAGCTTCTTGATCGTCAATACTGCTTTGTTTCATCAAACTCTGAAATAATACGTTTAAAAAATTGTTTAATTTTTTACGATTGTGCAGTCGGCTTTAAGTAAAGCTAATTTCGTTTAGCTGCAAAAATATATGAGCTTTTTTGTTTTGAATCCGCGCCTAAACAGAAAGGACACAATGATCTGCGTTCAATAGATAACAGTAATGACACAAGATTTGTATTCGTTTCAAACAACTAATTTTGTTTAATTGATTTATTGCAAAGTAGGTACTACAAGTTTTCTTTATTTTAATTTTTAAAGCCCCATGACACATGACAGCATTTAAAAAAAAACAGGAAAACACACACAATATTCGAGGATTGCGAAATATTAAGCGCACGAGGCAAGGTCGCACCATGATGCACCGAGTGTATCATGCACCGGGTGCACCATATCAGCGATGAGTCGCCATCACCTGCTTTGCAGGAATATGAAAAATAGGCGACGAACAATAACAAACTACGTCAGCCAATCGGGTATAAAATACGCCGATTTCAGCAGTATAGGATCAGTGTGAACCAATCGACGGTAGTGCGACCAGCTGACCCAAGAAGTCGAAATGTCGACTCACCTCGAAAAAGATCAAGTTAAGTAGTCCGTTCTCCAAAGTTGTTCCAACGCGAAAGTGACCAAGCCAGCCGCCAGAAAATGCTAAGCGCTTAGCTTATGAGTCTATGTAAGTACAATTGTTAAATTGTCAACTTTTAGTGTGTTTATGACCGTATTGTGCAGACCCATTTGTGTACACCGTATTTAATAGATTTAGTGTTCAATAGAAAACTCAGTGTTTGATTCCATCCTTAAAACTGAGATCCCGGCGCGACGTTTAACGTCGTGAGTCAGTTTAATTAATGAATCCAGAAGGGCTCATAAAGTAAACGTGACAATAGAAAGAAAAGAAAAACAACCACTTTCTTGTTTTTTGCTAAAATCAAAATCAAGGAAGTTAGGGGGTGGTCAAAACAAAAAAAACAATCAATCACCCTGTACCAGTAATAATCGACACTGGTGCAGAATTAAACATAATAGGCCACCACCTCACAGAAGGGGTGTACAAGCGTGGCCAACACCCCACCCTGCTACTGACAGCAGGAGGACAAAGAATAGCTAGTCAAGGAGAGACATGGGCATCTCTTGAGCTTAGGGGCAACAAAGTAAGAGAATTGAAAGTGAAGAACAGTATTGACAGGCCCACCCCAACCTTTGATATTAGGGATGGAATTTTTAAGGGAAATGAAGGCCTCCATATGTTCAATAATGAACACGCTCAGATTGGCACATGACATGATTATACCACTAAGACAGAATATGAAAGTACCCACAAGCTGCAACCAATTGTCAAATAAAAAGCACCCACAGTCTTAAATTAGAGCCAAGACAGGAGAGCAGCATACGAAGCTGGGAAAAAGTTTTCCGAGAAATACCCGGATCAATTTTCAGCTTGCCGAGCAACATTGCATGGGCCTTTGCGTCCTCCACAACGCCAAGCAAAGACAGAGGAGTCGGAAAAGCCATTAGAAATTACCTAGCGGAAAAAGAAACAGGCAGAATAAGCTTAGGCAGTACAACCAGCTTTCAAAAAGAAAACAGGCACGTCTTACAGATGGCAATAATAGGAAATAATGGCGAATGCAGGCCCGCTGAGACACTCAAAAACTGCTGCAATAAATTAAAAGAATGGACAGTACGAAACGGTATCTCCGACATAGCGATCCCAAGATCGACTTCCGCAAATAACAGAACCGACTAGACAGAAACAAAATACCTCTATTTTTAATTCAACCAGAGACATTGAAAAGTGATCTAATAAACATTAGGGATGAAATAAGAAAAAGTGAACATGAATTAGCTATACCGGTATCCGAACTGGCCTCTTACTTCCGCATACCTATAAGCGAGTGTATTTTTTCCAAGGGACAGCTGATAGTACACATCAAAGTACTAACTGTAACCAGGAATAACAATTGGCAGCTGTTCCAGCTCCTCACAAACCCATTTGCATGGCAGGGTCAGACCTGCACAATAAAACATGCGCCGCTTATGATGTCAGTAGCAACAAATCACGGTAGTACCATCCTGAAAGAAATAACAGGTTTAGCACTGCACGAATGCAAGCCATATCAAGACCGGCTGTGCTACCTACCTAGGTTCTCAGGAGATCAAACACAGGGGCCTTCATGTGCACGTAAGCTATTCCATGGAGCAACGGTGGAGGACATAGCAGAACACTGCCCCATGCATTGCCATCAGTCAAACTTGATGATCATTTCCGAAACAGGCTCAGAAGAATTCCTGATCACTCACCCTAGAGCCAATACATCAGTCTCATGCCCAAAAGATACAACTACCCTTGCAGAACAACTGTTAAATCTGCATGGGGCATTAAAAATAAACCCTGCCAATGTCAATTGATAGTAGAGAAGGATGTAGTAATACAGAAGAGGTTCCCATGCAGAAACGAGGACGCGTCGGTATCTATACATCACATACTGCCAGCAGCCTGGACTAACCTAAAAACATTTGTGCTAAAACCATCTAATAAGCAAGCCTTTTTACCTACCTTTCATAATCTATCAGAATGCCTCAACAGCAATTAAACCACCAATCTGCCACATTTTAACCTTACCTCCGAAAGAGACAGTTTGCAAAATTTGGACAAAGCTTGGGAAAAAGCGCAACACGTACGACACAGCAACGACACAGCAAGCTACTCGAGCATAGCTGGTGACTTCATGCAAGTAAACAGGCGACCCGTAAGATGGCAGGGTACCACCACCTGCAAACTGAGTAACAGGTGCTCCGGTACCAGTCAGACAAAGTCCAACTTGGGCCAACCTCAATACCCAGCTGCTTGCCCAGGAACGAAGTGACGTCATAAATAAGAAACAGTAGGTATAACTTAGGATATATATTAATTTACAAATAAAGGCAGTGGCCATACCTCCTGATAGATTAAGGCATTACAATACTAGGATAGTTAGTGTTCGGGGCGAACACATGTCGGTGGAGGGAGATGTCACAGATTCCAACATTTATAGCGTTTTCGGCTTGTTGGTCTCGGGCAATCGGAGATCGCTCTACTCGCGATCGCTGTGTTCGACTTGGATATGTCGATCAATCCGTTTGCGAGCTGTACGTTCGACTTGGACTGAACCTGCTCGAAAATCGAATTGCGATCGCTCTCGGCAGCTCCGAATTATTTGACGGAGCGACGAGCCACCTTAAGAAATATAACTGTTGCGAAAACTCGCAACAAAAGAAATAAAATTTCCCCTCTCTTGTGCTGTTTTGCCAGTCATTACTTGCTCACTTCCTCAAATGCAGATAAATACTTCTTCATTGCGTATCCCTACAGATATTATATTGGCGGATCCCACTTTTAGTACACCATCAGAAATTCAGTTGCTCATTGGTGCAGATTTGTATTATGACCTCATCTCGCGAGGCATGATTAAACTGGGAGATGGTCTTCCTAACATCATTAATACCCATCTGGGTTGGGTGTTAGGTGGTAGTTTTGTTCAAGACACCGCTGATGTCTATTCTGTCTCTCATCTCAGCACTGAACTGAATTTTTATTCTGTTTCTCTTTTCGCTAAAGGTCAATCAAATGACAATCTCGAATGCGCCATCTCAAAATTTTGGGAAATGGAAGAAATACCCCGGAAAGTTCCCTTTACTTCCGAGGAGGACTAACTGGGATGGGTTCAAACTCGGAGACTCTTTCGGTATTGCAAGGAGAAGGTTTGAAGGGTTAGAAAAGAAGTTTGGCAGAGACGCAGATTATTATTTACAATATAGCAATTTCATTCAAGAATATGTTTCTCTTGGCCATGGAAAGTTTGTCCCACTTGAAATTAATCACGTTAATGGTCAACCTAAATATTTTTCCCTCACCATGCAGTGGTGAAAGAAGATAGCCTCACTACTAAGCTTCGGGTGGTGTTCGATGGATCTTGTAAGACTACCTCTGGATACTCTTTGAATGAAGTTATGCTGAAAGGTTATCAGGTTCAACCGGACCTCTTTGAAATTTTATGCCGTTTTCGTTCCTACAAATTTGTACTAACCTCGGACATACAGAAAATGTTCCGCCAAATCAAGGTCAATCCGAAGCAAACTTACCTGCTCAACATTTTATGGAGGAATACACCTGATGAAGCTCTAAAGTGCATAGAGAATATTGTGCACCCTTTCTGGCTACCCGGGTGATTAAGGACATTGCTTTGAAAAATTCTTCCTCTTATCCCCTTGCTTCTCAGGCTTTAAACCAGCAATGTTATATTGATGACATTCTGGGAGGTGCTGATACCCAAGCTGAGTTAGAATGTCTCTATGATGAATTGACTGTCCTTTTGAATTCTCATCATTTCAGTCTCCATAAGTGGCGTACAAATTCTCTTATTCTTAGAGAAACAATTTGTCGTTTTGACACTCTAGATTATGACATAGATTTTGATGAACACCCGAATAAGGTTTTAGGGTTAAAATGGAATTCATCATCCGACTATTTCTGTGTTGCAATTCCCCAAGTGAATTTTGGTGATTCTGTCACTAAGCGAAACATTCTGTCTGTCGTGGCACGATGTTATGATCCTCTAGGGTTCTTGTCCTTAATAATCATCTCAGGAAAGTTACTTATTCAGGCACTTTGGAATGAAAAATTGGATTGGGACTCGCCCATTTCAAATTCCTCAATTTTGACACAATGGACAAGATTTGTTAATGACCTCCTCTTCTTAAGACACTCAAAATTCCACGTTACATCTTTTCGGACAAGTCTATTCTTCAGATTGAATTTCACAGCTTTTCGGATGCCAGTTTGAAAGCATACGCTGCCTGCGTGTATGTTCGTGCTCTGTATACAGACGGATCTGTGTCATGTAGGCTGGTATCTTCCAAGTCGCGAGTAGCCCCCTTGAAAACTGTCACTCTACCCCGTTTGGAATTATGTGGTATGCTACTGCTCTCCAGACTGGTTAAGGAAATTCTTCATCATAGACTCTGTCAATCTGTGGAGTGACTCAAAAATTGCGCTGTGTTGGGTGCAGGGTGAACCATCCAAGTGGAACATTTTTGTGGGAAATCGCGTAGCCCAAATTCAGGAAATGACGTCTAATTTCAAATGGCGACATGTTCGGTCAGAGTTTAACCCCGCAGACCTTCCGTCACGTGGTGTTTCAATCTCGGAAGTTGAAAATTGCTCTCTGTGGTGGAATGGACCTGAGTTCTTGTTGAAGCAGGATTTAAGGTTGGAAGATTATGACACGGATATATCTATGTCGAAACTACCGGAACAACGTAAAGTTGCAATGGTGAATACGCTTTCAAGAAATTTGGATTTTTGGTTCGATCTGTTTGAGAGATTTTCTAGTTTTTTAAGATTGCAGAGAGTTACAGCGTATATTTTACGATTCACTCATAGTCTGAGACATAAACAACCGGAAAGATTGGGAGATTTCCTATCTATTGATGAACTAACTCAAGCACAAACTCTATTAGTTCGAATGGCTTAAATTCAGTGTTTTGCCAAAGAAATTTTAAGTTTGACTCAAGGAAAATCTGTCCATGACAAACAAATAGCAAGGCTCAATCCCTTTCTAGATGATTCTGGTATGTTACGTGTGGGTGGACGAATTGTGAATTCAGAACACTCTTTTGCACAAAAACATCCATTGTTGCTCCCTCCACGCCACAAATTAGTGACGCTTTTACTTACGCAAGAACATAAACGCTTAGGACACGCTGGAGCACAAACTGTACTCTCCAATTTTCGGCTAAGATTTTGGCCTTTAAACGGGCTTCGTGAAATCAAACGCATCATAAGACGTTGCGTCATTTGTTTTAGATTTTCAGCTCGTCCCGCCGAACAATTGATGGGAGATCTACCAGCTGAAAGAGTTTGCAGATGTCGTGTTTTCAGCCGAGTTGGTGTTGATTACGGTGGTCCGTTTCTTCTTAAAAGTTCTCATTTGCGTAAAGCACCGTTGATTAAAGCATACATCGCTATATTTGTGTGTTTGGTTACAAAGGCTGTGCACATTGAATTGGTCACTGGTCTTAGCACGGAACTCTATCTTATGACACTGAAAAGGTTTATAGCTCGTAGGGGAAAACCGTCTATAGTGTATAGTGACAATGCCACTAATTTTTTAGGTGCCTCAAACTCACTTAAAGACTTGCACTCTTTCCTCAAATCACAGGAAACCTCAGCAGCTGTAAAAGAAGCCCTTGCCAAGGATGAGATAGAATTTAAATTTATTCCTCCTAGAAGCCCACACTGGGGCGGTCTTTGGGAGGCAGCGACTAAAAGTACAAAGTATCACCTTCGACGACTCGTGGGGGAGACTAAATTTACTTTCGAAGAATTTACACTATTTTGGTTCAAGTCGAAGCAATACTCAATTCACGCCCTCTCTACCCCCTCTCAGATGACCCAACGATTTGGGTAGTTTAACCCCTGGTCATTTCTTGGTGGGAGACAGTCTCACAGCTTACCTTAAAAAAGATCTTGTGTCCGTTCCTGAAAATCGTCTTAACGTTTGGAAGAAAATTACTCAGATCCACCAAACTTTTTGGAAAAGATGGTCGGTTGATTACTTGAACAGACTTCAGAATAGACCAAAGTGGGTCAGATCTCATCCCAATTTTAAGGTCGACACTCTGGTGCTCTTAAAGGACGAGAATAGTCCTCCTCTAAAATGGCCTTTGGCTCGGGTGGTTGAGGTCCTGCCTGGACCAGATGGAAGGGTACGCGCCGTCAAAGTTAAAACTAAAGAGGGAATCTTTACCAGAAGCATCGTAAAGGTTTGTCCTTTGTGGTGTGACGAGCAACCACAATAAAGGATCTGCTTGGTTATCCTTCTCTTTCAATTGCTCTTTTTCCTCTTTTTGGTGTTCTTTTTCTCATTCAGGGTTGTTGGAGTGGTGGACTCCAACGTGGGGGAGTATGTTGCGAAAACTCGCAACAAAAGAAATAAAATGTTCGTCGCCAGCAACCGTTCTATTATTAGCCCGATCTAGACGAATCGTAGTTCCGTGAGGTGGGGGAGTCTGCTCGCCGAAAACGGTGTTTTTCGGGTGTGTGTGGATTTTTACCGGGTAACGACACTCTCTCGTAATCTCTCGTTTTGTTTGCAGCGTAATTACGCATCACGTTTTTAAAAAACAAGCAAAAGCTTGCGTTTACTCTCACAAGTGGTAATATTTGTACTCTGACAAATATTAAACCCAAAAAGGGGTTTCTCTCTCTATAGTTTGGTTGGACGCTAATTAAACCTAGAAGATTTGATTGCCAGCGATCACAAATAGCTTAGCAGTTCCAGTTCTGGGTTGGATTTATGGTTGCATGGTTGATGCTGCTCTAGACGTTGCAAGTAATGCACCAAATGTAATAGTCCTAAGAAGATGCTTAGTGGTAAGTGACGCTCCATTTTGAATTCACTTGGAAAACTCTCGGGTTGTGTTGCCTATTTGCAAGCAGTGACTTTACAAACATTGTTGTGGTGTACCCATTAGTCGCTAGCGCCACTTTCTCTATAATTATTGAACTGTTCCTTTGAATATTAGCGGCAAGGGAGTTTGATTTAGCTCATTAAGCAGGAAACAAAATTACTGTTGTTTTTCTTAGATTAAGTTTATTTATTATATGTTTATGTTGAACAACCGCGTTTTACTCCACATGAGTGGTTTAATTCTAACATTACAGGGACAAGACAGACCCCGCGAACCAGTCATATGGTAAGTTTCATTTCTCCCTGTTTCTTTAAGTGATAATACAAAAATTGTTGCTGAAGTTAACAATAACCTAACAAATTTTTATTTTTGTTTTGGTTGTTTGTATGTCGCGTTTCGTGTTTTTGA